>NC_053402.1:18272030-18644530 GCF_016859285.1 Xiphias gladius | reverse complement strand
TATTTGTGCTATCGGCCAACCCTGAACTCAGTCGTCCAGAACCGTACTGCATTCCTTTTGACGATAGTTCGTTTCTTTACAGTTGTGTCAGTAAAATCTCTGCATGAACATTTTGCCATTTTGCCATCGGATGTTTTTCCGACGCTATAAAAGTTGGAAGCTGTGTGAACAGAGTACGGGCTGCACACTGAGGTACAGGATGTGAATGGACTGACTTTCACAGGCAGATTTCAGTGTCTTGAAGTTTTCCCCCCGGCACCTGTAACCACATTGGCCGCTGGGCCTGTGATGTGTGGACTATGCAGGAAGTAACACATAAACATGTTCAATTAACATGGAAAAATCTCCTTGTCAATTACAGCGGAAATCTTTTCTTGCATCCTAGATCCAGAGTTACCACGCGGCACAGTTGTTGGCATTGACCTGCTGAACATACCTCCTCTGGACGGTGCCCACTTCCTGTCCCGCCACGACGTCACCGACCCCGCCACACACGCCAAGCTGCTGGAGCTGCTCCCCGACGGCCGGGCCCACGCCATCCTGAGCGACATGGCGCCAAATGCCAGCGGTTTCCGGGAGCTGGACCACGAGAAACTCGTCATGATGTGTTTGTCTTTGATAGACTTGGCCGAGAAGATTTTACAGCCGGGGGGTTCGCTGGTTTGTAAATACTGGGATGGGATCCTCGTTCAGAAACTGCAGGAGAGGCTCTCGCGTGCGTTCGGTAGCGTTCGGACTCTAAAGCCAAACGCCAGCAGGAAGGACTCGGCTGAGAGATATTTCCTCGCTAGAATGTACAGAAAGCCAGTGAAATGAGGGTCCTTGTCTTTTATTTTTCTGCTGTGCATCCTTAAAAGTGAAAAATCTGGTCAGTTTACATGTTTTGTTGAGATTCACAGAAGTGCCCGCTGTGTTTTTTGACCAGTCTGAACATGAAGAAGGGGCTCACTTAATAACGTTGATCAAAAGGTGGCACTGTTGAGACATCAGTGGGGCTCACAGCTGCAGGCACAGACACATCCCCATGCTGTTGCTGGGGATTCTTCTCCTAGTAAACTTAAAACAGTTGCATCAGTGAATCAGTGATATGTAAACCTATGCAAAAATCATCAGTGTGATATTCCTCAAGAGCCCGATGCTGTGTTTTCTCTGAAGTTATTGTTTGCCCCCCAGTGTTTGTTCTACACACTCAGTTTGGTATTTGCTTTGTTACAGAAAGTCATTTACCAGTGCTGCTTATGCTAATAATTTGCACTGCCAGCCATGTAGAAATATGTAATCATTCTCTCATTGAGAGTTTATGAAGGGAAAACCTAATACACGAGAGTCACATACAGCATGACTAATGGGAAGTGGGATGAAACTGAAGCTTGGGACGCTGCAAGTGTTGTTGGGCTCTTCTCTCTGACAGTGAAAGAGATGGCCATTTCCTGGGAAGGTATTTTCAGGACAGATTTTGTTTGTTTTTTTGTAAAGATTCTTCTTTAAATCACTGTACCGATCATTTTGGAAATAACTACTTATTAAGTTTGTTTTTGTGATTGTTTTCTGTTCTGGGTTTGGAACCACTGGTCAGGAAATAAAAGGATCTTTCTGTCAGAGCTACATTATAAGAGACAGGAAACACATATTTCACGTCGCAGAAATCTATGTAGGGATTCGCAGTAGAGACCTTACTGATACAACACCGTCTGCGGTGCCATGCACGTAATTGTTCTTCTTTGACTTGCAGCCCAGTGACTCCAGTCCCCAGGGGTGTAGCACGAAAACTTGGGCCCCGTGCATATGCCGACCCCTTCCCCTCGTAATACATCAGCTCTCAGGCATGTACAAATAATTTTGTCGCTTTCTCTTTTATCATTTCTTGCGCATTTTATGCCAACGGTAAGACAGATGGGGAATGACTTGCAACATGGGGACCCCTACTGGACCGGGGACGTGGCGGTCAACGGTCGGCTCCTCCACCCCCTAGGCCACCAGGGTGCTCCCATGTGCAAATAAGTGAATAACAAACAATACATGCATTCTTAATGACTGTGGAGGTTTCGTGCGACTCTTTGAATCAACTGTTACTCAAATAAATCTGTGACACTTTTATTGTGCGGTTTGCTTGGAGAGGGTTTATTGTCGGACATTATTTCCTTCATAGTTGTCTGTCTTTCACGCAGAGAACCAAAGTGAAAGTGGAACTTACGGGTTCTGTCCCGGAAGTGGGAGATTGCAGCCTTAAAGTTGAGAGGCCCCATTTTGTTTACGTTATAGAGAATAGTCAGTCGTACAGTTAAGTAAGTGTCCGATAATAGGGATTTAATGAGGGTGATAATATGAAAGTTGCAGGAAAAAAACAAACTTAAGTCCAGGCGTCTTGAGGGACCTCCACATGTTTAGGTTAACGGGCAGTTAGTTCCACTATTCCCCAAACTGTGATGCCCTCGCTATTAATATATTAAGAGCAGACCTGATTAGATGAAATTTCAATAATGAACTCAAATCTGAGGATTGCCCATGTAGCAAAAATATTTTCGATGTTTTTTTTTGTTTTGTTTTGTTTTGTTTTACCTTTTCCAGCTGAATGCATGTTCCTCAAAGCATAACTGGAAAATCTTAATTTCTCATGAAAAAAAACTCCTTCAAATTACTGATAAATTACTGTTATTATTGAAATCAAATTGTTTCCAAGTTCATTTTTAAAGTCTGATCATTCCATAAAATAACAATTAGAAGCCCAATCATGCCCGAATTTGCATTTATGCCACCAAAGGAAGAGATTGCTCACATGAATAGATTAATAAGGCTGCTGTTTTGCCTTTGTGTCTCAGGAGTGATGAGTGAGACAGTGTGAACTGAAACATTCATGCCTCTTGGTAAAATTAACTGTAGATACGGCGGACTGACCTCTAAAGTTGATTGTTTGGAATGAATAGGCGCAGCCATGCCTGTTGATGAAGCTGATAGTGAAAGATGTGAACAGATGACCAATTTTACTTCTCATTACTTGTTGATTATTCGGGCCTTTGCTATTTAAATTTAAATTATTCCAAAATTACTGTGGGATTTGTGTAAATTCCAGTGGAGCCGAGCGCTGGGGCTCAGGATGAATGATGATTCACTCACAGGTTAATTCATCCTTCTCTGGCCAGCTGCAGGTTCAGATGTAAATATCGGTAAATTCAGAGAGAAAAACAGTTGGGCCACAAATTCAGATCTGATGCCGAGGCCCGTAATCACTTCTATAAGTGATGCCATTTTGGCATACGTGATGTTTGTATGCCATTTAATAGACCGAAGCTGTTCAGGATATCAAAGGTGACGCTAATAGCCCTCATACAAGAGCTTATACACTTTAGATTAACAATGTATATCAAATATTTCAACATATCTCAATGTTATATGGTAAAACTTCGAATATCAGATAAATTCCTTCTCTGTTTTCTGTCAGATTATGTGTAAAATGTAGTTTGTGATCAAATTACGAGGATAAAGAGGAGTGCGATTAGTGTCACCTTATTAAGTATTACCCAATTTCTGTGCATAAGCACACGGTCTTTGGGAGGGAGGGATTTTTTATATTATGAATTATTGTGAATAAAACTGTGTTCACTTGAGTGAGTTCTTTATAGATACACATGCCTCCTCCTCCTGTGTGCCCTGACGTTGTTTGTTCTGTTGTCAAAGGCATGTGGAAGAAATGAAATTCGAGAAAAGCCCTTGAATGGTTTGAAATCTCGAATTTTTAATTCCACCACACGCCTTCATAAAAGTGGCTGTATGGCTGCTGGACTGTGGAGTGATTCAGAAAAACGTCGTCATTTTCCGATGCTAAGTCGCCAACGGTGTCTCTGAGATGCGACAAAATTCTAAACCTTGGTACATTTTGGAAAGGAAGGAATGTTTCCTTTTTAAATTTCCCCAGGTCTCCGTAATGAAACAAAAACAAACAATTTCTCTAATATTAACACAGCGGAAGTCTCGAATCGACAGGAAATTAAAGAAATGGTAATATCATTTCTAACCATCGTGCCATTCATTCCCTTGGCTGACCGGAGTTGCCAAAATGAATTGCTCGTCTGACAAGATTCATCATTCCCTGAGCCTTTTCCCTGAATGTCAGCAGACTGAGCCAAGCAGGCATTCACTGACACAAAGTAATGACTACTATTATGATGATAATTTCATACCATCTTCACAAATAAATGAATCTGAATTCTCAGGACTGTATTGGTGACTGGAACTTTTTTTTTTTTTTTTAATGGCACCACTTTCAGTTTATGATGGCGATGTTTTGGCAAGCCATTTAACATAATGACGGTGGGACATTTCCCTGTAAACAACCGAGTTTCTCAGAAAATGTAGGCGTTTAAAATGAAGCTTGAAATTAAAACATTCGTGCCTGTTCGAACATGATATCACAGCCACAGCGCTCCGGCGCATGTCACGCTACGAGGTACCGAAGTCTGCCAAAAACTTCCTGCCGCTCTGGCACTGTCATACAAAAGGACACATGTGAATGAATAATCAAGCAATCTCCTCTTGATCTTTGCTTTTTGCAAAGTTGCAGCAGTCCTGCAGAAAAATGTCAGCAGCGTTATTGCAAACAGGGTGAAGCATGGTTGTGTGAGGAAGGTTAAGGAGACAAGGGAAAAACAAAACGGCGGCTACGGAGAACAAACAAAGCCTTTTGCGTTTCTGTATCTACTGACATTTACTGCGGAGAACGGAAAATGACTGCAGATGGAAACTGGGAGCTCGTGGCTTCATGTTAACGTTCCCATTGCTAATGTGGATTTCCTCCCGGTAAGATGCATTTATCCGGCTTTCCCCTTCCCAAGGCTTTAGCAAGGCCAGGACTTCTGCCAAGCATGGACAAATGGTTAGAGCACACGAAGAGCACATAAGGAAGAAAATGAAGGTCTTGCCCTCTTGATGTCCTGTCTTATCTCAACACCGCCATTTGTTACTGTCCTGTTTGCGCCGGACCGAAAACACTCTTATTCACACAGCTTTTTCTTCCACTCATAAACTAACTAGTCACTACTCTGAGATGGGAACTGCAATCCTCACTGGAGAAGGACTGAGCTGATGAAAGATTATGCCAATTTATAAGCGGCAGCTCCTTTTTTTTTTCTTTTTTTTTCAAACCCTTTAAGCACGAGTATAGCTTTAAACCCACTGGAGCTAATGAATTAACATGAATCATTATCATCATCAGCTAATCTGTGAAGACCAGCAAGACCACTCATCAGTCTTTATAAACACTTCAAACATCCATAATGGTTAGATCTTAATATCGCGTTTTGTATGAATCAGCTAATGATTGTTTTTTCCTCTTTTCTCTTCACAGTGTCTTGTGAGAATATTGTGCATGTCTAACCTGAGTAATCCCAGATTTACATCAGTTTAAATCATTTACAACTTTTTGACGGAGAAGGTTCTAGTTCAGTCCACTCCGGTATAAAGGTACGACAGGTTTTAAGCCATCCCATCTTCGGACGAGGACTGCGCCCAGTCTACGGGCATCACACTGTGAAGCACTGCCATTATGGATTATGCCGCTTTATAATAGTGTGAGGGGCTAAATGTTTAATCATCTCATCGTCATCTTAGAACAAACTGGTTGTTGGCCCAGTGACAATGTTGGTGGAGCCACTGCAAAGAGCCGAAGTGACTAAGGTTCAAGCAGTCCAAACAAGACTGAAAATGTTGGATTAGACTGTAATTACTGTCTTCCCCAGTCTACCAGTTTGACAATTGTATTATGTTCAAATAGAAGAGGGTCCATGATTTAGTGCAGCCATGCAAATCTGCCCCTTACCCCCCCCCCAAAAAAAAATTCCCCTTCAAATTTCTTGCAGGAGTAGTTGTAATTTGTTTTTAAGATAGCTGACTGCAGACTTAGATTTGTGATAATAGATGCATTCCATGAGATGCTTGTGAGACTTCAGTGTGTAAAGAAACTCCATCTCATCTCATCTCATGAATTCAGCTCAACTCAACTCAACTGAATTGTACCGGTTTGTACTACGTATGTATCAGTCTCAAACAGGCGGCAACCGTGTGTCTGACACCAAAAATGAAAAGCAGTGAAGACTGATCCAAAGACTGTATTTAAATAAATCTTTTCAACTACAAATGTATTATCTAAAGTGAAACATAAGGTGATCCCTTGTATAGAGTATAGACATGTTCATGGTGGAGCCTCTATGGAATACGTATTCAGTGATAAAATAAAAAGGCTGTTGAAATTCTAAACACTAACAACACCAACAACATTTCAGATGTTATTTGATTCAGTAAAGTAACTAGGAAAGAATTTTAATCATATGAAGAGGTGGAGCAGTTTACATTTGCTTGGGCCGGATCAAAAACTGATGCTGGTGCTTTTGAAAAAGGAATTTTGCCTTTATTTTGACGGTGGATAGTAGTGAGGGGACAGGAAATGAGGGGACATAGAGAAGGAATGTCTTGCTACAAAGGGTCGGTAGAAGCAATCGCGATAGGGGCATTGTGATTATATGGTCAGTGTCTTAAAACCCGGAGGCTACTGTGACTCCCCAATGTTACTGCTCCACTGTGACGTCGTTTGTGATATCAGGAAATATAAATAAACTTGACTTCATTCCATCTCTATCCCACATGTCATGCTGTTACACGGTGCTTAATGGTCGTGGGGCATTTTTCGGACCTGACCGTATAAGAAACAAATCGTTTTTGTGCCTCTTCAAAGTCAACGAAGCAAGGAAAACTTGGCAAAGCCTTACGGTGAATCATCATTGTTCCCGAGGAGGCAGCAGTAGAACTTTGCGTATTCAATATTTCTCAGTTTAAGTACATTGTGCAAAGAGCAGAAATATGGAATCTAAGTTTTAATTAAATTGTTGTTTTTCTTTTTCCATTTAATTAACTTGTCACGGAACAGGTGGGGGGCTATCTTGGGGGAATCGTGGAGACGATCTGTTTGCTGGTGGATGGAAAAATGAGAAAATACAACTGGGAATGAAGACTGGGCAGAAGACAGATGGTGCAAGGGCTAATTGTGTGACATCTTACTTTATGTTGGACGGAGGACTTTTCATTATATGTTTTCCAACTCAGGCAAAATGTTGAAACGACTGATTTGCCAAAAAAAAAAAAAAAAACCCCTACAAATTAACTATGAATAAAATGAACCCCTTTTTATTTACTTACAAAATACACATTTTCTCTCAGTTAGTAAATATTGTTTAATATTTAACGGCGAAAAATATTCGAGTTGTTTGGGTCAAAATTACACCTGTGTTGCCAGTGTTTGCACCTTATGGACGTCCGCTTGTAATTGTAATTATATGAATTAAGGGTGCTTGCCAAATCCAAAACTTTGAGGCAAAATTCACCCACTCCAGCATCTCAGCTAATGACTGGCACCGCCCTTCCACCCCGGATCACTTAGAAAGGGGGAGAGGCAGCAGGGGAGTCTTTTGGAGTGCGCTTGCTCATGAATCTTTCTAAAGATGCTACGGGCAGGACTTGACTTGGTTGTACAGTGGGTGCCCCCCGGGTTCATGTCAGCGCTGCACGGAGAGCTGGCTCTATGACCAGAGGCGCAGCGTTGGGTTTTTTGTTTTTCCCGAGCAGAATGGGAGACAGATATGACGAGCTGTCTGCAGGCTCCCACAGTGCTCCACTGGTTGTTATGGTTGGCTTGTCTTATTCCTGGAAGGTGCAAAACTTCACCTATTGGGGGAGTTGTCATTCTACCAGCAGGAGAGGAAGACAACACTTTTGGCAAAGCATCCAACATTCTCCCAGAGTGGAGAGCAGCGGGAGGCTGATGAAGGTAGAGGAAAAACAAGTCCTCATTGTTATGCAAGAGTATGGAATTATACTTGTTACCGGTGTAGAGTTTCGGTTGACACAAGCTGCGATTTTAAATATTCATACAATTGACATAGATTCCAGTGTTAATTTGGAGGATTTTTCAATCTCAAAATGGTGTGGATTATCAGTTTATATGCTGACATACATACATACAATAAACTGTCAATGCAAAAAACATATCAAACACTGATAAAATGCTTCAATCCTGCTCATCATTTAGGTTTATTAACTTTTTTTTTTTTTTTTTTTTAACTGTTTCATGTTTATCTCTCTCCAGCATTGTGAAAAGGAAAATCAACCAGTCTTCGTTTCCAGGGAAAATAGCCAACAGGGATTTAAGAAAATATTCTGTATGTGTACGGTGGTTGCTCTGGGATGTTTCTTGTTATGCCTTATTGCCACGGGAATCTCTAAAGAGGCTTTGAAGTGTACTATATAAGAATCTGTTTGTGAGACACTCATCAGAATTAAAGTTTACTGGTTTTCTGTAGCATTGCTGTGCTGTGCTAAACAACAAGCAAAAGAGGCTTCAGATTAGTTTGTTTCTATATTTTAAAGCTATGAAATAACAATAAATACGCAATATTGTGACACATCAGTGAGAAAGGCGTGAAAAGGAGAAAAGAAAAAAAGTCCACTAAAAGATGGATGTGTGTGGCAAGCAGGGCCGAGTCGGGTCGTTGGTCAGGAGGCGGAGAGGGGTGAGGGGCAGCCTGATGAGACAACGAGCAGCACCTGAGTCCCATTAACTCTCTATATCTGTCCCCGGCCTTCTGCACAGCCAAAACCTATTCCCGCTGCCTCACCATATGGTGGCCTTATCCTTTGCTGTACAGGCTTTTATTTTCTGAAAATAGTATTTTGTTGCCGTCTTTTCCTTTTCACTTTTTTTTATTTTTTTCCAGGAGCAGGAGAGCCACGGCAGAAGCCGCCATTTTTGCGGACTTCTCCACTGTGACAAGTCTCCCCTACGTCTGCAGGATGAGCAATCTCTTTTCTTCTTTTTCCCATTTTACTGTTCTGATTCTGTTTCAGAATTCCTCTGTCACCCACTCCCCTCAGCCTGTTGTTAAATGAATGGGCATCTCTTGCCATTGGTTTTATAAAATAAAAGAGGAAGGAAAGAGCAAAACTCCAGCAAAAAGAAAACATGCTGCCTGGAAAAGCAGCTCTGGTATTTTGGGCTTGTTGCTGTGTATCTCTTTATCCCATGGGCATCCTTGTAGCCTTATTGGGCTTAGCCAAGGACGCTGAGCTGGTAGGCTGAGAGAGGAGAGGGAAAGCCAGGCGGGAGGTGTTTAATGTCAGGGCACTTGAATATCAGAATCTGTGTAGGACATACTGGATCTAAGGTCTTAAGTGTTCATTTATAGACTTGTGAACTAAAAAGTCTGCCTCAACTTGTCCTCCTCCTTTCACGTGTGGTACTTTTTTTGAGCGATCATGGCCAAAGACTAAAGAGCCGGACCTGCTGTGTTATTTCCTGTGCCATGCTTGATTGCACAAACGTCACACCTAAAACCCCAGTGCTTCAAGTGCTGCAAGAAAACTCATCACCAAAAAAACCCCACACAGTTGAAACAATGTTATATTGTGTTTTATGACTGTAATTTTTCTGGTTCTAGGGGGGGAAGTTATGTAATTTAGCTATTTCTTGATGAACAAAAGCCAGGTGCTGTGACTCCCCAGAGTCTTGACGTCACAATGAGGTTGCTATAGGCAACCAGCGGAGATCCTGCATAGAAAGTACTGGGTGAATGGATAAACTTCTCAGTCAAGAGACAGCACACAAATGATCATTTACATTTCCTGTTTGTGTTTTGAATGCGACAAACAAGATAAAATGTGCTAATTAGTGAGCTTTAGAGATGTTGGTAGGCTTATCTTTTAACTTTTGGTCTAAGCCATGCCAGCCCCCCCAGCTTCCAGTCTTTATGCTAAGCTAAACTAATCACCTTCCAGCTCCAGTTCCATACTTGAGCTAGCGACACACACTAGAGTGGTATCAATCTTCTCATCAGATTTGCAATGATAAAGTGAATAAGTGTATTTTTTTTAAATCAGCCGTATCTACTTGTTCTTATTTGCGCAGCCAGTCCTGTATAGAGGTACTTCAATGTAACTTTAAAGCCATTTGCAGAAATTATACCCTGAGGTTTATGGACGTGTGCATTTATGCATACATGCAGTGCTGCATATGCATCACATGCCTATATTAGTGGTGTAGATTTGAAATAGGAAAAAATGTTCATCCAAACCAACCTTCTTGTCTTGAGTCGTGTTAGTCCTTAATTAATTGCTATTAATATTTGTAATTCTTTTAAAATAATAGTTATCCATCAGATTTTTATCCTAAATATATTCTTAATTTTGACCTCAGCACCATATGATGGTATTATAAAAGGCTGTTCACCCTTTAGGTGACTTTATTGGTTCTCCCACAGTTAAAAATCTGTAACAACCTCTCTGAGGACTCGTGTGTGTGTGTAACCACCTCACCACCGTTTTTTACAGGCTGTGATAGAAAATTATGCCAGATAATTTCCTTCATAAAGTCTTAAACTAAAACTAATGAAACCTAACAGTGAAATATCACCTTTGTCAAGGCAGCCAAAATGAAATAATGATGATAATTTTTCAGGTCCCTCTGTCCTTGTCTTTTGTTGCCTTCAGTCTGCCTTCCAGATAATGTGAGGCTCTCACATGCACAGCAGTGAGACATCCTTTATACAGTACAGGCAAGAAACCTCATGTATTTGCATGAGTAATCAGTAACGTGAATATGTTTCAGGATTTAATATGCTTTCAGGTGCTTTCACAGTTCCTCGCTTCAATTTGATTTGAGTTTTCATGTGTTTTATTGTATCGTTTTCCATGAAAAGGTTTATTTTTAATGTCTTGCTTTGATGCGTTATTTTCTCCCCCCCCCTGGCTTGTGTTGATTCCGTGTTGGTCTGTGTAATGTAACTGGGTTGCAATTTTGACCGGGACTCTCTTACAAAATAGATTTCAATCTCACAGTCAACCTCGGTTAGATGAAGGTCAGCACAGCAGACTTTGAACTCCTTCGCAGCTGTCATTGTTGAACACCACGGGAGGAGGTTTGTTTGCAGAGGTAGACGCAGCATGCCCACATCACTTCCTCCTAGTCAGATCACTCTTCTCTAATCAATGTTTCGAACTTGCAGTGTGACTGCAAAATATCTCTTGCCGGTTGGACAATAATGTGGAGCCGGCTAATAGAAGTATCTTAGTTCCGGGTGAAAATGATCGTAATGTCTGGACTCGAGACACAACAGACAAGCTCCCTCTCTGATAAAATCTCCTGTTCTATTTAACTGGTCAATGCAGCAGGTGTAGAGACTGAACTCTCAGTCTATCCTTGGGGCTTAGTGTACATACTGCTTATTACGAGAGGTCTGATTTATTATTCATATCAGAGGTCTGCTGTGACATTGTGGCCATTACAAGTGATGCATCAGAATACCTGCATTATATTCACAATTAATTCTTATTTCTTAGCGGTTTTAGCTCTAGTATTTATGTTACAATGAATATTAATACTCAAATCAAATAGTGTAACTCAAACTTAATACTGTTTCTCGCAGAAGAAATTTCAACAGCTATTGGATGGAGGGGAATGAAATTTGGTGCAGATACCTATGGTACCGGGGATGAATCTTACTGACTTTGGTGAGCCCCGACTTTTTGTGTAGTGCCACCAGCAGGTCAAAGTTTTTACTTATCCAGTGAAAAATCTCAACATTTTATTCAGTGGATTGCCACAAAACTTTGTACAGACATTCGTGATTCCCAGACAAGGAATCCTACTGATTTATGTGATACCCTGATTTTTTTCCTCTAGCTCCACCATCAGGGTTGACATTTGTGGTTTTGAGTTTAATGGAACTTTTGGATGGCTTCACCATGAAATTTGGCACGCACATCAATGTCCCGACCAGTATGAATTGTAAACACTTTGGTGATCCCCTGACCAAAAAACTGCAAAAATAATGACACTCTCATCTGACAAGGCTCAACTTTAACTTCAGTGCTAGTAGTGGCAGCAAATGTTAGCATGCGCACATGCTAAACCAAGATGGTGAACATGTTAAACATTTTTGGGGGAGGAGGAAACCCTCAACAGGGCCACTTAGGCTTGGGCCCCTCCAACACAAAGTTTTCCAATTAATTTCAACCTAGCACATAATTAACTGAAGTCCACTGGGTCTGATGTAGTAGATTTATTGCATATAATCGAAAAGCATACAATAAACCGAGCTGGTCCCGGGAGCAACTAAACCAGAATTTGAAAGCATTCATATTTATACCTTTATACCACCTGTCCTGCCCTCGGTGGAGCTTACAACCTGACCCCTCCTTTGTTCCAGTGTTTTTTTTTTTTTTTTTTTTTAAGGCACTTTGCTTGGTCTTGTAAATAACAGCGTAATATCTTCTCCAACTCTTGATATGAAAAAATATTAAGCGCATGAGTTCAAAAAGAATGGTTTAAGATCCATATCATTTGATTAAATGAAAAAAAATCATTGTCTGCCATTCAATTTATTATATTTAACGAGTGATTATGCTTTTTCTTCACCGCACTGTGTTTCTCTACACAGCACTGGGATTTACTGTGCCCACAGGTCGGACTGACCTGAGTCCCAGCAGACAAACCCTGCCCCTCATATAAGAGCTGTATCCATCCTCAACTCAATATTTGACTAATGATAAATGCTAATAATAAATAATACTCGAACATCTATATATTTCCCACTTTATACCTGCTGAAAATCAGCATGCTAACAATGTCATTGGGAGCATGTTAGCATGCTGATGTTAGCATTTAGCGAACACACTGCTATGCCTACTAGTACGCTCTCAAAGAGCCGCTAGCATGCCAGCTTGGCTAGACTTGGAAGGTAAGAGTGGCCATATTTCTGAATGGCTTACTCGACAAATAAAAGGTAACAATAAATCAGTCAAAGTTGTTCAGTTCTTTGGTTGATTTTCCTTTAAAATGTGCTTCTGTTTGCTGCGTTTTATTGGTGTTCACGTGAAACAATTGCCAGTTTTTCTCAACAGGAGTGTGATTTGAGTGTTTATTAATGCACACCAAGAAATGGCTAATGAAGCAAACATTTTATCCTCTTCTGAAAAAAGCCCCGTGTTTGTCTCGCTGGATAAATGATCAGGGCAGGTCCATTGTCAGTTTGCTCCAACAGAATTAATGGCACACTGCTGGAGACTAGAACATTGTTGTCTTTTAGGACTGTTGAAAAGTTTAATCCAATCTCAACCGCTGGTGCATCAGTCTTCAGTATCATATGTGGACCAATTTAACCTTGCATTTACATTTATATAAGCCATTTCTAAAATATGGCTTCAGATTTTCGAGTAGAAAGCATGGTAGTTATTGTTGGGAGAAGATTTTTTTCTCAATCACCACCTAGCCATTCCTACCAGCCTCTCATGCTGCTCTTTGGCTGCTTCCATCTATCACATTAACTGTATCTGACAATCACTGTCAATGCAGCAGCTTAACAGTCCTCGTGAGATTTGGGACTTTGTTGTTTCAGCTATGTGAAAGGAAAGCGGTCCACAGTCATACAGAAGGACTGGATCATTATGAAGTGAGCTCAGTCTGAAAGTCATGGGAATAACACATCTCACTTCTGAATGAGGGTGGATTTTCTTTTTAATGAACAGAGCTTGTCAAAGTAATTTTTCTGCTTTATTTCTTCTCCGCTGCAATGACATGTAGTTCATTAGTCGAATGCAATGGAAATTGGAACTGGAAAACAATAGTAAAACTCTGAATTACTTAATTAGGCGAAACTGATGCAATATAAGTAAATAATGAAGCCACTTTCGGTCGTACAATGTTGGAAATATGAAGTTTGACTTTATGAAAACATGATAATTCACATTATAATGTATACCAATTCAATATGGCTGACACCGCTGTTTTTACATTTTATAGCAGACATAAGGAATTTACCACGTAATCTGGAATCAGCATGGCAATCCAATAAATGATTATGTTGCTAGTGCTAAAAATACAACTCAGGGTCATGTGACTGTTTAACAAACAGAGGGGGCATCGATTGAAGTTGGGACTGAAACAAGCCCATGAGAGTAGATCCGAATGAAGTGAGTTAATCAAAGGAGCAAGTTGCAGACAGATTGTCCATATTATTGATGTTCCATAAATAAGAGGCATATATTTTACCTTTTGACAGACCTTCTATTTACTGAGCTATTTCAGATCAGAACATTATTACTGCTGGACAAAAATATAATGAGCGGGTACTTACTGAGTTTTAATCCTGATGCTTTTCATTTTTAGCTTGATTCTCTTTGTTTGGAGGCATGTGTGCGAAAGAAAATAATGTGATATTTCGTCAAAATTCAGTAATTCAGTAAATGGTGGGGTTGTGAAACAATGGGTCCCTGTGTAAAGACATGTAAAAAGACCCCCACACTTCCTACTCTGGAGCAAGACTTGCAGTTGCGTTCTGTTTTTTTGTCTTTTTGTAGTCGTTTGCATCTCTCTGTGGTGTATCTTTGTGGTTGTTTTGCATCTCAATCTCTTTTTTTTTAAATAAATTACTCTCATATTCATAATATTAGAACAATATCATATGAACAGAAGCTTTTTTAAAACAGATTTATGTATTTCAGTTCTGTGTTCTTCAACAATAGGGTTGTGGAGAGTGGTGCACGTTCAACCAGACTGTCTCTTAACAGAACGGTTTCAACTCCTTTCTTTCCATCAGATGTGACCAACTGAGGTGGAAATGAGGAAGCCAGAGTCCTCTGGGGCCCAGAGCCTCAATTTATGTTACATTGTTGAGAACTCTGTTGAAGCCCCATTCAATCTCTCATTCAGGAGGAGAAGAAACTGTTTCAAAAACAGTGGCTGTGCTTTCCTGGGATGCGGCAAGTATTGGCTTTCTGTGTGTTGATGAAACATTGCCGCCTGGGCCACTGATAACAAACACAACAATACGATTTGCCTGATTAATTTGAAGCTTTATTACTCAAGAGTGAAAGTTTATATGAAGTAGCTTGCAGTCATGGTGATAACACAGTTACATCGTGTGTAGAAATGGGACTTTTCAGTCAATAATGCCACATTTGCTTCACATTTACTTCGAGAAAACACAGTCAATAGCAGCAGAAAAATACCGATGAGAAATAAAGTAGAAGTAAAAAAAATAAAACACAATGTTGAGTAAAAAGTGAAAATACAATGTTCATCTGCAGGAAATGGCAGCTGACTTAAACACATGGTCTCAGACACAGCCTTCGCTGAAATTGACACACACACACACACACACACACACACACACACACACACACACACACACACACACACACACACACACACACACACACACACACACCTGAGCCTCCTGGCTCAGTAGAATGAAACAACAAACAACGACAGGCTGTTTTTAGGTAAACAGTAGAAATATGGGGTTCACATTCTAAGTAATCAGCCAGAAAATGTGCTGTTGCATGTATTTGATTAGCCAATGTACCATTTTGCTGGATCATGTCATATTGCGTTGCAGCAAAAGTTGAGCCTGGCTCAGCTTTATTTCCGGAGCCCTCTGCGTCAGCAACACGAATATGTGTACAAAAGGTTATGACAATCCATCCAATACTTGATGGGATATTTCAGTCTGGACCAAAGTGGTGGACTGACCGACCAATACGCTGCCAGCTGAAAATGAAAGCGTTAAGGCGATGACCATACAGCGATCTCGTTCTTTTAGAAATATCAAAACGCAAACGTAAATTCTTGGTGTGAGACACTCTGCACATAACCTGGTATTAAAATCAAACATAATGTCTGCCGGTTCACTAACCTTGACTTCCGCACTTTTAGTTTCCAACAAGTTAAATAAATGTCAGAGACCGTCCTCTCGTAAAAAACAACCCAACAAACAACAAAACTATAGCAATGTTACATTATAAAAGGTTTAGTTATTTGCTTTTCAGTGATTTTAGTGACAGCGATTTTTCAACATTTCATCTGTGGCATATCTCCGGCCGCCGCAGGGGCGCTAATCCAGGAAAAGCTCCTATGGGTCGTACCAGAGAGTAGCGACAAACGGTTGGAGGATTGGCAGAATCACCCAGTTTGAACACACAGTCATTTCTGGTGAGACTGGGCTAGATTGTTTAATGTTTCCTTTGCCTCAGCGACAGACTCAAGACTACCAAACAAGTTGTCACTGTGGAAAACCTGTCCATTGAGTATCCTCACAGTCTTTGTGGCACATTTCCAATATGATAGTCAGGTCGGCCACAGGGATGAACAAGAAAATAGCCGCCTCAGCTCAGAAGTAGAACGGGCACGTGGGTTATCTATTGGAAACAGCAGGACTCCAGCATGTTTTCAAGTCAGAAATGGTATAGTAGATTCATTGATTGTCCTTGGTCAAAGTCTGTGTTTTCATGAATCAGGGAATCTGTCTCCAAGCCAGCGGTGCATCAGTGTTCAATAATAACCTGGTTCTGTGTGTTCATCCAAATATGTGAGTCACGTAGCTGACAGTTGTTTCTCATCACAGTGACGACAAGGGCCCTCACGGGTGGCTACCTTGACACACAATCAGAATCACACACACAATACTGCTGTCCATCTTCTTTTGTGCTCTAATGTTTATTGTTTACACATTTACATTGTTCCACAGAAAGCAATTGCAAGCTATGAAAAAAAAAACTGAATGAAATGTCGCTTTTAATCAGTGTAATTGTGGAAACTGATAGAAGTAGAAGAAAAAGATATAACTGATGATCTGGTGCCAAATGTGGGTCTGGTGCTGCCGAGCCTGAGTCGGTGCACAGCCAAGGCTCCGTTTGATTCTGCAGTTATGATATTTAATGTGTACTCGTTTTTAAATACCCTGTCAGGGATGATTTATGTGGATACTTTGATAGATGTTTTGTTGAGATTCAGTGTCAGAATATCAGGTGGCATTATCCAAGAAAAAATTGAAATGAGCTTATTCTCCATCATCACACTGGATGTGCAATCACAGTGCAGATGGATGAGCAACCTATCGTCGGTAGACAGGTCTTAAAATGGGGGAGACAAAAACAAATCTACTCTGGGTGAGCAAATCTGTGTATCACCTCAATTGCATTTCTAAACCTTGCAAGACGGCTTCGGTCTACACTGAAGACATTTTTGGTAATATTTTGTTGAATACAGTTCGTAGTATTTAAACAGTGAAAATCATTTTGAAATAAAGTAAGATATAATAAGAGTATAGCAGTATTTACTGATATCTTCATACAACTGAGTAATAATTTTATCAATAAACAAACTATTCCACTTTTTCTAATTCCAGAAATGTTTTTGACAGATCTTTGTAGGCATATGAATGCGACACATTAATTATATGATTGTTCTTTGGAAGCTGAAACATAAAATGGGACATACGTCAGTGCATGTGTGCTTGTATCAGGTGTAACATGTAACATTTCATTTTCACGCCCCTCACTCGATCTCAACCTCTTTCACTATATCCATCCATTTTGCTGCTTCAGTCTGCCTCAGTCTTTTTAAGGCTCTCCTTTTCAGGATGTTCCACCTGAAGCGGGTGTGAAACTAGTTGACTGACAGCCACTCTTCAAAGTACAGACTGTCCTTTTCCTGTGGCACAGCCACAGGCATCAAACAGCTAATTCAGGTCAGTAGTCAGGCACTCATCCCATGTATCTTTGGCAGCAGCTATAAATGAGTGGAGCTCTGTGTGTTTAATGGCAAGTTTTTAAAACTTCTACAAGGTTACATCTGCAGGTGACCTTTACTGACTACAGTTCAATGCAGTGAATGCAGACCATCTGCGGGACCTAAACCCATGCATATGTTGATCATTTTATCCGTATATCCTCCAAATCTCAATTTCAAATTTAAAGATCATTCTTTTAATCTTAGGATCAAATAACTACAAGTATACTGAAAAGAGTCGAAGTGGTGTACTCACATCTATATCGCCTGACGCTGCAGTTCCCATTCAGCTCTTCTAAGCATTTTAGCTTCATTTTATTCATCATTAACTCATTGTTTTGATTTAACAGTTCCAGCCTTTACTGTTTTGGTTTGTTCTCAGCCAGCTGCTTTCAGCTGAAAAGCTCTCAAAAAACCAACATACTCTAAAGACCCAGCAGACAGACACAGTTAATGACTAGCTGGTGATCATAGTGGAGCATTTAGCAGCTAAAGAGCCAGATATTTCCCTCAGGAGTTGGTAGAGGCCAAAAAAAAGAGCTAAAAGACAGTGAACATAGGACTTACATTTACCAGGTGGACAGAAGCGTGTAAATAAGCCACTGTTCACCATGTCAACTTTACCAAGTGATTTTGGCAAATTTGCTTTTGAGTTTGTAGTGCTGCCCCCAACTGTCCGAAAAAAAGATATGGACATGCATATTTTATGAGGGAATAAAATATATGGTCAGCCAAGACAAAATGATCAATGTATCACAATTCGTACATGGGTCAGTTTTGAAGTGCTTTTCACACATTAAAATTTGAAAGGAATTGGAAACAAACTTTAAAACACTAAATGAAAGTGAGAGTGTGAACATACAAATGTGGAGACGCTAGTGATATAATAATGAAAATGAAGATGTAAAAACAAAAGACATGTGATAAACATAACATTAGAAAGCAGCAGAGACAAAGAGTTGGGACATAGCTCATGGAACCAATCCCAGCTGACACTGGGCAAGAGGCGGGGTACACCCTGGACAGGTCGCCAGTCTGTCAGAGGGCCGAAATATGGAGACAAACAACCAGTCACGCTCACATTCACGCCTTACCTGGAGGAAACCCACACCGGCACGGGTGAGAACAAGCAAACCCCACACAGAAATGCCCCGGCCGAACTGGGGTTCGAACCCAGAACCCTCCTGTTGCGATGCGACAGTGCTCACTACACTGCAGGGTGGCACAGGGGTATGTTCTCATTATACAGTCTCATCATATTTAAGTTAACAAAATAGTAATTGTCTTCCTTCTTTATGTGATTTCTGATGACGTTCATGAGTGGAGGAGTTGCTGATCCTCATATTACGGGGATAGATTTGAATAACTGCCATGTACAGTCATTACAGTGAAGGTAATGGCCATGTTATCTCTGATTAGAAAAACCGAAGGAGTCTGCTTTTCGAGCGCTTGCTATTTCAAGAATGCAACTGCTCCTTTTATGGTGTACAACGAATCCAACAATGTTAGAGATTTAATTTTTGCAATAACAAGAGGTTCACAAAATGATTTGCCTTCACAAAGTGTCTGTGCCTGCATTGTGAAACATTTAGTTATTGGCTAATTTGTACTATAATTAAAGAGATATGAAATGAGACCGTCATCCAGCCAATATGCAGCCCTTAATAGTTCTTTAGGGGATGATTAGAGTGTGTCACAAGTTAGTGGAAGGACAGCACCACTTTGCATTCATTTTTTCATTAAATATCTTCACAAACCTCACAAAAGAAGGAGCCCTAGTAAACATGGCAATGGGTTTAAATTCAGCATTTCACCTATTAAATCTGGTGAGAAACCTGCTGAAGATGGAGAAAAAAAAAACAAAGAGCAGAGAGGGAAAACAAATGTCTTCAGGCTGAGCTTAGATTGGGAAAAAAAATCCCCATTAAAATTTATAATAATTAACAAGTTTGAGCTGCACACGAAATAAAGCTTGAAAATATCTATAAGGTTTATACCACGTCACATAATCCTTTATCTATATTAGAACTGACACGACAATCTGCTGTTCATTAAAAATAAAACCTCACTAGGACAGTTAGCTTCAGTTTTTATTTCCTGTTGCCTCTAATGTTCATTATTTTAATATTCTAAGAATTGTTGTAAATCGTACAGCAAACTGCAGATTAATTCTCAAATGGATTCAAGTTAATTACGGAGACGCTGTTGGCCTGCCATATCATGTTCCTGAATTCCTCTCTGTATTAATGCTCATATTTTAGGATGCATATAACATTTTAACCAACAAAAATAGGAAGTACGACATTACTGTCTTTATGTTGGCTTTCTTCTTTATCTGCTGGGATTTATTCCTTTTTTTTTTTTTTAAATTGCGAATAAGAAAATGGGATTTGGATCCTGAGTAACGTTTTGCTTAAATTTTTAATAACAGATTTAGGTAGTGAGTGTAGTGAGTGTAGTGATTGCAACACTATATTAAAAGCCTGCATACTAGTTCGTGCAGGCAACTAGGGAGCTCACACATGAGTGGTTGAAAGTAACTCGGTACATTTACTCAAGCACTTTGCTTAAGTGCAACTCTGACGTACTTGTACCTCACTTGAGTATTTCCCTTTTAAGATACTTTCTACTTTCACATTTTCCGAGGGAAATATTGTAATTGTCACGCCACTACCTTTATCTGACGGCTTTTAGTTTTTCTCACCAATTGGTAACATATATAAAGTATGGCGTTTAAAACTGGCTCCACCTCAACCAGCAAAAACGATGGTAAATAAAAAAAAAAAATCTGATTCTATAGTATATGATACAGTAACATTACCATAGCAAGTATTCTGCAGCCTAAAGAATAATTTTACTGTCATAGCTTTTTTTTTTTAACTTTACTTTTGAATGCAGGACTTTCTACCACTGGACGTACCAACATTTTAACACAGGCGGGATATCGAAGCTGTCAGGGCCCTGCCCACACTCCTGGTCGGCTGCTGCACATTTCAAGCTAACCCACAAACAGGTACTTTGTTTTTTTTTTTTTGGAGGACATAACCGTCCCGCTCCTGACTGTTTGGATTTAGCTGTGGGCCTCAAAACTGTCACCAAAACACGGGAGGTTTTGTTTTGTTTTTGTTTTTGTTTTTTTTTCACCCCCTGCTGTCTCTTGAGTCTTTCCCGAGGAGAGCGCCGCTTCACTTCAACGAGGTAAGGTACTTGTATTCGCGGTTTGTGCTGTTTGTCAATGTCTCCTGCGCTCCAGCTAAAGGCAACAGGAAGCTAGTTCAAAAAACAAAAAACAAAAAACAAAAAACGAAACACCTGCTATTTACATTTTTTGCCGTTTTTTTTTTTTTTGCCTGAGCTCTTTTTTGTGTATTTTAAAGCCTAGAAATTGTGACTGAAAGTGCGTTTTTGACCTGAAACAAATTCCACTCTAGCTGAACTACCACTGTTCGCTACCGTATCCAAGGTCCCCCTCTCAAGGTGGGCCAACCTGGGACATGCCCCCCAATCGTTGCCGTTGGCTTTATTCATCACCTGAACTGCGTGTTGAAGTGCTGTGGGCAGTGTGTGCATTGCTTTCTGCTTCAACTTTCTGCTGTTGCTGCTGTTTCGGCGCTAACCGTGAACTACTTTGCTGTGCTGGCTCATCTCGTTTTATCTCTGGCTGTTGTGTCGTTGTGATGCTTTCGCTGTGTGAGTGGTGAAAATGAAGTATCCGGAGTGTTTTTTTTTTTTTTTTTTGGGTTGAACTGGTTCTGTGACATGGCCTGCAGTATTTCCCCCTTGCTTTTGTTTTTGTGAGTTTCCTGTTGTCTGGCTGCGAACTTGGGCCCTCAGTAGAGCTGCAAGGATGAGTCAATTAATCGGTTAGTCGATCAAAAAAAAAAAGAAGCAACAGTTTTGATAATTGATTAATGACTTTTTAAAGAAAATGTGTCAAAAGTCTCTAGTTTCAGCTTCTCAGATGTGAAAATTTTCTGGTTTTCGGAGTCTTTTATGATACTAAACTTATTATGTTTGGGTCCATTAATGAACATTTGAAGACATCACTGGAAATAGGGATGGACAATTTTCGGACACATTATTGTCCAAGCGACTTATCGGTTAATCAAGACATAAATCGACAGATTAATCTATAATAAAAGACAATTGTTGTTTGTTTGCAGCCCTAGTCCTCAGTAGAGGGAGTATTGTGTGGTGGCTTTAAGGGTGTAAACATGATTGTTGTCGCGTATAAGGCCCTTTCACATAATTCTTTCTCTTTCTTCACGGGTAACTCATGAAGCCATACACTTCATATTCAGCAAAGCGTTGGAGAAATATTTCACTCATCATTATCAGTGTATGTGGGGCAGTTCCTTTACTCGTCTTCATATCCCAGTCACATCTACACTGCTGAGCTGCTGTTCTATGGTTTACACTGCTTCTATACTCCGCTGAACTATTTGCCAACCTCAGTCTTGCGGTCGTGTACTGATGGTCATCTGGTGATTTTTCATCTCCCCTTCATGACATTTCATCAGAGAAGACCTGCTGCTGCGAGGCATCCCGCTCTCCTCACTGGCACTGTGTATTGCCTTCTATAGTCTTAGGTGCTTCTTTGGAAATTGCCGCTTGTTGTCTGGGTGTCCTTCCTATACACAGAAGATCGCCACATACAGTGATGGTTGTTGTTGGGTCGGGTGCTGTAGTGAATGCACTATTGTATCCACAGGTATGTGCTCATTCATTACAACAGATATTCTTTTTGAATGGAGAGAGTACCAGTGTAACTATGGTCTTTTACAGAGTGTTGCATTATGGGTTGTTAGTAGCCTTATTATGTTGCTAGGCTAGTGAGTCATTTTGAGGCCGTCTACAGTGAGTCTTTCAGAGTCAATGTGTGGGACATTGAATGAAAGTGACAAACATTAGTATTTTCCTTTCATCTTTAAATTAGTTAATGGGGAACATTTGGGAAAAATGTGTCAAAATTAAATCCTCCCATTTATAAAAGTTAAAAAAAAACAATAACGACAACAGCCACATTATCTATGTGACATAATTGTTGAATGGTTTTCCTTTTCTGGTTTTTGCAGTCAGAAAACGTATGTGAATTATGTGTCTTGTGGTTTTTCTTAAAGTTATTATGTTTTGCATTGACAACGTGAAGAAATATTGTGTATCTGAAACAACAAAAGGCATACAACCAAAACAACTTTTTATGTGATCTCAGGACATTTCCTTCAAGCATATTTTACATTTAAAAAAAAAACAAAAACTGGACTGAGGAGACTGATCACTAATGGATCCAAGAGCAATATATACAGTATTCAGAACAGCTGCAGAAAACAGAGAACAGCCGGAAGGTTTCCTTTCCATAATTGCCACCCAATTAATGAGCTAACTAAAACAGTGTGTCCTGCAGCAGTTTCCTCTACTTTGTCCTCAAATTTGAGCCATTTTAAGTTGTGGCTAAATTCAAATGACACGTGTCCTTTAGAAGATAATCATTTCCCTTATTAGTTTATGCTGCAGACCCAGTCATTCTTGCTCTTTGCGGTTTGAAACAATCCCCAGTGTATTGCTCGGGCATATCGGACATCAAACATTTCATATTTTGAAATACAAAATATTTAATAACACATTTTTAGTTTAGCAACAAGGTTTAACAGAGAATCTCCTCTTCCATATTAATTTAAGCTCCACCGCAGGGACCTAAAAATGAGAAAAGTAGCGGGTTCTTGGTTTAAATCCTGAGATAAGCTTGAAAAAAAAAAATGGGGCCATGAAGTGAACGACCAACTCCCTTATTAAACAATCACTAATT
Source organism: Xiphias gladius (assembly GCF_016859285.1). Lineage (NCBI taxonomy): Eukaryota > Metazoa > Chordata > Actinopteri > Istiophoriformes > Xiphiidae > Xiphias > Xiphias gladius. Next base: position 18,621,119 of record NC_053402.1, on the reverse strand, counting down.
GCTGAGGTGACTCAGAGAGACTGCCCTCTCAAGAAGAACCACAGCCTCAGTCCTTTCAGCAAATGCCCCAGAACGACTTCTGTTTGGGGCCATAGCAATTATGACGTGAGCAGTGTAGGAAATACGGTGACCCAAACTGTGATGTTTCACTAAACATCACAGTTTTAGTGATGTCAAAAAAAGAATATATTTTTTTCACCAGTACTACCTCTACAGTAAATATAATTTTAGATAAACACACCAATATATGTAACGTAGATGGGTTTTGCTTCCGGTGGCATGAAATATGTAGTCAGAGCTGCTACTTGTGTGGTTTCTACCAAATGTGGTCATATCTTGGAAAAGTTGAAGTATTACTCTGGCCTATAATTGTATGTTTATGAATTATAATTACCTTTGTAATTACTCGTAGTCTTGTGGGATATCACCATTTTTTTCTACATTCTGCCGCTGTCCTGATTGATGCTTAAATATCTTACCTGGTGTTGAATATGTAATTTATCAATTATCTCGACACCGAGACTCCTTGAGTCTTTACAAGAGATGACTGTAAACTTTCGGGAAATTTTTTGGGTTGACTGATTGAAAATGATGCGTGCATCCTCCCTCTTGTCTGATCAAGCTGGAGGGACAAAATCTCACTGTATGAGCAGCTGCCTGAGTCTGGGTCTGGCCTCTCTACTCAAGATGATAGTTGGATTAAAGCATTTTAATAAATCAGTTTGTTTGGTCTGACTGTAGCAAGGCTTGCTGAATTATGTCAATGAATTTTATCTTTATTGATTAACCTGTTAAATATTTATTTTGATTAATTGGTTATAGTATCCCTGAGCCCAAGGTGAAACCTTATTCCAGCAGACCAAAACCCAAGGATATTGGAATTATAATGATATAAAACAGAGAAAAGCAGCAAATACACACATTTAAAGAACTTAAACTAGTAAATATGTGGAATTTTTACTTTAAAAAATAACTTAAATGATCAATTTTTTTTGTATGTTTTCTCAGATCATTTCTACATGTGTAAAGCTCCGTTCATATTTAATATCTTGTATCTGGGCTGGATGAGTGTGTGCTGTTGCTCCATGAAACTTGAAAAATTATTCTCAGGGTTGTACAAATGACACATTTCCTGCTTTTCAATGAGATTTCAAATAGTCGAGCAAGGACATCGCCCTTGCGCAATATTATAGATCTTTGTCCTGATGTCTAGTGTTTAGGTGTAGCATGCTGTTATTGAGAGGAGGACAATATATCCACAGCGCGCATGCACTCCGCATGATAAAAGCCCTCAGACTGTGGGACAGACACTGTATGTGCCTCAAGCAGGTCTGTAAAAGCATGAAAGACAGGGCACAGATCTGTCAGCGCTTTATGCAATGTAGAAGATGGAATTAGACAATGTTGTGTCTTATCTTGGAATATTCAGTGTTGAAAAAAGTGGTTTAATGACATGCTGTATATGTTGTTACCATTCTTTTAAAAAGGGGCAGTGAAGGGCTTTTTAATAAAATGCCGTCATTACGCAACATCATTTTCCCCCTCTGGATCAATGACAAATGCAGGTGGAGGTGGATGAAAGGGGAACCACCTGTTGTTTGACATTTAGCAGTTAATTTTAATTTTACCTTGTGTTGATAAGAAATGTTTCATTTCCTTTTAATTTACCACAAAGTTCAGTGAGAACCACGTTCTCTGGGTTGAAAAAATATCTTCCAGGCTTTCTCGAATGGAGTGAGAATCTACAGTAACCTCATGAGGTTGCTGCCTGTCATATTTCTGTAATTCTTGATGGGATTCGTTCGCTGTAAACTATTCAGATCGTATGTGGCAGTTCAGAAAAATGGCAACATCAAAGCTAAACGTCTGGTTGCTTCAGCTTCAGCACATCCGTATTAGGGTTTGTTCCATCCCTCTGAGATGTTACACATTTCTCTGTGCAGTGATTAAAACAGGCCTGCATCACCTTTTTCTCAAGATTTTGAAGTGAAGGGGGACAAAAACATTGATTGTGTTGTTTGAAATAGCTTCAAGGATCTTCAACAGGATCTATTCAGTTGGGTCTTAAAACACTTCCTCAATTTATATGACGCCTTAAAATGCATTCAGAAACACAAAAGTGATCGAATGAGAAAAGACTTGCCTGATATAGAGCCCCGGGATGTAAATGACTTTAGCTAATTGCTACATTTACAAAACCCAGTGTGGTTGAAAATAGGAGAGCAATTGGAAGGAAGGCATGAGCTGCAGGTGCAATGAAAAAGTATGAAGTGTGACGTCTCGTTTCCTTTTGTAAGAAAAATGCCACACTGAAAGAAAATGTATTGCCTCATTTTCATTAAGGTAGGATGATGTCTGTATTGCAACTGTAGCTACTACTACCATTGCAGTTACTCCTCTTCATGCTGTTCCCCTCAGATGATGCAGAAAAAACCCTAAATATGTCATCTGGTAACTGAAATCGTATATGATTTGTCAGAAATGGCGCCAAGTCTTTGACAGTGTTGTAAATCTCTGTCTTGTATTTGTCAGAGTATAATGTGAACATCAGAGAAAATCCTCTCAGCTGCTTTTGGTGCTCGGAATGTTTGTGCAGAATGAAACGTGCACAGACGTTTTAGAAATACAGCATTTCAATAAAACAGCCATTTCTATTCATACAATCTTCGTGGCACATTGACTGGCTAATATTAACCCATTTGCTGTGAGCAGGAATACAATGAGAAACACTGACAGAGCTGAGCCTTTCTTTTCTTTTTTTTTTCTCCAACATCATTGCAGCGTATCATTTGTAGCTTACAATGTTTTCAGCTCACTGCAGCAGGTCACAAAATTACAACAGGTATCAGTGAGTTAAATGATTGAGTCGTACTGCGTGGACCCTGTAGGTCCAATTCCGTAAATCTATTCATTTCGTAAATGGAAAGTATTGATTGAATTGACGTTAATACAGGGATGCTAGGATGTCCCCCAGAAAGTTGCTTGCAGTGAAAAATAAGTCTTGAAGCATAAATATACCACTTAGGTTTTTTTTTTTTTTTTCTTTACAACTTTCTAATTTGGTAAACATCAAGTGAATGACATGAGCTGTTTTGCAAATCGACATACAACTGCACTGAGACTGCCTGACCTCCACAACAAACAGCTTTGTGAATTTACATTTGACTTAAAAAACTAAATTTGAATTTCCGTAATTTTTGTTTCTACTGGAATTTGTCAAATGAAAGAGGAGAAGCTACATGTTGTTTTTAAGTGAAAACAAAATGCTTTTTTGAGGATTTAGATGGTGTACAAGCTGCATAATCTATTTGTTGTTTGTTAGAATCTTAGACATGAAAGGGGAAGCAATTTGTTAGACTGCAAAAATGTGCTCCATCCCTCTTGAGTGCATGCTGGCCTTACACGCTGTAGGTTTAATGAACAGTAATTCTAGCTGAAGAAAAAGAAGACACTAGCATTTTGGGCAAAAAAAACCCCCCAAAAAAAACCACTTCATTACTTCAGACAGTCATCAGATTATTAAGAAACTTAAAAATGTAAGGGGATTGAAGCCTTTCAAAGTCATACTATTTCCTTTAATCTTAATGAAGCTTGCTGATTTGTTCACTTCTTCTGATGTGTACAGAATTGGAAACTCGGCTCATTAAAGACAAAAGCAGTTGCTTTAAGTGTGATGACTAAGTGGTACTCAGCTTGGTAAATCAAAAACTGAAGATTTACAAGGTTGTCTATTTACAGCAGTCTGAAGCTGTAAATAGACAGAAAGGAAATGCTGCAGGTGAAACAGAGGCCATTAGAGATTCCAAGTTTCAGTAAGTCTCGTTAAAAAATCAAAAGTTTAACAGTGAAAGGTGGAAACATTTTAGCAGCATTTGAGCAGCAATTTGCCAGAGCTTTAATATCCAAACCAATTTCTTTTTCAGCTGTAATGGAGTATTCTATGGTAGAGAAATAATTGTGATTTGTTAATCAATAGAAAATTAATCTGTAACTTTTTTGGTAATGGAATAACATGGTAGTAATTTTTTAGGCAAAAACGCCAAACTTTGTGGGTTCTGTGTTTTTTAAATGTGAGGATTTGATACTTGTCTTCGCCAGACAGCACAAGAAGATGTAAATGCGACAAATTATCACCTTAAAAAGCTATATTGCCTAAGGTGTTAGCAAACAGTTGGCTGTTTACACATCCAGCAGTTATAGAGCAAAGTTATCATTCATTTGGAGTTGTGTTTCTGTCCACCTCACAAATGTAATTCTGATATTCACATTCTTTTTAGCTTTGTTTTTGGTCTCTACCAACTCCTGAGGGAAATATCTGGCTTCTTAGCTGCTAAATGCTCCGCTATGTTCACCTGCTTGTCTCTAAACTGTGTTTGTCTGCTGTCTGGTGCTGGGTAGGCAGTGTAAAGTGGATTTTTATAGCGGTTTTGTTGAAAAAGGCGGCCTGCTACTGCTAGAAACTAGGTTGAATAGAGTGGGTGAACCGAAACAGTAAAGTTGTAGGCAGCATGCAGCTGTTTTCAGCGAAAAACCTCTAAAAACCTTCTGTACACAACCTGTACACAACACCAAAAAGCAGACAGACACAGTTAACAACCAGCTGGTAAATTAGGAGCTAAAGAGCCAGATATTTCCCTCAGGAGTGCGGGGAGACCAACTTGTGCCGTAACTGCTAAATGCATAAATAAACAACTGTTTGTTAACAAGTTCACCATATCAACTGAAAAAGATATGTCAATGTTGTGTTCACAACTTGCTTCTGCTGCTGCTGCTGCAAAAAATCACCTATTGCAGCTTTAAAGCACATTAACATCACCACTTGAGAATTAAATAAAACTGCCTAAAATAAAAGCACATTTTGTGCATAGGTCTCCCAACAAACTACATGATGTAGAAAATGATTCTTCTCCGTGTGCATGAACAGTTCTCTGTAGTCAACCCACAGAACGAGTTGCATAACCTGCAGCCATGTTTGTTCCCATTGTTGTTCCATGAATGTGTAGGTAGAGTTCAATGTCAGATACAATGTAAAGATTGTTGAGTGGCTTCAATGCATCTACTGTATCTAAACCGAGTTGATGTGATGAACACATCAGTTAATTCCTCTGCGTCAAACATGCAAAATATACAGTGGCTGCTTTAACCTTTTAAAGGAATGTAAGAAACTGTGTTCATGGACATCGCAACTGGAAAGTAAAATCTGAGACGACCAAATCGTATCCTTGTAATCCGCATTTTAACAATGTCTGAAAACCTTTTAGACACAGAATCACAAGTGTATCATTAACCGGCATGTCCCTGCAACATATAATCACACTGGTGGAGTGCTGTGAATAGATTATTCATAGTGCCTGTTAACTGTGTGGGATGTCTGTGTAGGAGTGGGGATGGAAGCAGGATCCACTGAATTACCTCAGCAACTACCAGCAGCTTATGGGTTCGTCACATTTACAACGGGCTTTTATCTGAACAATCATATATTCAAGCATTAACTTCATGTTTTACAACAGCAATAGTTTAACGGGAGAAAAGTGAAGTAATAGAAGCTCCTGTATGTCGCATATCGCGCTGTTTAAGGATACCTTGAATTTGTTTTTATAAAGAATTATGACCAAGGTATGTACTTGGTGAGGCTGCATTCAGCCACAGTGGTGCTTTGAAGTAAATGCTAACATTAGGATGCTAACATGCTCGCAGTGACAATGTTAACATGTTGATGTTTAGCGGGTGTAATGTTTACCTTGTTCACCATGTTAGTGTAGCCTGCTTGCACGCTAAAATTAGCTAATTAACACTAAACACAAAGTACAGCTGAGAATGATGGGAATGCCAGTAGTTTTTTAAGATATTTGATGACAAACCAAATAACTGGCCAAATTAAAATGTTGACCTCATGGTGGTGTTAGAGGAAAAAGTAATTTATTCACCAAATTAATTAGGATTCAAATTTTGAATATTTAAATTCATTAAAAATTAAAGATATTATGACCGTATCCTGAAGTGTCTTAGCAATATTGTACCTTTTTTAATAAGCCTAATTTAGTCAAAGATTAGGTAAAGGAATATTCTCTGCTTCAATATATACACTTACAGTATGGCTCATTAGTATTCGTGAAGCATTTGGAGAGGCTAAGGGCTTTGTCTGAGATATAATCACTTCTCAAATTAACACAACAAAAGGTTTAAGTATGATGCTCATCTGAGGTCAATCGGAGACACTCTCTGGAAATGAAACAGCCAGGTAAAGGAGGCAGGTGACACCAGGAAGGCCATGTAGGTGCATTAAGCCGTATATCAGGAATACTAATGTAAAACAGTGCCCTGAAATTCTAATTGTGTTCCTGCTAATCAACAAGACTGACAACAGGCCCGATGAGCTCTAGAGGACTGTGAGGAAATCTATTAACATACAATATGTTGCTGTGCTTGTTAAAATAATGGAAAAGCTTTGGGGTGAGGGTGGCTGGGGTAGGTGCATTGTTCTCCTCGCTGTCGCTTTAGTTAATTGCAAATCTGAACCCTTTAAAGCCAGATGGAAGTTTGTGCAGTTTGACTAGCTTAATGAAGACTTGAACTCCACACTCCCAATGAATTGTGTCTCTTGGTAATCCTAATTGAACATGTATTGGCCATGTAGCTTATGTTGTTTTGGCACTTATTGATAGCACACTGAAGGGAAATTCTAATGGTGTTTCTACAGTTTAAATAAGAGATAAACAAGAGTCCAGATCTCTTTGGCCTGCGAAGGCCAGTTATGCTTGACTTGTCACTACAACTCCTCTAATTGGGCCCTAGGTGAGGACAAGATGGAGCTTAAGAGGCTGACTGGCTTTATTTTTCAGATCTATTCTTATAAAGCAGTAGTGGTTTAGATTTAAATGTCTTTGCTCTCTAATAAAAAGGACTATGGACTGCTGTCTACCTTAGGAGATCTGTTTTTACAAGAGAAAAGGGTATCGCCTGTATCTTCGGCAGTTTGTGGGATACTGGGAGACATTAGACATCTACAGTATAACCTACAAGTGAGACTGGTATGACAGTGGATAGTGCATACAGGAGTCTGTTAAATCCTTTTTTTGGAGTTAAAGCGAGCACCATCAGACCTGTTACTAATACTAGCTACAGTAGCTTGGAAGCTTATCGACTCATAACAAGCAAGTTTCAGCTTTAGCAAAAACTTAACTTAAATTTATGATTTTTAATTTTTTTTTTTTTAATTTTTTTATTTATTGGTTAGTCCATCCATCAATTTTCTGCTGCTTATCTGGATCCAGGTCATGTCATTTGTTAATTGTTTTGCTAGGAATTATTGTTATATACAATTCGGAAGTACTGACAAAATATGATTTGAATGTCAAATTTATCTACTTCATAAGCGATTGTAGGTCTTATTGTCTCTACTGGGTTTCCGTCATTCTGTGACCTGTATGACCTGTATTATCGAGAGTTTTCTTAGAAATGGCAGGTTTGAGATCTCCGATGATAGAAAGCAAAATTTAATTAAAATTTTGCTTGATAAAACGGAAACATATAGTCTCATTAAAGCCTCTTCTGGAGTATATTTAACAGAGCAAACTGAGCCTTACGTGGTTGCCCACTGCTTGTGACAGAACGTTCACAAGCCTGGGTCCCAGGGGTGCTGGGCAGTAAGGCCTCACCATGGTGCCTCATCCTCTCAGCAGACAGCAGAGAGTGGCAGCCCCGAGGGAGGGCAACTCATTCCTGTCTGCTTACTAGCCAAGCGCAGACATGTATTGTAAGATAAGTCATTCACTGTGTGGCCAAACTTTGGTGATTACATGAAACTCTATGACCTCTTCGCCCCTTATCTCAGTAGATTTTTGGCAGGTTTGGAAATTTTACCATTTCTGTACCCTTGGGTTTTTGCTCGGACAGAGAAAATGTGAAACTGTCACAAAGGTCAATTTGAGGCCAAGGTAAAAGGCGTGACGATGGCCTCTCCTGGCAAATACATAAACCTCCTCCTTTATTGGCTTTCAAACCAAAAATATCACTCTTTAAAAAAAAAAAAAAATGCATGAAGCCTTATTGGTGGCTTTGTCACTTTGCAATACAAGTTGATGAAAGCTCAAGAAATCGTCGACTGGGAGTCTTTTTATACCAAATATGCAGACATTATTAGACTTAAAACTGCGGATGCTGAGGACGAAGTAAAAATTGGGCAGAGCAGACACAGAGGCTTTTGCGTGCCGGTGAAGTGGTGCAGCAATGCCAAGTTATGTTGTAAACTTGTTATTGCTAGTGGTAACCAATAGTAGAGGAACGGGTATATATCCGCCATTCTTGTCGTTGTTTCAGGCGCCTGCGCATTACACAAAGCAACAGTGGGCATGTGCGAATTTAGGTGTGAAGTCATCGCTTCTCAAACTCTCTGTTTTACATGTTACATATACAGCGCATACAAAAGTATTCAGACCCCTTCACTTTGTTCACATTTTGTTATGTTGCAGCCTTATGTTAATATTGTTTAAATTCCTTTTTTTCCTCCACCAATTTACGCTGAATACCCTATAATGACAGAGCTAAAACTGAATTTTAGAAATTTTTGCAAATGTGGAGGGGTCTGAACGCACTGTAGCTCCCGAAATAAGCTAATATCGGCCTAGCAGATTTATCTCTGTCTCTGTCTTTAGTCTGGGTCCAATCAAACCCCAACCCAGCTGCGAGTCCACTGCCTGGACAGTTCAAGTTGAACATCGCTGCTATGCCTTGCATTTCATTCATGTTAGTCTGGTTGATTGAACTGCTCCACTGTCAGGTAAAAGTGGTACATGGGACCTGATGTGACTGTTGTAAGTGTTGTAAAAGAAGGGCAAGGGCCTGAGGAGGCTACGTGTTTTCATTAGGGTTGTAAAGTTGGCGCCTCCATTCAGAGCTGGTTCACTGACACGGACCCAAAAGCCTCCAGTACGCTCAGCATTTAATTTTGCTGTCCCACAACCATCACCTTCATACCTACTGATTTGAGTTGTAGTGTTGATATTACTTATCACTGTACTGCAGTGTGCATTTGTTAAGGTTCAGAATTAGCCCACAGTATATAAAACTACTAATCTCCAAACTTAACATCAATGTCAGCAACAGTAGGCTGATGGGCTAATGACTCTGCAGCATGAAAGGATGCAGTCAGCCTTTAAGGTTTTAAAATGCTGTCGTTCAAGCTGTTATTGGCCAGATGGATAGCTGCCCTCGCTGAACAAACTCTGGGTCCAGACACAATCAAAGCCGAACATTAGATGTAGTGCTTAGAAATACTTGCAAAGTTATAGATTCATCCTGAGAAGTTACTGCTCATACATGAGTTTAAATGCACATCGTGAGTGGCGGTTCATAACCCATGCAGTGCGGTGTTGTAGCAGAGTTTGCAGTTTCAGCATTTTTTGCCTTTCAAAAATTTGTTTCTTGATGTCAGTTAAAAATCTCTGATCTGTAATCTTACCAAAACCAATTAGGCTACATTAAATCTGTATCAAGAATTCCCACATCAAAATGGAAGTGCTCTTCTGAGACACATGCCAGGACTGCAAAGTTAATTAATCCCTGCAATCAGAGGTCTGATGAAATAAGAGCTGAATGTTGCCCTTCCCAAGACAACTGTTAACAAAGCTCTTATTAGTTTTCCAAATCTAAAGCACAAAGCGCTACTTTCAATCGAGTGCTGCTTCTAGGAACTGAACGGAAAGTTTGTGACCCAAAGTATTCACTTCAGGACCATTGAGTTGTAGCCCTGTGGGAAGTGTATTGATCAAAGGTAGAACATGTAGTATCTACTGTTAAGTGGCATTGGAAAGATCTGTAATTGCAAGGACCTGAAGTCTAACTTTAAGTCTCATGGGCTGTTTAAAAGCAAGACTTATATGGAAACATTCACTTTAATTTACATTTATTTTCATTATTTCATTATTACAACGATGGTCGCTGATGTTGGCAGCCTTTGAAAACAGCAACAAGACCTGAATTAAGATCTGTGAAAAATAAAATCTGTGTTGGAACAGGCTTCTTCAACCAATTTAAATATGATATAATCCATGGTTAATGGAAAGTTTTACCTACATGTATTTGGATTGTGGTATTAGAGATAGAAATGTGATTTTACACATTTTGAATGAGATGAATAACGTGCACTGTAACATTTCAGGCAGCAAAAATCTGAACCTTTTGCAGAGAGGATGTTCCTAAATAAATCCTGTTTGAAAGCCACCTTTCAAAAGTTGTCTGTTGTTTTTTTCAGGTTTCTTTTGATTTTTTTTGAAATTTTGGCTTCAGTCTGATTTCTCTGCATTGCCAGAAAGTACGAGGCAGTGAATAAGAAAAGGAGAAAAGTTTGGCTACAGTGGGGTTTAGTAACAGTGGTAACAAATATATTTAGTCATAATGAACCAATGTAATCCTATTTTTAACTGTAGTCAAACCTCAGTATTGTAAATCACAGTTTTAGATCAGTGTTAAATACATTTAGTGGCAAAGTTAATGCGATAGTACCTGCAGGCAATTTAGTAGCAGCTTGTAAACTTAATTGATTACATTCTGGAAGTGCTCCCTGATGCTCTCTGTAAGCTGTAGCAAACAGTCGCTGCTTTATCACTCACTGCATATAGTTTGGTCATGCAGAATAAAGAGCAACTGCGTAATTAATTTTGACATAACTTAGAGGTCACAGAGCAAATTGCTAACTTTTAAAAAGTGTTGCAAGACTAATTTATTTGCCAAACACAGTATATGATTGACATTCCCGCTTGCTGGCTCCTTTTTTTTTTAAATTATTTTTTTAAAATTACATTTTTTTTTTTTTTATTTTTTTTAATTTTGGTTAAAGTATTTAAGATAATCTGCTTCCTACAGACCTGCTGGAGGAATAAAGAGACAGAGAAAACAACATAGACACTTGAACTTGAATGTACTTTTATCTAAATTACAAATACTTTAACAAACGTGGGCATTAAAATGTTGAAAGGCAATTAACAGCGATCATCAGCTGTTAAATCAGGCAATCAGCACTTTGATATGAGTTTTCAAAGCACAGTGAACTGACTAACTGTGCTTCAAAGAGGCCAAATCCTTTGTGTCAATAGCATGTGCGTGGTTTAAAATTTAAAATAAGCCGAGGGAAAAAGTCTTGAAGATCATGATGAAACTACATTTAGACAATCAGCATACATAAAGAGGAATAGTAAGTTAGAAATAACCAACAAATGTGGGTTTGACAAACACAGTGATGAACAAATACTGCTTATCAGTACGTTGCCTAAAGGCAGCTTCAGACGGGGAGCATTAAGTATTTTTGCTTATCCGAATTCTGAGCAAGTCTAGATTTGGTAGGATGAGCAGTGTGATAGTACATCCTGTGACTGTTTTCTGTAAATGTGATGCGCTGCATGTCTTTGAGTGACGTGATGTTCTGTGCATTTACTCAGATGTTCGAAGCTGACACCTGTATCCATGGTGACAAGGGCGTAGGTTTGGTTTCAGACGTGGGGGACACAAAGTCCGAGAGTATTCTTCTTTATTAAAATACTGTGTATACAGACAGTAGGAGAGAAGTAAACAGACAAAGGGGGGTCCAGCCATATACTAGGTTTTTTCATCTGGTCTTGTTGGAAAGTGAGGTGGTGCAATGGTGGTTTAGTTGGTGTTCATATTTTTCAATTTGTCTGCACTCCTCTACCAGTACTACCAGAGTCCTCTCCTGCTGGCTGCAGAGCATCTCGAGATCTGTGTGTGTTGCTCAAAGGCACCTTGATGGTACTTAGTAAAAGAGGGAATCGGTCTCCCTTTCACTTTCACCACAACGTTCTCCTATTTGGGATTTGTTGCCACTGCACAAAGCGAATAAAAAAAAAAAAAAAAATACTGCAAAAGCAAATAGCTGCCAGTGGTGCATATAAATTTACCCTTTGTAAATGACTGTGCACTTCTATCTCTTTGAACAGCAATACAAATCTTGGTTATAAATTATAGGCTCCCAGTAGATCGTAATGAAACCTCCTGTCTCATAAGGCCTTGCCTTTCACGTGTCAGCAAGCTATTATTCTGAGCGTAATTAGGATAAGGTGGTTGGAGATATCAATATTGGGCGTGCACGCTGAGAGGCGACAGTAAAGCTCAATGACTAACATGACAGTGGTAATTGCTTCTTTTATCACTCTGCCACTGTCACATATTTTGATGTATTAAACCAGATTCTTCCATCTATTGCCATTGTAGTGTTATTATGGGACCAACATGAGGAAATGTAGCTTAAAACAATGTTCCAGTTAAACCTCCCCATTGTGTAATGCAGGAAAAAGTAATAACACAAAGTTTCAAACAAACTCTTGTTTTTGGACAGCTCGTCTCAAGTGTATTGGTTTGTTGTACCTCTCAGGTTTTTTTTTTTTTTTTTTTTTTTAATTTTCCAAAAAGCTTTCATTCTTCATGATATGAAACACCAGGGGCTAAAGACATGTGTTTGTATCCTGAGTACAGTTCCACAGGGGAATAGTTTCCAAGCTGCACTGCTGTAGAAGACGAGAGTGGGTGTTTCACTTCAAAACATTAAACTTGTACAGAACAAGTTGAGATAAAAGACCTGAGAGGAGAGAAAAGTGTTTCAACAAAATATAATTTATACCGTACTACAATTTTTATTTTTTATTTTTTTTATTGTATTGTGGTGCAAAAGTTATTACACTAAGAGCACCCTCACCTCAAAAATGTGAAAATATAATGAAGGTCAGTGAGAAATTTCAAGACAGTGATGTCAGTCATCATCAAACAGAATATAGTTGTGATATGCCAACAAATATACAAATGATATACAGTTATCAATAGCTTTTACAATGGTTTCCAGATAAAAAAAATAAATAAAGTGTGTGAACTAACAATACGATTCTGTTAGAATGATAGAGGTTTAGTGATGTGTGAAGCACAAGAATAACAAGATTATACAGCCAGGCTAGCGGCTCTCTGACGAGGTGCTAAAGCTGAAGTCAGTATGCTGACCTTCTACCTATGACAGTGCTAAAATGTTGATGTTCGGCAGGCACAATGTTTACCATTTATTCACCCTCTTATTTTAAGATGTTAACCTGCTAACATTTGCTAATTAGCACTAAATACAAACTATATATTTAATGTTGTAAGTAGCGCACAAAGGATACTGGATTTTTTTGGGGCTGATACCAATTTTAGGCAGTAAAAAAATTCAGATATATATATCTATATACATACATGGGGTCATTGTTTATTAATCTTAAGCGATGTATTTTACAAACTAGTTTGCAAATTACTGTGAAAACCATACTAGTGTATTGTATTATATTATATTATATTATATTATATTATATTATTATAAATTCATACAAATCCTCAGAATAAAATGGTAAAACAGTGTTTGAAAGTGTATGCTACAACATTTTCAATAATATACTGTATATGTGTTACTGCAAATTAGACCCCAAATGACTGTTCTCTTGTCAATGTTGAAGCCTTTTTGTGAGACCTGTTGCTCTCAAACTGACATCAATCCTTTCCCCCAATATTGGATGTTAGTGAGCCGTTTGTTCACTTGTCCTTTGCACAGTCATTGATCCATTTATTCTGTCGTTGATTTAACCAACGACTCAGCTGCTCAATCATTTCAACAGGATCATCAGACCCACACATGGACAGTGCGTGGGCGGGCCGTGTGGATATATTAACGGCCACCAAAGTATATTTGGAGACCCATTTAACATATTTTATTTTTTATTTTTTTTCAACCTCCCGAGAGAGCAACACCATCCATGATTGATTAACTAGTGGACAATCTCCCCTCACTCTACCCCTCCCGTACCTGTTCGTTCTGCTACTGTGAGAAGGGTCTACTGTCAATCGCACATGCTCTGCAGAGAACAGCAGAGAATGAGAGATGTTCTCTGGTATTGCTTATGAAGATGCTGACACTGTAGATATTTTATAAGCACTGACCAGATAAATAAAAATAGAATGTAATTCTTTGGGAAACACTGCTCATTCATCTTAGTATGGTATGTGTATTAAATTATCTTCAACCTGGAAGATCTCATTTGTCATCTCTGTTTTGACATGGCATGATAAACCCTGACAAAACAAAACATTGACCTGCAAATTAGCAGCCAATGCTTAACAGACACCAACAGTTTAAGGGCAAGAGTTCTACAAAGACCGATCAAGCAGCTGTATGTCTATGGGCTCAAATTAGGGTGAATAAGATTTTGATCTCGTAAAGTGATTTTCACAAATAATTATAAGTTTGTAGTTGTAAATCAACCTTTTGTAAACCTGTAGAATAAAATCAGCATGAGAAATTCAAGTTTGTGCATCTGTAGAAAAGATTTGTGTTTGTAAAAGACAATTAGACTGTGAATAAAATCTGTGAACAAATTATATCAGTGGTGAGGTTACACCCAGACTGTGAAAAAAGAAGTGCTTTTGTGAACATCTGTGTACAGATACAAAGCAGAAAGCTGCGTGTAGAACTCAGTGTTCAAAGTTCCTACTCTGTGTGTGATGCTGAAGTTACAAGTACAAATCGTGACCCTGTTTTTACACCTGATTCGGATTTGGACAATGACAATCCAATTGTAAAGCAGAGTCAAATCAGAAGACAGGTGGTTAATGTCCACTCAGTATTATCTCCATCAAATATTTATAAAGCTTATTTACGAAACTTGAAGCCTGCCACATTGCTTTTCATCCCGTCTCATCGTTTTTCTTGCCACTGGCAGTTTGAGGCCCCAGTAGGGGAGAAGTATTGAATCCAGTATTCCTACCTACACTTCAAGAAGGCTGAAAAGCAGACAGTAAAGGCTCCCTCAAATACTTATCCTGTTTATTCAATAATAATCCGTTTATCACAATCTGTTTAAGTATTCTCGGTTTGACTGAAGCTTGCTATATGATATCATAAAGGTATTCTACATTGATTTACACCAGTATAGGTAGAAAACCATAAGACTTTTTTTTTCCTAATATCTAAATACGAATTAGTTTAGCGAATTTATCAGAGTGTGTGTATATATCATAGACAAATTCCCGCTAACCCTGGAAATCGCAAAAAGAGCTAAATGTGGACACATAACTGATATTAAGATATTTTGCTAATGCAAGAAGTGGGTTTGCCCACTTTTTTGTATCAATAAACATTTTAAAGATGTGGGGACATTTTAGGGTGTAACATTTATAATGGGTTTGTCATTTGGGGGAGGGCAGTAATGAAGATGAAGGTGAGATTGGTGCAGGAAAGTCATTAATATAGAAAGTTTAAAAGAAAAAAAAATTCAGGCACGGTTCTTGCCCAGGATAATATAGTGTCACTTTTTTCCTCAGGTGTAGTCAACATCGTCAGGTCCCAGCTCATGGCCTTCTCCGCCTTCCCGAAAACAATTGCACAGTATTTGGGGATGGTTGTGCCTCACAACATAAATAGTCAACTGAGGTGAAAATTTCTCGGTTCTGTGACTCTGCATTTGAAGACTCCAAAGGCTCAGTACAAAGAGACTGAAAAAGGGACTCAGTGAATGCAAGAATACATAAGTTTCAGATGGACAAAGTATAACACATTGGTGAATTTAGAACAATTTCCTTGGAATAAACAATCTTCAAAATGTGTAGGTAAAAGAAAAAGTAGTTGTGATGTACATAGTTAGTGAACAGTGTTTTGTCAGTGAGCAAGCTTTGACCAGATAAAAAACAGGGTTTGATGACTTGTACATTGACAGACACTTGAGTTTGTGCTGTAAATGTGGATAGAAGTGCGTCTGATATCAGACCTGAGATGTGAAATGACATAAGTGGGTGAAAAGTGTAAAAATAGAGAATTAGAACTCAAGTGAGAAGAGGAACAGCCCATACTGTTGCAACGTTGACAGGTTTGGTTAAGTGTATGTATATTAGACACATGCTGCTCCAAATTGATAATAAATGGATTTGATTTCTTTTTTTAAATTTTTTTAAAATATTTTTACTGTTTACTTTTTTCTTTGCAGTTTCAGAGTTTAGAGAATGGTGTTTGCAATACGTTTTTTCATATATTTGCTTCAACATACTTAGATTCCCTTAGACATAGGTTTCCTTGTGATCTGTTTATTATTTCTAAATTCAAAGGAATAAAAGTCACAGGTTAAGATGTTCACTGACTCTGAATGCCCTTATGAGTCACACTTTCTGGTCTGACATGATAACCAGCAGAGCTGATTTTTTTTGGGGGGGGGGGGGTGACCTTCACAAATGCTTATCCAGGGCTGGTGCTCAGGGCAACCCAATATTGGCATTGGATTACTCCTACATTCCTAATTAGTGCGCTTAGGCTTTGGATCAGGCAACCTCCATCAAGGAGCAGCCTTGCAATTATATTTATCGCAAATCTAAATCTAAACAGGCCGGTGGACAAAAAGGTTGTTTGTAAAGAAAGGATTTGGAAATGGTATTGATCTTTTTGGGGAAAATCTTGCCAGCAGGGAGATTGCTGTCTGTATTGAAACATAATTTAGTGTCTGACCTGGACTCCATTTCCCCCTTTATTTTTCAACATCTTACAGTCCAGATTTTTGTTGTGGTTCCTTTTTAGAGCTACTTCTATCTTCGATTTCCGTGAGTGAGTGTACAGCTCTCAGTGCTGTGCTCTAGGGCTAGCACCTCGGGAAGACAAGTAGCTCTATAGTGGAGAGATGGTGAGACTTTGGCCAGAATCGCTCTGCATGATCAGTGCAGGCTGAAAACAATGTGTCATCCTGGATCTCCTTTGTTGTATCATGAAATGGATCAACGAATTACATGGATGAGCCATCAGTAGCAAGTTAAGATATCAATAAAAGTATTCAGGATACTTCCCTAAAGAGTTTTTCCTTCAATAAAAGCAGTGCTACTGCCACAAGTGCAGGCTTTTATCATCATGTACTTTCAGTGAGTTGGAGGGCTAAATCTGACAGGATCTTCCCTGTGGATAAAGACTCTAATGAGAGAGGCCGAACTTATACAGCAAACAGAGCAGAATCACATATACTACACCTTGTGGGGTCATTGTAATGAGGAAAACCTTTGAAGAAGTAGACCGCCACTCCAGTATTTCATTAAACTTAAGGATCTCCTTTAATTGTTCTTAAAGGTTGAGAAATGACATGTTTAATCAGTGGGATGTCTTACTTTTTACCTATTCACAGTGAGACTGAGAATAACACGTTGAACATACTTCTTGAAGAAGATGGATACGAAGTCGTAGGTGGATGATAATGATGGTAAATGAGTACAATTGCCTGTGCCAAGTCAGATGAGATATTAAGATAATTAAAATTTTCAAATAGCCACACTTAAACCAAACTTAAGTTCTTCAGCTCTCGGCTAATGACTTCCCTTAAGCATATTTTGAAATGTGACTGCTGCTGTTTCGCAAATTTGGTCGTTTGCTGCACTTTAGTTCACATAATCCTCACTAGATTTGCATTAAGAAGGAATTTGTCAGTATAATGCTACTAATGGTTAGTTGGCTGCATCTGATAAGTACTGTAAAAGTGGTATGTCTGATTTAAAGTGGTCTTTTATTTTTGACTTTTTATTTTTGACCAGTTTTCTCATGTGGTTGTACTTCAGATGGATACCCCTCTGCATCCTAAGAGAAGCAAGTGTTGTATGGGATCTGAGCTACAATTCTCTGAGCCTGTGTGCCTTTGATCAGTGTTTGTCAGACTGACTGAGTTAACAGTAGCCTGGAGTGTGCACCTGCGACCTGGCCGCACAGATTATTCTGTGTCGCCGCTCATTAAACCAGAGCTGTTTAAACCAGCAGGACTTGTTCCGTGTGCGACTCTGCCTGCTGGATGAACGGGCACTGGACGTATCGTTCACTTCATGCAATTTAGCCCGCCTGCCACAGTTTTCACAACCCACAGGAATTATCACATTAAAATTACACCATTTAACATTGACTGTAATAAGTTCAGATGAGAGGTGGGAATTACACAGAGAGCTTCTGATGGCTTGAGTTTGAAGGAAATTTAGGTCCTAGCATGCTCTCCCCATGGTTCCTTAGGTTTGCTGTGGGTGGTCACATTTTCTTCCACTTTACCTTACTTTCTTCTTTCCTTTGGTATTAGGTCTATTCTTGCCATAACTCTTGACCAAGGTGCTGGCATTACAACTGCAGTTGAAGGAGCTGTGCTATGGCTTCATACTGCTCCTGAAAAGTCAGGCTTGCATTTCTTAAGTGATCAAGGAATGAGTTGGCCACAACATAGTTTTAATGATAAACAGAGCTGCAACTAACTGCTATTAAGCGATCAATTAATCGATTATTTGTTTCAGCTCTAATGATAAAGTACTTTCTATATTTATCCAATATGTCTATCCAAGTTTAATTATATAGCATATTTCATTCACAAAAGCCATTCAAAGTACTTTACATAATGTGTTGAAAAACCTGTAAAGTTTTTAGTTTTATAAACTGCCCACAGACTCAAACTGCACTAACTTCAGTGTGATGAGTGTATCAGTTTGCCGGAGGTTATACTTTTTTCATATCATTAGCTTGATGAGCAGTAATCACTAGCTTTGGATGCTGACGTAATCCTTCCACGCATACTGCCAAAAGTGCTAATCATTTTATAAGAGCGTGTATAATCATACAAAATTTGTTGCATGTCATCCTCCATCTCTATCCTGTATTTCCTGTCTGCTCTCAATTGTCACTATTTACTAACAACAAAAGTGCCCAAAAATAAAGAATTGAAGAACTGATACTCATACTGATTTCTTGATCTGACATGTACATTAAATAATACATAATGCTGTACTTCATCCATGCCTGTTTCGTTCCTCTGACTTAAAGGGGAACGCCACCGATTTCACACCTCAAAGTCTGTTTACAAAGTTGTAAAAAGGCTTTTGTGGCTCCAGAGTGAACTGCATGAAGTCAAGTGATGATCTTTTAGTCAGTGTCTGTTGGGGCTGAAGACTACAAGTATGATAGTGAAAAAAAAAATCTGGGGGAGTGGAGTTAGAAGTGACCTATCCAGACGTCTGTAGCCCTCTCCTCATTTGCGCCTCAGGCTAGCAGCTTGAGGCTACATTTGCCGCTACTACCATAACACACCTGACCTTCTAACTAAACTGTCCAGTTGCATTGTGGGTAATGCAGTTGCCAGGTTCTGACAAGGAAGAGGAATGCGTGGAATAAAAAAGACAAGATCTGGTTCTGCTTCATCAATTTTAATACTTTTTCTTTTTTCTTTTTTTTTTTAACTCCCCATTGTGTTATAGGAGTGCAATGCTAAATCAGTGCAGTATTCTTTTATGGCATGTCATGATTTACAGTAGTCATTCCATGCAGTGGTTGCCTAGAAGCAAACTAAGCTCGGTGTGAGGGAAACACTTGGCTACCTGTAGGCCTTTAAGCTTGATTACAGTTTGCAGAGAAAAAGGCATTTTCTGAGTAATGGCAGCTGTCATTTGAGCAATATATCCTTAATGGGTTCTATTATTATGAAAGTTACATCTTCACACCTATATACCACAACAACCATGAGACCAACAGCCATTTACAGTAGGGCGGTTACTTTTTCATTCAAAATTTGAACATTTGTTCAAATGTGAGGGAAAAAAGGTTTAACTGTAATGACCTGTTAAAATTCAAAATTTACAGTCTGTAGGTGCGTCAAACTGTCTTAAGTAGTATCTGCCTAGATTATGGCTGAGATTAGCACTTTTACTCTGTATAATAAAGGGGTTCCATCTTGCAAGCTAAAGCCTGCCAAAACCATGAATTCAGCATTCGACTGAACAGAATCCTTATTTCATAGTATTCATATTACAGATCATCATTCTTAATATGAACACAAAGAATAAAACGTGATACTGTCCATATTCTTCTTTACCTCACTTACTGTGTACAGTGTTTAATTTTGAGCCGACGAAAGAGTAAAAAAAACAAGTGCTAAAAATGAACCAAAGTGAGCTAAGCCTGGTGCAGAAAAAAATATGGAGCTGAATGAACCTCCTGCTCCCTGTGTATGTATCTCCCTCTCTCTAACTTTGTTCACAGACTATTGTCTATTTGTCCATCCTCTGCATCAGACTTGTTATTTCACTTGAGGACCATGTGCTGTCTGTAATTTGTAGAACTCCAGCAAACTGTCCAACACATCTTGGTGTCATCTCTTTCCACTTCACAGAGCTCTCCTCTATTGTTCGAATTGCAGTAAACATCTCTGAGCTGTATCTTCAAGTCTGCTCTTGTAATGTGCAACCGGGGAGCGATTCCAAATTGCAAAGCACACTGTTGTTTCTGCTGTTTTTAATGCGATTTTCAGACATTCTTTACTGAGGATATACACAACCAATAAATGCAATGCCAAAAAGAGTAATAGTGTTATTAAATGCTTATAAATATATAAAGAGATGTTTGCCTTTGATTTATTCAATTAATTGTCTCGAGCAGATCTATTCAACTTTATATTACATGTGAGGAAATAGAAGTCAGGACTCAGATATGACCTGACTCCCAGGCGGGCTCTCATTTTTGATTTGAAAAATATCCCTTATGTTGGAGCAAAAAACTTTCAGCACATTCTTCGGCCACTGTTGGAAATATACCGTAAGCCATGCATTGCGTGACCATAAAACTTCTTGAGATGAGCAGTACCTGTACAATCAGGAGATGAGCAATAGCTGCTAAGCATATGTTTTTTGCATGTTCTCTGGACTATGATTTTCAGAGGTCTTGTTCCAAGAGATTCGAGCACCAGCCAGCCATACCCCCTCTGGCTGTGTTTGGTTTTGGATCTAACTCATGTGAAATTGATGTGTGGCAGACACTGATCCATGCTGAAATGGGACAACACCCGAAACAAATGTCAAAATCATTCTCATCCATGCCTCCCAATAAGCACCACCATTTTTCTTGTCCACATCTCTGGCAGCTGTGGGAGGTCAGGCATTCAAATTAAAGGGCCACATAAAGAGTAAAGGGCCTGGTTGTAAGCAGCGTCGCATGCTTCATGAATCACGGGTATGCCAAGCACATAGATGAAAGGGGTTAGCTTCCTCCCTTCGGGGACATCTGGCATGAATGTGCAGCCATATCATTCTTCCCAGAGGACGCTCTCAGCTCCTACATTAGTATTACAGTACAGCTCAACAACAACATGACATGTTATTTCTTTATCTAGCAGATCATGTCTGTCCCCACGTGGCTTCTTGTTTCACAGTATCTCTGAAGACAAAACAAAAGTAGGACTGTCAACAGCATCCATATCTATAATGGCAGATCTATCATGCAGGTTTTTTTCATGGCATTTTTGAGGACATTAGCTTTGAATTAGGACAAGCCATCATTACCAGTGTGGCCTCTGTCATTTTAGGACATTCACCCTTTCGCTTGTGCAGACTGTTTGCTTTTCAGCATCAGAAATATGCGGAGTGCTCTTAGTTAACCAGGGGAATGAAATCTCCAACTGGTAACTGTTTTTAAAATTTTAAATGAATTTTTGTGCACTTATTAGTGAAATGATAAGGTATGCCTAACTAAAACTAATGCAGTCTAACACAACAGTTCTGCAGTAAATCCTTCCTTCATGAAAGTTATAATGTTCAGATTTTATTAAAAATTGTTTGAGAGAGGTGTTGATTCAACTGTGTGATCATTGTGAAGGCTGCAGTTTCTGCTGCTGTTGAATGTATTGCGTTATACTGACAAGTGTTTCTATTATTTTTTTCTCCTCCTTCTCTCTTAATGAGGGCAGACTAAATAACAGAAACACCTCTCTGTCCAATGCAGTGCAGTTCAACAGCACCACAAACTGCAGCCTCATCCTCCGCCTTTCAGCATTCACACTTTAACCTGGTCACCATTCAAAAACACGCAGAATAAACACAATTAGTAGCTCTAACACATTATTTAATTTCTTTTAATACATTTGTCCCCCTTAAATAAGCAAATAATTTATTATAATGAGGTTTTGTCCACTCTTCCCTAGAGTTGTGTACCACCCCATGTACCACTGTTCACACTGTTACCCACTGATGTCCCCTCATCTCTGCATTGAACTGAATCCGTACCACCTGACTCTTATTGTCTGACCTAGACTCAATTTCACTGGTGCTCACTGTCACTTAATTCGATACTCGGCCTGCAAACACCCAGTGGGTCATCGCATATAGCAACAAATAATTTACCTTATCAATCCTTGAAAAATGTTTTTTATGTTTTACCCCCTAGAAGTCAGAGGTCATGATCAGCATGAGTTCAAAAATACTGGACCAGACAAGGATACAGTGCCTTTCTCAGTAACACTCAAGCTATTTTAACCTGCCAACAGTATACAACCCCTCATGGGATGTCTTCAAATTTTTGACTTTAAAGAAAACATTGAAAACACAGCTAGCAGTCATACTGACAAATAATTTATCTGTCTAACCAACTCCATGGATCTAAGCATTATTTATTATAAGTAAATTAAAATAATGAAATTGATTTCGAAGACAGGCTTTTAGAAGCCAAGCCATTGTTAAGAGCGGGAGAGAGAAAGCAGTGTTTCCCAAATGTGGCCTGCTGTGTTGAAGTATTATCACCTGCTATATCAGTGCATGGCTGAGTTTTCTGATGAAGCTGCCATTGCCTGAGAGCAATGGTGCAGTTCTCGGAAAGCAAGCTCTTATGTGATGGCCGCTGTATCAGCGGGCAGCAGATGATAATCTTGCTGAGTTGATGCTGAAAAGGATAATGAACTCGCTTATGGCCATCACGACAGGAACAATGCAAGAGGAGAGACGCAGAGCCTCTTTAATTATTAATACTCTGGCAGCAGCCTTTTCCATGTGGGCAGCGTTAACCTGCTGCGTGGCCATTCACAGACAGAAAGAAACCATAGGAGGTTCTCATGCCCTAATGTGCTCTGTAAAGTGGCACTGCTCAGGCCGCAGAGAAAACCCATCTTCATCATCATTATGACAGGACTCATGTTAATTCTAGCTGGGAAAAATTGCCCCAGACAATTGTAAACTGCCATCTGGTCTAGACATCACCAAACACAATGCATAAATAAGAAACTAATTCTGATTTTCTGTGTCCTTTTTTGTGGTCTCTTTGTCAAGCTTTTGACGTGTCATCTTAGCAAGTCTACATATTTACATAGTAATCACAATATTTACATAACTGTGTTTTGGTGAGATCCTCAGTATTTGATTTTTCAGCACAAAGGCCTTTGTTCAACCCAAAAACTGTGTTAAAGGAGCAACAAAAAAGTTCCTATACACACAGTTTCTATGAATAAAAACAACACTTCATTCAAAAGGGACTGAAAATTAAATATTGGGTAGACACAACATAAAAAAACTACAATGGCACGCAGTAGAGCTCATACACCCTGCCAATGCCAAATATTAACGAACATGTCGGAAAAATGCCATATCTCGCAATGTTAAGGAAAGTGATAAATAATTCCTGGATCTGCCCATTTAACTGGATCCACACCAAAATTTTATTGGTTCTTCCCCGGCCCATGCCTCATCCCTCCGCCAAGTTTGGTGCTCATTGGTTCAGTACTTTAGTGTAATCCTGCTGACAAATAAACAAACCAACAAACAGACGGGTGAAAACATAACCATCTTGGTGAAGGTAATAAAAAAAACAAAAACGGTACAACTAGGCTAACGGATTGGTTATTTAATAAAATAGGTGTAAGACTCTACAATATGTTTAGCCCCTAAAAAACACAACATTAAAATAGTTACGATCCAGGCAGGTAACGCAGTAACTGAAGTTGGGGAAAATTAGAGGGCAGAAGCTCACAAAACATATGCAAAAAATCCCCAGTGCAAATACAGCTAGCTACACGCTTAACATCAGCAAAACTACTAGAAACTCCTAAAACCAAGGAAAAGCTAAAGGTTTTCCGTGAACATAAAACACCATGTGGCAAAATGGCAGTCGGTGCTAAAGGAAGAAAAAAACAGAGGTTACATACTAACAGAGCAGACACATCCGCCACACATTTCAATTACAATGAGAACTCACTGTCTATGTTGTGGTCTTATCAGGGCCTGGTCTATAAATAACATGATAAATACAAGTCTTTTGCAAAACTGGATATGCTACACATGTATCATCCAAGTTAGCCCTTAAAGGAATTATTTGATATATTTTGGAAATATGCTTATTTGGTTTCTTGTTGAGAATTTGATGTAGCTTGAGCCAGCAGCCGGTTTGCATAGCTTAGCATAAAGACTGGAGACGGGGGAAAAAGCTAGCCTGGCTCCTCTGTAGGTAGCAACGTTTGCTTATTAGCATCTCTAAAGCTAACTAATTAAATCAGATTTATGTATTGCCTACAAAAAATGAGTAAAAGTGATAATTCATGAATTGTCACTTTTAATCATTTTACATCATGTTTTTTTTACGAGAGGTTACGTCCCAGATTATTTTCTGGCCAGGACCTGGAGTCCTTACTGGTTGCCTGGCAACTGCTCGTAGCAAAGAAATTGTCCAGCACATTCCCCCTGTAAAAAATATAAATTTTTGTTTTTACATTTTAGGTTTTTGTAAGGATTTAACAAATTGGATACAATAATGTGGTAATTATTGAGCTTTAGTGAATCAGGCTGATTGTTTCCTCTGTTTCCAGTCCTTATGCTAAACTATGCTAACCGGCTGCTGGCCCCAGACATATATTTACCATTCAGACATGAGAGTGGTATCAATCTTATTGTTTAACTCTCAACAAAAGCGAGTAAATGTAATAACCAAAAAGTAAAACTATTCCTTTTAAGGTGGATTAATGTTAGGCCGAATAACTTTGAACACGACGCAACAGTTTGATTATTCCAAGATCAAAGCTATAGTAGTGAGTAAACTGTGGTGATAATTTTTAGCCAGGAAAGAATCTGTGACGGTGTGATGTCGGGATGAAGCAGCTGCCACA
Organism: Xiphias gladius; assembly: GCF_016859285.1. Classification (NCBI taxonomy): domain Eukaryota; kingdom Metazoa; phylum Chordata; class Actinopteri; order Istiophoriformes; family Xiphiidae; genus Xiphias; species Xiphias gladius. The sequence goes on along the minus strand of NC_053402.1, from coordinate 18,596,190 downwards.
CCAGCCGAACCTGCAGGGTAGCAGGAGGCCTGGCCCCTGAGGTTAATTAGCCTGGACAGGCTAGTGGTCTATCATGCCTGGTGCTTGAGTTAGCATCTCTCTGTCTCCCTGACAGCAGTCTGGCAGAATATTGACATAAATACACATCAGGATGTCCTTTGTTGTAAATGGTGTTAAAGTAAAATACAATACAATTCCTAAAGTCTGGGACAAGCTTGAGGAGAAACATGAAAACCCTAGCGACAGCTCAATTATCCGCACATCAATCAGCGGGGGATGTGATTGGTTCTGTTAATGGAGCTGGAGTGATGTGTTGTGGAGGATCGATGGCCCAGCAGTCTGCTTCTCAGACAAGTCCAACGCCATCATCATCACCTTCACCCCCCACGGCTACTTGCATTCTGTTTCTTAACATGCTGATATCTTAAAAATAATGCAGATTGTGCAGAGTGTAAAGCTTTGATCGAATTGTTTTATGTCAAAATTAGAGATGTGCATGCAGATTTTTTGAGTATCTGCAGATATGTAGATCATACTAAAATTCAAAGTGAAGGGCCTGTGTGCTGCTTCTTTATCATTTTGAGTTATAAATACACATAATTTGTGTTTGAAAATACAAGAACAATTTCAATCAGCTGCTGATTCACGTAAATTTGAAAGTGAAAAAGATGCAGCAGCAAACTATAAAACAGGAATAAAATGAATGAACAGGAGTGAACACAACACACACATACCATCACCTTTTAAGTTGGTATGGTTAACTTGTTAATGAAAAGTTGCTTATTTAACTGTCCAGCGTTTACGGAGCAATAGTATCATTCATTTGGATTCGTGTTTGTGTCCACTTGATGAATGTAAGTCCAATATTCACTCTCTTTTAACTCTGTTTTTGGTCTTGGCCAACTCCTCAGGGAAATATCTGGCTCGCTAACTGTGTCTGTTTGGTGCCGAGCAGCTAGTGTACAGTGGGTTTTTAGAGCTTTTTCGCTGACGACACTATGAGAGCAGCGAGAGTGAACCAAAACATTAACTAGAATGGCACTCAGAAGAGCGCACACCTCCTTCCAGGCCCATGTCAAACGACATACGCCAGACTCAGAAAAAAATTAAAGTTCACAGTAAAAGATCTGGATCTTCCCCAGAATGTAATGGGTTCTTCCCTGGCCCATGCTCCATCCCTTCACCAAGTTCAGTTCAAATCGGTTCAGTACTTATTATGTAATCCAGCAGACAAACAATCCATCAAACAGATACAGGTGGAACCTTTTTACAGCCGAGGGGAGCTCCAGGTTTGGGTGGTAATTCTCTGTAGCTTCATTGCTAAGAGCACATTGTTGCAGTATTTTCACCTTGTCATTTGACACATTTGTTATTACAAAAAAATCGATTGCAGCCACTTCAAAGCCAAAATATTCCATTGGTATAGTCCACACTATCTGTATTCAGATTGAAGCTTTTGCAGTGTCCTTATGGCCTCTGATCGTATGAACTATGACTGGGTGTTAGAAACCATGTGTACCAATTGTGAACTGTGAAATTCAACATGATGTCTTTAAAGGTTGGTATTTTGTAGTTTGATTTCATAAATGCGTAAAACTAAAACTATAATCATATCAATTTACTTTTCTTCTTCAGTGTCATAAAATCCATTAACTGTATGTTATATTATTATGTATATTATACTTCTTGGTATATTATTTCACTACCCATACTTTAATATTGATGGACACAATATTTACAGTAGCCCAGTATCCCGGGAGCTGCTCCAGGAACCTTTCTTGAATCTTAATTTGTTTTTCGTTTGTGTGTTTCCTGTTTTGTTGAGAGGTTTTTAGTCGGCATAAATGTGATGGTAACTATTGTATAAAAGCCATTAAAACCCAAAAGGGCATTCTTGATGGAGGTATACATATTAGTGATGGGAGGTTGGTAGAAATGCCATTATCTATCATGTCTGAGAATGGAGAGCTCTCACACCCATTTCTAATATTATCACCACCCCAGTCCCCTCTGAATTCACAACATCACTCTGATGTCCTCTCCTCCTGTACATCACAGAAAAGACAAGGGTGCTTTTAAGGAGTAATTTGCTGCTCACTCCTTTTTATATATATATTTAGGTATTTTCTTTACCTGTGTGTGTGTGTGTGTGTGTGTGTGTGTGTATATCACTCTGATGTCCTAGTGTATAAATATGTAGTTATATTTTGATTCCAATTGCAAGAGGATAGTGATGACCACAGCAGTGGTTTTTATACTTTTCCTCGTTAAATAAGATTTGGTTCAGGTGATCACCTAATCAGTACCTCATTAAGTAGAATGAGGTGTGCATATATATATATATAATCATTTTATCTGATTTTACTATTTATAAGTGTGTGTTTGAGTAAAATGAACATTTTTGTTTTATTCTGTAAATTGCTGACACAATTTCTCCCAAATTCCAAATAAAAATATTGTCCTTTAGAGCATTTATTTGCAGAAAATGAAAAATGGTCAAAATAACAAATAAGATGCAGTGTTTTCAAACCTCAAATAATGCAAAGAAAACAACTCCATATTCATTTTTAAACAACACAATACCGATGTTTTAACTAAGGAAGACTTCAGAAATCAATATCACTACTTTCATGCGTCTTGGCATGCTCTCCACCAGTCTTTCACATTGCTGTTGGGTGACTTTATGCCCCTCTCGGTTACTTCTAGGCTGAATTATTGCAATTCCTTATTATAAGGCTGCCCCCAAAACTCCTAAATGCTCTCCAGCTGATCCAGAAGGCTGTTGCACATGTACTGTTAAGAACTAAGAAATCAGAACACATTTCTCCTGTGTTAGCATCAACTGCATTGGCTCTCTGTAAAATCCAGAGTAGAATTTAATGACCTCAACTACAAAGCCCCTAATGGTCAGGTACCATCATATCCCAAAGAGGTCATAGCATCCTATTACCCAGCTCCGAGAATGCAGGATCACTTGTGGTTCCTAAAGTCTCCAAAAGTAGAATGGGAGGTAGAACCTTAAGTTATCACACTCCTCTACAGTGGAACCTTCTTCCAGTTTGGGTCCGGGCGCAGACACCCTCTACCCATTTTAAAGTAGGCTTAAAACTGTCCTTTTTGATAAAAGCTACTTAGGGCTGGCTCAGGTTTGCTTTGAACCATTCCCTAGTTATGCTGCTATAGGACTAGACTGCCAAGGGGACTTTCCATGAAAAACTGAGCTTCTCTCTCCCCCTCTCTCTCTCCATCTGTATGCTTTCATATCCCATTAATGCACATTACTAACTCGGCATCTTCTCTCTCCTGTAGTTTTGTGCTTCTTTGTCTCTCGTTTTTCTCATCTGGACGCTATTTGCAGTTATTTCTGCCTCCAGAGCTGTAGATGCTGGACCTGTGATTGCAAACCACCTACTGCTCAACACCCACTGCTACTATTAATATTATTAGTCTTACTATTATTATTATTACTATTACTATACATCTCTATGTGGAACTTGCATTGTGCTATGTTCTCTTTTCTCCTGCTCTCTCACACACCTGTGTCGGGGGGGGGTTAAGTTTCACAAAGGACTGTGTAATTTAGAGAGAAATTAAGATACACATATTTTAAAAAAGTGCTTACATAACCTGCAACAAAGAGACAAAAGTTTCTAATGTTAAATGCTTGGAGCCTTTTAAGATTTTCATATGTATTTTCTCCATATTGGTATACCTACACTCGCTGGATTCTTTGATATATTAAAGTTTGATAGACAACATTCAATAAAACCTTAGAAAAGGATCCGTAACAGACTCTGTATCTTACCACTGTAAAGTCGTCCTTCTTGCCTTTTCTGCCCCAAATGACTGTGCTCATGTGCAAAGCAGATATTTGACAAAACGACATGAAAAAAAAAACTTCTGCTGCTGAGATGACGTGGTTTCCTGTCAACTGTGGAGGTGCCTTTTGTGGAGGCCCACCATTTTGTCTGCATCCAGTTCCTGCTCGCCCACCAAGAGCCCGGTTCTGCTCAAGGTTTCTTCCTGTTAAAAGGGTGTTTTTCTTTGCCACTGTCACCAAGAGCTTGCTCACGGGGGAATGTTTGGTCTCTTTAAAATAGTGTTGTAAAGAGTATGGTCTAGACCAGCTTGATATGAGAAGTGCCCTGACAATAACTTCTGTTATGATTTGGCACTATATAAATAAAATTGACTTGAAACTGAACAAATAATTCATGCCTCCCCATATTAGTCATCATACTCTTGCTTTGAATGCAACTACTCCCTGTTAATCAACCTTGTTCATGCATGACACTTTACTCAGCTGCTGCAATAAGATAGGATAAGTAGAAAATGGCCTCATTAAATTTTACAGCAGTCTCCATCACTGGCACAAAAAAAAAAATCCACCACCAATTAGAGAACTTTGTTCTTACTCCTTCATCAGAGAAAATAGCAAACTTCTACTCAAATAATGAAAAATGTTTGGACAAAAGTGTCTCTGCTTTTTGGAGTTGTCATACATACTGTACCTTTTTGAAAAGTTTTCAAATTAAGATTACGATTTGAAGTTCAGGATGGTGTTTCTGCTTTTCTTTCGGTGATAATCAAATGCAGCAGGTGGTGAGGAAATGTGGATCTCTGCAATCATCCCCATTGACATGTGTTAATAGCTCATCAGACTAAATTGTACTAATAACTGCTTTCAGGAATCATGATTGCACATACTTCAAGGTCTTAATGCCTAATAGGGCTATGTTTAATTCCTGAGCCGTGCATCAATAAATGCTTTCAGGACCTATGCTGATGTCTGAAAGATAATTGAAATGTAATCATATACAGTGACAAGTGAAATTGGTGCTATTTTTGGTGAATGGCTACATATCCCTCTCTTTAGCTTCTGCACAATGATACTATAGCAGATGCAGACCAATGCTTTTTCCATGCCCAGCAGCTGTCTACTGTATTTTAATTGAATTTAGTGGCTTTTGCACCTAAATCTTAGTGTGGCCTCAAGCTGGCAATCCTAGCTAGGATGGTTGGCTCTGTGCTTGTGGCTATGGCGAGGAGCTTCACACAACTATGTCAGGGGAAGCTGAGCTGAGGCACTGCCACATCTTATCATTTAGTCGATCAGCATTACCATTTGGCTTTTCTGGCTATTTCTCATGCCAGGAGATATTGTTGGGTACAGACTAATTTGAATTTTTAGTGTATCTAAAACACGCAGGTTTGAGGAAAGTTTTATTTATCATTCTGCGATTTTCAAGTACACAGAGAGCTTTATGGCAAGACACAGTGTCTGAGTGAGGTAAGAGAGTGTACCTGCAAATCCTAGATGAATTCAAACATCCCCTCCAGGCATGTCTTAAAACATACGAAAATATTTCACTTTAAATAATAATTTCTTTCTGGTATGTCTTTTTTGTTTTTGTTTTTTTCTGTCACAAAAAGCCAATTTAACATTCTTAAACCCCGCAATAACAGGGCTACTTGGGGTCGGCGGAAGCAAGTTGTGAACACAAAGTTGACATATCACTTTTTAGGTTGAGTTGTTAGTTTATTTGTCTGTCCGACATTTGTTGCTGAGCGGGTAGTGTAGAGATGGTTTTCAAAGCTTTATCCTTGTAAATGACACTGTGAGTGCAGTGAGAGTGAACCAAAACAGTTAAGTTGTGGACAGGCGGACAGCTGTGAGCTTAAATCTCACCATAAAGCTCTGTAAAGCTGAGGGGAGCTGCAGATTCAGGTGATAATTCTATGTAGGTTCACCACTACGAGTGACCCTTTTCACATTGACGTTTGATACGTTGTTATAATAAAAATATAGATTGAAGCTGCTTTAAACTATCTACTTCATATACATAGATATGAAAGATCATTTCTATGAAATGCAGGAATTTTACATTTAAAAGGTTCAACTGCTAGACGCTGGATGTCTTCTACTACACTGAAAGGTCCATCCTCAGTGTATGTGCGCTAAAGTTTCAACATCTCACTTGTGTAAGCTGCATTTTGGCCCCCGACTGCTTTCCAAACTTGTTTTGATTAAAGGTAGACAGATAAATCGTCCGAAAAAGACTACTGGCCAATATGTCATTATCGTTTTTAAACGCCCTAATAGCTAAATTAGTATTGAACTCAAAAATCGAGTACTTTCCTTCTTCAGCAGATTAATTGATTGATTAGTTGATTTAAACGAGATTAGTCTGCAACTATTTTGATAGTTAATTATTTGCGCAAGTCATTTTTTAAAACAAAAATTACTGAATGAATGAGGATTTGCGACTTTTCATGTTTTATGTGATTTTTAAACGGAATATTTTTGAATTTGGACTGCTGGTTGGGGAAAAAAGACAAGTGATTTGAAGACGTAACTTTGGTCTTTAGGAAACAGTGATGGTACAAATTGCTATTTTTCCACCATTTTGTGATATTTTATGGACCATACAAGTTCATCGACAAAATAATTGTCTGATTAATCTATTATGAAAGTAATTGTTAGTTGCAATCCTAGTAACAATTAAAAATAAAAAAATACAGTTTTTAAAGTAGTGGGACTTTACATGATTAAATACATTAATCTCCACATACAACCTGCAAGGCCTTTGCAGGCATAAATATGCCCTAATAGTTCTTTAAAAAGATTAATATTACTTTGAGCCTTTCAAAATGCTATGCACAAGTCTCATTAAGGTGTGCATGTTGAAATTTCATTAAACCCATTTATGGTTTGATATGAATGTTTCTCATTTCTCCCCTATTTCATTTCTTTCTCTTCAGAAGTGGTAATAAAACACATTTATCAACAATACACAAGGTATGCCAGAAACACTGCATTAACTGAGAAAATAGAGTATATGTCAAAACATTAAATGAACCCCCAAATATAATATAATTCAGAGTTATTCTCATTAAATTGTTCACTATTATATTAAAGTTTTAGATTATTTCCTGCAGTAACTGTGTACACTTTCTCCAACATGCCAGTTTCTCACCTCCTCAACACAGCCCTTTATATCTGCAGGAGAGGCAAGCTGTTCAACTCCACAGCCCATCCGCTTTCATTAAGACAGAGTGGTGCTCTCCCCCTCTACAGTAATTGACGTGTGGGTGAGGAATGACTTACAGTGGAGAGTTTCACAGACAGGCCAGCTGAAGGGAATATCAAAAACTAATCAATATCGATAGCAAACAGCCCAAATTAGAAGAGCAGACAGTAGAGGGGGTTCCTGTTTAACAGTCTGCAGGCGAGGGCTGAGAGACTTAGTGGGTACCACTGGGAGTTTTAATAACACAGAATCAATGAGCACTGCCTGCAAACCTTTCACGGTGAAGTTATTAATTGGGGAATGAACAATGCAAAACTGTCACGACAGAGTTGTGGGCTTCCAGCAATTTAAACCAGGTCCATTTTCCAGGGCAGGAGAGATCCCTGCTTGCTTTGTAGTTATGTTTTGTAGCACTTAGCTAAGGTACCGCCACTCTCTCTGCTCTCTCTAGTTAACACCCATGGATTTGGAAGCAGTGGAAAAATTCAATCCACGGTCTCCTGTGTAAAATGTTGTTCTGAGAAACAACCTGCAGCATCTAGTTAGTGCTTTACATGATGTAGAGATCACAGCGTATGGGAGCTTTATCCTATGTTATCCTGTCAGCCCAATGTTTCTCACCAAAAAAGCTGAGTGATTTATCTCAAAATCTAATACCAAAATGAGTAAGCAGAAACCAAGGCTCACAATTCAATCGACATTTTATGGTCTTTGTTATTGGGAGCAGGGGGGGGTGGGAACGCTTACGGATGCTGAAATATGGCTGCTGACAGTCACTAATAGAGCCAGTGGCCTACGAAGTTAAAACACACACAGAGTGCCCTCACTTGAAGTATCTAGCTGAGCGTGGATGAAAGTGACAAAGTGAATGAGCTGCTCGGCGTGTGTTTAACAAAGCTCAGAAAGCAGCCGGCGCACATACTTTTTGATGGACAGGCACTTGTAGATGTAAATGAGGGCAGATGATATTTAGAGCAGCACCTTCATTCTGTGCATGTCAGCTCATAATGCAGCTCAGCATAATACTGAAGAAAAATTATTAGCTAGTGGCATTTAACCATCACGTTCTTTTATAGTCGAGTAATCTGAAATCCAAATTTATGCAGGTATAGCACAGCTATTATTACTTGATACATATCACTGTTACTCTGCTGACATGTTTGTGCAATGCTGATCTGACTGCACAGCCATTTGTTATAAATGGTCAATTCTTTGACATGTCTCGCACTGAAATATGCTGTAATTAAATGTCAGAAAAAAAAAAACAGCCAAGATTAAAAAAATTCCCAAATGGCAGCCATGTGCAGCCTATTATGATGTTTCTGTCTTTTTGACTTCATATGTCATGTGTTGCACAGTTTTTATGTCAAGACAGTGTTTAAATAGAGCAGACACCTCTATAAATGGAGCAGACACTCCCATCTCTGTAATTTCAAAGGCTGATTAGAGATTTGTTATCTCTTGAATTGGCCATTAACAATACAGATGTCATGCGATAGAAATTACTTTGCGGACAATCACCTGGCGACACAGTCTCTTCAGAGAGGGCTCAGGATCATTATAAAGATCCGTGTCAAAGTTGTGCGTTTATGTCGTTGTGCTGTTGTGTACTCGTGTTGCTTTGTTTCCTCACCGAGGAACAGCATGCGTGCAACAGCACGGCTGGACTCATTAATCCTCTTGAGTGTGGTAATGAATGCAGCCTTGCTGGTTTTTACAGTTTAATGTTAAAATAATGAGACTAAGACTATGCCTAAAGTGCATTAGGCTAATTAGAGCCATGATATTGAGTACATAGGAACCAATGCTCTATAGGTTTTATGAACGCTTACATTTAGCATTTCGTCAGAGTGACACGTTCCAATCTGGAGAGACTGCAGGTGTTGCAGGAGAGCCGCTGTGACGGCTGCCTCGCCCCAGTCGGCTGCTGCAGGAAGCCTGATGAACTGAATGGGCTTCAGGCTTCAGTCACTCGGCTGATCTGTTATTGAAAGTGAAAACCAGCAGAGGTGAGAGAGGTTGCAACAAATGCAACCGAGTTCAAATCCCAAGCTTAGAATAGAGTTTCAGCATGAATTAATGCCACTGAGCTTGAGGGAATACAGTATAATATAAATGGTTTTCATGAGGGCTGAAAAGGTCATTGCACAAAGACGTGGGCCACTTGTGTGATGTTGAAACAACCTAGAGTGGTAATTTCCTGAGAGACATTGTACTTAAATGCAATGTGAATGTCCGGATAGTAAACATAATCGTACTGGCAGATTTGAAATGACTCCTTTGTAACTCAAAAGGCTCAAAGGTCCCAGGAAATGAAAAATGTCTTTTCTGCTGTGTTACTCTGTGGTCCTGCGTGTATTGTTCTGCTGTCCATCATTATATGCCAAAACATGTCATGTTTTATATCTAAACTTTTTTTCCCCAATTACTAATTCTACACTCTGGGACTTCCACGCAAAGTCTCACCAGTGAAATGTGACTATAGATTTTGGGGTGAACGAACACCTGCAGGTCTACTTTCTTTGTAAAGCCCCAAGCAAAAGCAGCAGTAATTTGGGCTGGAACTTTATTGTGTCCGTTTGAAAATATCTTTCATTTCATGTAACTATGATGGAGTATGCAAGTGATACTTGATGTCCCTCGTACTTCTAATAAGTCTAATTAATATTCCATTTGAGTACCTTTTGAAGATAAAGTCCCCATTAAAGATCCTCTTTCATGTAGAAATACATTAAACCAGAGGAAAAAGTTGTAGTATCCATCCAAAAACCATTGCTTGGGATCTTTAAAAGCTGCAGCATGAAATGTGAAAAATGAAAAAAATGTTAGATTTATTGAAAGAACTGAAAAATCACACTGAAAAACCAAATCCAATCCAACTTGCACATTTGTTAGGGACTGTGTGAAAATTATTGGGGAGGAGGGCACGTTGGAGGAGGAGAGTTATGTATTAATCTTTCTGCTAAAGGACGGGTGGTCTGAATTTTTTTTGCATGAGCAGGGGCAGGTTTTTTAATTTTTTCTCATAACATTTCCATTCTGCCCTTGTGAGAATAAATATTTAATTGTGCACTCTTTGGAACAGCTGTCTGAAAGAAAAGTCTCCCAACATGCCCCGCTATACATCTCACGTGTCATGTATTTTGATCTGACAGACACCTGATCTCTTATCAGGCTATAGCATCATCTGATCTAATTCTGCTGGTGCCTGTGCTTGTTTCAGTCATTCTGTGGCAACCCTGTCTCCCAGATATTACGTTTATATACAGCTAAATTGCAACATCAGAATATGTTTTGTAGGAAACGTAAATGCTGGATTACATTCCGAATGTGTTTCGAATGTTTTTCGATCGTGGTTTTGGTTAAATGTAAAGAAACACGTTGTGTCTGAAGTCACTGTAGACTTTTTCTGTATTAAACCAAACCACGATCTTTATCTAACTTTAACCATGTGCTGTGAGTGCATAAACATAACCATTACAATGGGCTGTTGTCACTACAAGTGGTTACTGTACTATTGGATATTTTGGGGGAAAACTAATACATTCTGTGAACAGTTTACTCATTTGCTCAGTGTCAAGATATTTGCCACTTGTCCAATATGGTAATTAGAAAGATGTCCTCATTACGCTAATAGAACACGTAACTAATTCGCAATTACATATTTTCTGTTGCAGTTTATATTATATAAACGTAATTTCTAGGAGACAGGGTTGCCTGTGGGTATGTGTCTGTTTACATAGTGGCTGTAATATTCACAATTATCTTTGCCATAATCATAGCAATTTGAGACATTGGAGGGTATTGCAGTTTTTTTAATGCCTCTGTGCCAACGACAGGCCGGAGGCATTGTGTGTTCGGGCTGTCTGTCAATCCCATTCTTGTGACCGAGATATCTCAGGAAGGCCTTGAGAGAATTTCTTCAAATCTGTCACAAGCGTTCACTTGGACTTAAGGATGAACTGGTTAAATTTTGGCGGTGAAATGTGAAGTTCACTGTGACCTCACAAAACACATTTTTGGCCATAACTCAAGAATTCATATGGTAATTCTGATTAAATACACCTAATACTTTTTTATTAAATTCCTTCAGAGTCTTCACTACATATATCATATAAGTCTGGAAAGACACGGATGTAAACTTCAACTTGCCTTGTTGGCAGAGGCAACCAGAAAAGTTGGGGGTAGTTCTGGTGGTAATTCTGTTTTGTTTTTTTTGTTTTTTTAAGTCAAGGGGAGGGTCTGGAGAAAATATTAATAATGTAGGGGAGGGTCTTGCTTTTAAACAAAAAAAAAAGAAATATGACATATAGCCGTCCTCCCACCCTAATAATATCTTTTGTATAGTCCCTTATGCACATTGAATTACTATTGTGATCATTGGTTTAATCCCTTTGTTTTCTGCGGCAGAATTCAATTAAGAAATTCAGTTGTTTCTTTAAGCACCATTGAGCTTAATCTTACAAAGTTGCAAACAGTCACATCTTGGAGCTGCCCAAGAGAACTGTTGTTTTCTTCTGTCTACTTTAGACCATTTAGAAGCTCCACTGGAGCGGTTACGGATGTTAATACTTTGCTCAAGGGCACTTTAACAGTTGTCACTGAGGAAAAGGTGAACGTGTCTCTTAGCAGGTGGCATGAGGATTCAAATTTGTAACCTTCTCTAGCCTGTAGCTTCCTGCCTCTTCCTTATTTATTGCTGAAGGTTTGGGACACCTGTGGAAAATGACAAAAAATCATAAGGTTTGAATGGAAACATATTTTCACAACCTTTAAAACGCTTATACTTTACACACAAATATATTTCATTTGTGATGATTTCGATGAAAGGTAAAAAACCAATTAGGATGAATGTTATTTACTATATAGCCTACATTTACATAAACGCTCTATCCTTGATGCCTTATGTAGTTGGATCTAACAATTGCTCTGTTAAGAAAAATAAACATAACTTAAAATCAAGATAAGCAAAGCAAAAAAGGTTGTGATAAAGTCTGTTATGTGAAATATTTGAGGGAATATTCATGTAGCTTAACTATTATTTGTTTTATTTGTGGAATTTTTTACTTATAATAATGATGATAAACTTTATTTATACAGCACTTTTCAAAAACAAGTCTACAAAGCTCCTCAGATTTGAGAGACGATAAAAAAAGTAATAAAAGCTAACCTATAAAAATAAATCTTTTCATAGAGATTTAAAAGAGGACACTAAAGTTGTTAGTCTTATTTCCAGTGGAAGGTTGTTCCAGAGTTTAGGAACCCGGACGGAAAATGGCCTTCTCCCCTCTGTCTCCAGCCTGAACCTGGGGACACTTAGCAACAACCGGTCAGCAGTTCTCAGGCTGTGAGCCAGAGTGTACGGAGAGAGAAGGTCAGCAATGTAGGGTGGGGCAAGGCCTGTCTGTACTTTTTTTTAAAAACAAATAATAAAAGTTTAGAATCAATAATGAAGGCCACATGTAGCCAGTGCAAGGAAGCCAAAAGAAATATGATCCGATTTTGGATCAGCAGTATCTTGTACAAACTGGAGCCGTTGCAACTGATTTCTGAATTACAATTGTCCAATTAGCTGTAGATAAAGGCACGAATAAGGGTTTTAGCATCCTGGAATGAAAGAAAAAATACAGTAGCAATTGTTCTGAGCTGACACATGGCTGTCTTTGCTATGTTGTATGGAAATGAGAAGAAAAGTTTAGGTCACAATCCAGAATCCATCCTGCATTTCTGGCCTCGTGTGCACAGTACAAGTCCAAGGGAACCAAAGACTGCCTAATGAATTCCCTGTGTGCTTTTTGCCCAAAGACCATCACTTCAGTTTTATCCATATATAACGTAAGAAAATTATTAACCAATCCAGGATTTTCCATCTGCCATGCAGGTTGCAAGTAATGTGACAGAAGAGTGGTCTGCTGGATTTATATATCTAAGTATTATCGGCATAACAGTTAAAAGAAATGTTAAGATTTCGAAGGACCTGCCCCAGAGGTAACATATGCTCTGAGAACAATAAAGGCCCAGGAATAAACCCATGGGGGACCTACAGGTAATAACTGCACTGGCAGATGAGATATCCCCTACAGACACGGAGAAAGTTCTGTAATTCAGGTAAAATTTGAACCGCTCAAGAGCAGCACCTGTCACACCCACCCATTTTTGTAATCAATCAATTAATATGCAGTGATCAGCTGTATTAAAGGCAGCAGCGAGGTCTAACAAAGTGAAACAGTAAATCAACCATCATCTGAAGTCAGCCGAATGTCATTAATAAGCCTTCGAAGTGCAGTTTCAGTGCAGTGATTTAAAAGCCTGACTGGAATCTTTCAAACAGAAAGGTTCATTCAGAAAGGATATGAACTGTGTCTAGACCACCTTCTCCACTACTTTGGCAAGAAAAGGTATTTTAGATATTGGTCTATAATTATTTAGGTTATCAGTGTCTAGATTTTTTTTTTTTTTTTTTTAACCTACATATACTCAGATTGACATGAACCCAAAGTCAACAAGAGCTTGTGCAGGAGAGGTAGGACACTAAAAGTTTATACAAAGACCTTTCCTAAAAACTCAAGGCAAGATATAGAGAATAATATATAAAAAAAATAATAATAATGAAGAAGGAAGGCTAGGAGGGCTACTACGAAACAAAGATAATATGGTAAAGTTTTAGTAACAAACACTTGTCTGTAGGAGACAGAAAGAGAAGTGTCTCCAGCTTTGAATTCACGGGTTTCCATCAATCTTCCACCCCAACCTCCTCCTTAACAGTTTTTGTGGCGTGATGTGTATCCACATCACGCCCTGCCTTCCTCCTTGTTGTCTCAGAAATGACCACTACTGCTGGACAGCCATTCACACGGACGTCAGGTCACATGTCAGGAAAACATAGACTTAGGCTGGTTAAAGCACTTAAACAGTGTCTCATGTGGAGAATCTCAATCTGTACATACTCATCTATAAAATATATAACACATCATAAAAAGACATGTAAAAAGACACTCATCATAAAAAGACATGTATATATATTTTTTTTCAGTGCACACTGCCCAGTTAAATTATTGTAGAGATAAATGAGTCCGTGGCTCTTGTGTTTTTTTGTTCTAGGCTCTCGAAATTGGTGACCTGAGGTCATGGGCTCAAATGTAAGAATCAGACAACCTTGTAATTTTTCACTCCCCAGTCAGTTTTATTCCTCAAGCTCAAGCTGCCAGGGCAGCTAACAACAAAAAGGTTAGAACTGATTCAGTGAGACAAGGTCATCATTTTACCACTCACGCTAAAGCAGTTTATTTTGTGCAGGGAAAAATAAACACTGCCATACCTTACAGCAAATCTGCTCGGGTATTTGTCTCAAAGCAAGTCCTGTTCACAGCCCATCCACCACTGCTCCCATATATCCAAACAATTCAATACCCAGGCCTTTTATTGTAGTGGGTGTTAGGTTGTGGTACAAGAGCACAAGGGAGGTGTGGGAAGTGACCACAAAGCAAAACTGAGGAACAAATCAGAGAGTCTGTTTAAAAAAAGAAAAGAAAAAAAAAGGAGAACAGAGAGCTGTCCCCAGCCTCAAGTGGTCCATGTCAGACAGATAACAACTGTGAATCTTTAGAACTGTCTATGGATGTCATGCAGAGAGAAAAAATATAATTCCTTTGCTTTAAATAATAGTCTTTTTAGCTTTATATGTATTTGTCCTTAGAGATCAAATCTATCAAAAGGCAATCCAACACACATCTTTAAGTACACTGACAGTCCTGGCATAATCCCCCACAAGACACATTTTTAGTAGAGTTTTAGTCAGTGGGTGGACATGCCCACTGATGTGGGTTTTTAATGGCCTTGCATTATAAAGTCATAAGTACTTTGTCCATCCTGTTAGGCAATATGCTGTGTGATTTCAAGCTGTATACGGTATGAACCCTGTGTAGATCAAGGCCAAATGATGAATTGATGCATTTCCACTTAATTGCATACTCATTTGCAATTAAAAGACATATTTACTGGAATTCACACACACAAACTTTGATCACTGAGCTCTTGATGAAAAATTTCCACTGTTCAACTTTTAAGATGTAATAATAAAAGCATAAATATACATTTTACATAGTTAAACATTGTTTTTACTACTTATATAGTTCATTTGTCTGTTTCCATACTCTCAGTATTTCAGATATTGAAGCCACTTTTTCAAAACATCTAAGTACTGTTAAGACACATTCAAGTATTTTGTAACAGTAGGTTTTTTTTTTTAGGTTTTTTTTTTTTTAGTATTTTTAGTATTTGATCATTTATTGTGTGTATTTCTATGTTAACATTTATGCCAGGGGAATAGTAGAGCTATTCCCTGGGCATAAAATTTAACATAGAAACATTAGTTAACTGTGAAATGATTATTGCCTACATGTCTAATTTGTTGCATATTTCCTTTTGTCATATGTTATTAAAGACCTAGATCAAATCTACAAAATTGATTATTTTGCAGTAAAGACACAGAATGCCCAGGCTATTGTTTGTTGAAGGAGATGCTATCAAACTAACGGAGAAAGACACTGGGAGGGAGTGCAGCCAAGCATTTACCTTTTTCCTTTGCAGAAACTTTGAAAAATGTCAGCCATTGTCAGTGACCATGATACGATGATACCCGTGGCTTCTGTGTGCTTGTTTTGAAACTATGAGACTGGGTTTATGGGTGCCCACCGGGGCTTGAAATTAGTACCTGCCCACCCTCAAAATATGGTTAAAAATTAATCATAGGGAGTAGTGTCATCAGGTTACCAGCCAACTTGGGAGGTGGTGAATACGATGCTGATATTCCTGCAAAGGTGCAAACAGATTAACCAAAATAAAATTGACTATGCACAAAACAGGTGAATTGAAATATACATTGCAGAATGTGATGATAAATGTCTGTAGTTCTGAGAGTGTAAATTTGATTACTGGATAATTGTTACCAAAAAAGTCATCTAGAGCTGCTTGAGAACATATGAAAACCAGTGCGAACTTTTTAGGGCTGCAACTAACGATCATTTAACGATTAATCTGCAAATTATTGTTATTAAACCTTTAGGTTAGTCTACGAAATGTCAGAAAATAACAAAAAAAAAAAACCTCCTTGTTTCCCAATGTTTTGTTTCGTCCAAACAATGCAAATCCCAAAGATATTTGGTTTACAGTGATTTAAAACAGAGAATAGAGGCAAATCTTCACTTTGTAGAAGCTGGAACCACTAGTTGTTTCAGCTCTAGAACTTTTAAATAAGTCTTATGACAAAGCACGGGGCTCTAGCAATAATAACATTAATAATTTTTTCTGCATATCAGACTGCAATATATAAGTTTATACTTCCCTAGGAAGCATTCAGTGCGTCATGAGCTTAAAAATCTCAAGAAGCAAAACAACAAACCCAGTTTTTGTGGATATGTAAAAAAATATTTGTAAACATGAATATTAAAATGTGGACCTGTCAGTTTATGCAGTAATGTACTGTAAATGACAAATTTACTCAAAATATCTGCAGTAGTGGCATTACTGTGAGCAGATACATGTACATGTACTGCAAGCGCCTCTCAACTCAACTTTAAACATTAAAAAAATGTTATTACAACAGGCATGATAACACCGCGACCTGAGCAGATTTCGCAGTCCTGTCTTATTGTAGGAAACATAATTATTTTCTTGATTCACGCATGTTGTTTTACAGGACTGCGCATCAGCCCTATGTCTTTGCAGCATGCTTACATCACTGTGGTTTATTAATATGGAACGGTGATAAGACTGCTCCATCAAAGCTGCATGCCGTTATCTGAAATTAATCAACACCCCTTGAGTCATTCAGAATCAAGTATTCATTGCAGCCATGGTATCAAAGTGTAATGAAATTTATGAGATCTAAAATGGGTGTGACCTTATAAGGATAATAGCAGAATTATTGAGTTTTTTTGCTCATCTCAGAGGGTGGAAATGGCTTTCCATCTACCACAGACATTTTAGTTCTATTCACTGCTGCGCCAGAGGCTTTGATCTGAGATGCATTTACCAAATATCTCCTAGTTCTTACACAGTGCTGAAAACATTAAGAACATTTTTTAGATTTTCTCAGAAGTTGGTTACAGTCTGCAAATATGACCATGAGGTCAGTTTTGCTATTTTTTTGTGTCTATACGTCTATTGTGTTGAAGTTGGACCTTCATTTTCATTGCTGCATTGCACCTTCTAAAGAAGAAAAAGGGCTGCATTAGACAGAGCAACAGTGTATTTCTTTCTTTCTTATATATAGTTTTTTGTTTTGTTTTGTTTTTTGTTTTTTTTACTGCTGGGGTTAAATTTAGAAAAAATGCAGAAGCTGGAAACACTGCAGGAGAACAACATGTTGAACCTCAGTCCACCCGCAGTTTTTTTTGAAAAGACTGTTGCCATGAACCAAAATCTGAAACTATTCTATTCACATTGGTGACAAAGCCGTCTGACTCAAAGCTCCTTGCTGACTGAGGCTGACCTGAACACTGAGTTAAAGGAAAATTAGTTTTCCATGGTTCTGTTTTGGAGATACTTGACGTTAATCAGGAGGATTTAGTCGATAGCTGCACATCATATTAGCAGCAGTCCCAACTCTCAGTGTTATTGTTATTAATTAGTGCTAACAATGCATTGGCTGATGCTGCGCTTTGTTTTTTCAGTTGTTATTGAAGTCATGAAGCACTCTGTGGTGTATCTTGTTAAAAAGCAGCACAGTGTTTAATCTGTAACTTTGCTTAATTGTTTTAGATATTCGATATTATTGGGCATCAGAGTAAAAGGTGGAACTATTCCCCATGCTAATTACTCCCAGTAATTACCATAAACAGTCAGGGTTTAAAGTGTGAAGAATTATAATTTTTTTTTTTATTAAGTATGTTGAACATAAGTAGAACAAAGTTCCTGCATGAAGTTTGCCGGTTCTGTCCACGTTTGTGTTGGTTGCCTCTCATTTCAAAGGCCTGCAAGTCAGAGTTGGGGGTTCTACTCCATCCTCTTACTCACAGACGTAAAGGCGAGGTATCTGTCTTTGTTAGATCTGTCAGAGACGGGCAATGTGTGAAGAGTGTTTCCATCCTTTGTACCAGTAGTAGGTATAGATTTCTGTCAACCTGAGTACAAGATGTGGAAGAATTACTGTTTCGCCTTTTGGGATTCTTTTTTAAATCTGTGTATTGGATTTTTTGACATATTTTGATGTATATTAAGCCCAAACAGGTATATTACTACTTTTAATACACTTTTATCATATACTGTTCTCTCTCTTTATCAACTGCTCTTGATTTGCTTTACTAATAAGCACATGTCAGCTGTTTGTAAGTCTCATGACAGGTAAAAAGAATCTAGCAATGGCAGTGTTTATTTGTACCTTATCTATAAATATTTATGCTCAAAACACACAAAGAATCAATATACATTTATCTAATGATTTAATCGGATGTTGCTGCTTTCTTTTAATGCCTTTTACTGCAACAAACAAACAGCAGCTTTACACTTACTTTGAGTTAGACCTTCACCTTACCCGTCTAATTATCTGTTTAATGGGGACTAATGTCACTTGTTCCATTATTTCCCTTCTGTATTAAGGTTGAGGGGAAGACATCTCAGAACATAATGATCTGTGGGACATACACGCTGCTTTTGATACATCTGCGATGATTGTGCCAGTCAAGAAATTTTGGAAACAATGACATGTTATTTAAAATGATGGATTATGTCAGTTGAGGCAACGGTTTGAATTATTAATGAATATATGAAAACAGTGGGACCCTCTGAGGTTCAGGAGGTAAATAAACCTGCAGAAGATCGGGCACTAGCTTCTGACTGTGGCAGATCTGCACATGTACTGTATGTGGAAGTCATTCTTAGCTAAGTGTCTGTTTTTGCACAAAAGGCCACTTTTTGATTCAGTGTTTTCCAACATAAAAAGTATGTCTGAAAATTTTACAGATGGCCCAGTGCAATGTAAACGGACCGGACTGAGCAAGACGGAGCAGCCACTGGAAAATATTTAGGTGCCTCTAGTCAAAGCAGGTCATTGAAAAAAGTGTAAACCTGAGACCAATGATATGCTGTCCTGAGTGCAGCTGTGAAGAAGTCTGACAAAGCTTGATATGTACACAGACAAAATCTGTGCCCAGAACTGACCACTAACCAACCAGTGGTAGGAGTAAAAGTGACCGTAGACAAAGTGCTTACTTCTTGACCTCTGTGGATGACCAGAAACTACATTTATAAATAACAAAATTGTTTTCCCGCTTACGTTTTTATGGCAAATACAATCGCTGGCTGGATTATGGTCAGAGGCAACAGGTTTTTTTTGTATGAAGGAATCGCTACATTTTCTCCCAGGAACCTGAGTCTCCAGGCGCTGGTTTGGTCAGAACTGGCAGAACTGGCAGAACTGTCACACCATAGTCCAGAGTTTGCATCCAGAGTCCTGTTTGTGGTTAGGTTTGGGCAACAAATAGCACTTTGGTTAAGGTCAGGGAAAGATCGTGGTTTTGGTTAAATGTAAATAAACATATTGTGTCTGAAGTTACCGTGAACCGGACCACGATCTTTCCCTGACCTTAACCAAGTGCATTAGGCCTACCATTTAAAAAAAAAAAAAAAAAAAGTTTAATAATGCTGTAGTCAGTACAAGGTCAATACATTTGACTTATTGTAATGCAAGATCCGCTATTTTTGTAGAAAATATGTTGTCTTTGAACATTTTACTGATATGTTTAGTATCAAAATTTTTGCCACTCGCCAAGTACTTAAATTAACATTTCCTCATTACATTAATAGAAAACGTAATTCATTCACAATCAGTGGTTACTGGTTTTACTTAAAAACAACTGTAAAATGAAAACATTAAAAAAAGTTTAAAAGTTTAACTAATGGCCCCTAGGGGCAGCAATGATAAAAATGGCTAAAAATGTAAAAATTGTGATAAAGGCTATGCAGATGTTAAAATCAAAAAAAGGTTCATCCTTTTGGGAGCATGATTTCCTCACTGATTAATATATTGATCTACTTCAATCAATTAATCTACCAATCTAAAATGTGAGAAATGATTGAAAAATACCCAAGTCCAAGGTGACATGTTAAAAAAGTCTAAAACCCAAATGTCTGTAATTTAATATGATAAATGACATTTTTGTTTTCGAAGCAAAAACGAAATGAACAGAATGAACACACGGCTTCCTTTCCTCTGACCTCGGGAGTGATGTTTGTCTTAACTCAAGCTGTTTAATACTTTTCTCACAGCCGACCTTTTCTCACATGCCTGTAGCAGGAAAAGCACAGGCATAACCAAGAAATATTAATGATGGCTCTGTTACATTTAGATGTCCCAGTAAGCCATCAGCCAGTATGCACTGATCCAGGAAATTGAAAGTGACAGAATTAAATCTAATGGAGCCATCTGTAATGTAATGACTAAGTGTCTAGAAATGTCAAGAAAGGTAAATTTTGGACTGCTTGAGGAATGTTAATGCACTGTTCGCTCACTCACTATAAGTTCCTGGAATTGCAATACTAGCACTAATTGTCACTAAAAACTGCACAGATGTCACTAATAACATTAATGACGGCTCCATTATATTCAAATGCCCCCAGTAAACCACGACACTGTGGCTGTGTTCAGAATCCCTCCTGATTTAGTGCTCTATATTTACCCTCTGCCATTTTATTTTAACTCTCAGAAGACTCCGCTTTAGTAGTGACACAGTTTAGTGTGACAGAGCACCTGTCAGTGATGACACACCATGACAATGATTCATAAGCTTCCAAAATCTAAATGTACTGCTCAATAGAAAGCAAACTATTACTACTACTACCGAATCAGCCAAAACGGAATTCGGCGCTCATTCGTTTTATCATTTTATACAACCGTGATTTTCCTGCTGTGACCTGTCAAAATGTCTTTCATGAAAAAGGCGGAGAGGCAATGATACAACAATGTGGGGGATATGTTCACGCAGATTTTAATGAGTGTCTGACCCATTAGCTTCAGGCATCCCCAAGAAATAATTAGCCAGCAGCCACTACTACTTTTAATATAATATAATATTAAAATAAATTAATACAATTGTATAACTAATACATGTTAAACTCTTCCCCAAACAAAACAAAAAATCATGGCAAAACTGGTGTGCCTCGCCTAGAAATACCACCCCAAGTAGCATGGCGCGTTTTGACTTTGAAACTGTTTTGAGTTTTTTTCTAACTTTCAGGAACTCAGTAAGCTCTCCCATCAAAGTTGACCTTTTACTCATGGTTTATTTACACAAAGTGAACTTTCCTGTCTAGAGGAGCTTTTTTTTTTTTGGTAAATGGTTGAGAATGCTCTCAAACAAAAACACACAGAGTTATAGACACAGAGCTCCCGCGGTTAACATTGCTGGAGGCAATTGGATCATCCTGGTTTATTGCCATCTTGCAGGCTTTGACAACAGCAGCAGGGGGGCTGATAGGCCAAACTGGATGAATGATTGAATGAATGAATGAGTTACACTCTGGATCCATGAGGTCCTTATCGTCAAAAAGTTGGATAGTGAGTCACTTAAAAGGTTTTCCATTACATATTTAGTGCATCATTTATTTCTCTAAAGCTTTTAGATCATCAAACCTCTTTTAACCATCTAACTCTCATTTTGTACTAGCACCACCTTTTGTCATTCTGTGAATGGTTTGAGTTCTAAAATGAGAATAAATATAGAAGATATATAAGATTTTAGTATTCATTTTCAACCTTGGAAAAAATCATTATTGAATCAGTGATGAGATGTGAACAATCTTCTATGATGAAAGAACAAAATAATGTAAAATGATTCTTATAAATCTGTTTGTGGGATCTTCACAATGCAGCCAAAGAATTTACAGATATTTTCAATGGCTCACACCATCCATCGATCCATGCACCCTCATCCTGCTCAGGATCACGGGGGGCTGAAGCCTGTCCCAGCATGCACTGGGTGAGAGGCGGGGTACACCGCTGGAGAGGTTGCCAGCCCATCGCAGGGCTAATACATGCAGACCGATAAACACATCTCACACTCACATTCACACCCACAGGCAATTTAGAGTTCTGTCACCTCACCTGCATGTTTTTCGACTGTGGGAGGAAACCAGAGCACCCAGATCAAACACATGCAGACGCGCCGAGAACATAAAAACATCCAGGCTCACACCAAAACAGACAAAATAAAAGCAATTCTCATACTGTGAAACTTGATTCCTGTCTCAGTATCAATTTAAAAAATGGTGAAAAGGTGGTGAAGTCCTTTTGACAAATTCACTTGTCCTGCTTTAGCATAATTTAATAAGTCTTCTGTTAGACAGAAACTTAGAGCTCATTTTCTTTACTGAAAAACATGAACAAAATGTTGGAATCTCTGTTAATGCTTTTACGAGAAGTAATGAATTTATTCACGGCCACCTACAGGAGCCATTTCCATAGAAGTCTGATTTCCCTGCATGCCAAGGATGTAAAATGAAGAACAAAGCTTAATTTCAGTCACAATGCATACTAACACACCATTCCCTGGACTGATGCATCTCATTCTCTATTCAGCGAGCATGTTGTTGTTAAGTAGAATGCAGAGGAGGTTCAGTCCAAATTATCACTTGTTTTTCACACTTTATCCTTCAAAACTAGTTTCTGTTGCAGTGACAAAGCACATTCTTCCCCTCTAAAGTACCCATAGGAAGGAACGCGGGCAGGGGCCAGGAGTGGCACAGGCGCCCCCCCAGGAATCTTGAGTGGCCACCCCTGGTGCCTGGTCCCGACCAGAATAAGAAGGTGATAGGTAGTGGGTTTGTTAGAACCAGAACAGCTTTATGAAGTGACTGTTAACATATCTTGTTGGAATGTCAGTCAAACGACCACAAAAAGATGCAAAAAGGCTACAAAGATGCAAAATGACTACAAAGTGACGGAAACGGACAATAAAGAGACACACGACAACCACAAAATGACCATGAAGATATGCGAAAGGACCACAGGGATGTAAAAAAAAAAAAAAAAAAATTCCCTGAATGCAAGCAAGAGTCACTTTACTTGATTGTCTGTAACTGTTTGGCCTGTGACTGACTGGAAATCTGTCCACGGGTCCAAGGTGTTTCTGGGCCCTCAGCCCAGTGCATTCTGGGATAGGCTCTAACCTCCATTTCACCTGTGGGCATAAAGAATTAATGTGTGAACGACAATTTGCTAACATGAAGTTAATTACAAAACAGCTACATCATATCTGATACAAGCAGTATGTCTCCTCGGATTTGATTCTGTGCAGATGTTCCATTCATGTTCATCAACTTCATCACTTCCTAATGTCTGATTAATGCTCGAATTCATATGTTCAAAAAGAGAGTGAGAGCTCCTGCTAATGCAAATCGTGGCACTTCCTTCCTTTTCTGTGTGATTAAACAGTCAGTAGAACTGGCATAATAGAGAATTGTTTTTCACTAAAGAGATAATATAATGCACCAAAGTATCAAGCATTCAGATGAGTCTGAAAATGCTTTTAGTGTATGATGGGAAATGCCTTTTTTTCAGATTGCAATCTGAGCTATTTAAAGTCTTGAAGCTTCTGCCTAATTGCATTCTTGCGTTCTTTTCTGCACCACAGTCATTTCTCAGTTCAACGGCTGCAAAGTTCAGAGTTAATAATTCTAAAAAAAAACAAAAACAAAACAAAAACACACGAGCAACAAAAATTGAATATTTGGTCATTAACAAATACATAGGATGTTGTTGGACATTAGTTGACAGTGGTTATAAGTGCCGTTCATTGACAGTGAGTTAATAATTTCATTTTTTGCATGTTTTCAGAAATCATGTCACTATCAGGGCAATCAGTGACAGCTTCCAGAGACTTCATGATTGCTGAAGACTATAGTATGCACCAGAGCCTCATCCAGGAAATACCAAGTGCCTCTGCAATCAGAAAAGCGTCCTCCAGGAAAGAAAGGAGAAAAAAAAACCCCAAAAACCTGTGATTGCAGCGTTTTTAGATTAAAAGACACCACATTGAGGACATAACTGTGGTGAATTCCCAGCTGGGACAAAAGCGCCAACAAAGTGTGGCAGAGCGATATCTCACATTCTGTGATTTCATTGCTCAAGATCTTGTAGTGACGCATACAAAACAGAGCGCAGCGGCAGGACGTCACTCACTCATTTCACCCAATTTTAAAAGAGTCTTTCAAATGCTGCATTGTTTAAATCAGTGCTTACCTGCTGACCTGCTAGCAGCCTTCTGCTTCACTGCTTGGATCACTTGCAAGTGGCCGTGGCTTAGTGAATAATAGAGCAATTTGGAGCTGAGGAGGATTGTTGGCCTCTACCCACACCTCCCTCACCTGCAGTGTAAAACCGGGAGGAGGAGGATGTGAGAGAAACCACAAAATTAGACCTCAGCTACATTCTTTTGGAAATGTAAACCAAGTTTTGGCCAACCGATCCGAACACCCACCTCCGCGCTGACCCATGGCATTGCTCTGCTTGCTACCGCTGAGTTAACGGTCAAGAGCTGTTTTTACTCATCGCCCCAAATCACATTTGATGTGAGATATTTATGTATACACCCCCAAGTTCAAAATGAGTCATGAGATATTTTAATGTTTTACAGGAAGAGAAAAGAGAGGCATTTTGACAAAAAAACACTCAAAATACATGTATTCTGGACATTTATTTGACTGGAAAACAAGATAATTTAATGATTAACACAGGGACACAGGTTTAGATTTGGAAAGTTTACTTTTTAAAATTTCACTGTGTCTTTAAGAGACAAGTGAAAATGTCCTATTGTTCATTTTTCCACACAGACTGTACTAAAAACAGTATTTACATTTACATTATTGACTTTTCTTATGTCTTTCTCAGTGGCTTTTTTCATGATTTGTTATAATAATACATTTCTTTAGTAAACTACTTATCAATTTCAAAGTTGATTATAAACAATTATGTCCAAACAGATTCCTAGTCTTTAATACAGGCAAGTAATTAACATGCTACTTTAAAATGTGGTGTAAGGAAATGAACTGATCCAGGCTGTTATAAGTGTGGTCAAAGGAAGTCTTCACCTCTGAAATGAGTGGTAAATGGGTGGAAAGCAAATTCATAAAGCTACAAGGGGGAAATAATTAAAGCCTAAAAGCTTCTTATCTTCCACAAGAATGGAACCATTGATTTTTTTTTTTTTTTTTTTCTTTCTTTTTTTGTGCTCAGCCTCTTCTCGTTTGATCAGAAGAGTCTTTGTTTGGCTGGGAAAAAAGGAAGAGGACCAAAGATGTGCGGAAGAGACAGGCAGGCTCATTATTGCCAGAAGCAAAAGTTCTGGGAACAGAAGTCACGTGACCTGTGTGGGCACTTGTCTTATATTTTCTGGTGTGTGAAGACTCTTTGATTTGCTCTAACTTTCATATCGTAATGAGCTGTTCAGTGCCTCCTGCTCCAACATGTAGTGTGCTCAGCAGTTCTTCTTCTCTTCCCTGCCAGTAATGTTGACTGGTGGTCCCTGTGACCTGCCTGTGCACAGCGCTCATTTGAAGGATCATTCACTTGTTCTGCTTGGCGATCACCGGCGCTCTCATCTCGTCTGCTGTGCCGTGTATTAATGAGCGGTTCCTCTGTCTTTTTGACTCATCAGAATCATCCATCAGCATAAATCTCCTTTAACAAGAGAGAAGAGTTTCAGCCTGTCAACACGAAGTTGCTCATAGATCACAGGCTTCAACACCCCTTGGTTTAAAAAAAAAAAAAAAAAAAAAGTTATAGATTCATTCATAAAATTCTTCCTCGGGGGATAATCCACAACAGTAAGCACGTTAGTCATTTAGCTACGGATGAAAGTGTTACTTTACTTAAGTAAAAGCACCAATACCATGATTTAAAAATACTCCATTACAAGAAAATTGTCTCTTTTGACCGATTATCATATACTACATTAGTAGACTGTTGCTGCTGATGCATCAAGCAGTTGATAAATTTTCTGTCATTTGACTTATATATTAATCTGCAACTATCTTGATCACTGCCGAT
Source organism: Xiphias gladius (assembly GCF_016859285.1). NCBI lineage: Eukaryota > Metazoa > Chordata > Actinopteri > Istiophoriformes > Xiphiidae > Xiphias > Xiphias gladius. The sequence goes on along the minus strand of NC_053402.1, from coordinate 18,570,117 downwards.
CACTGTTTTAGTCATTTTATAAGCAAAAATTCCAAACATTTGACAGTTATACCGTCTAAAATGGGACAATTTCCTTTTTTGTGTATTACATTGTACTCAATTTCATATCTTTTGGCTTTGGACTGTTGGTTAGATAAAATTAGACATTTGATAAAGGGACCTTTTACCTCTAACAATTTTTCAAACAGGCATTTTACACAGTTTTCTGATGTTTTATAGACCAAATGATTAATAGAGAAAATACTTGGCATATTAATCAATGACAAAAATAATCGTTAGTTGCAGTCCAACTTCTTTCTAAATGGACTATGGTCTAATCTTTTCTTTTTTTTTTTTTTTGGTAAAATTTGGGATAATTTTTAAAAATGAAACAATGTAAGATGTTTAGAGGGGTAATGTCTCTTTGGTGGAACTGAAACTCGACAAGGGGTCCCAACGGGGTCAATAGCCAGAAAGGCTGGGAACCACTAGGTTAAATTTTTAGCAATGCATTGTATTTTGTAACCAACAGTATGGAACATGCTACTCTGGAAGGTAATTAGTGACTACACCTGTCAAATAGTGGAGTAAAAATACAGTGTTTTTATCTCTGAAATTATAGTGGAGTAGGAGTATTAAGTAGCATAAAATGGAAATACTCAAGTAAAGTACAAGTACCCCAAAACTGTACTGCTGCTGAATGCAAATCATTTTTTAATATCTAAATTAATGTATCACATTCAAAGACATTTTAAAATTTTGTTTGCAAGCCGTATTTTCCCCAGAGACCCTGCTGGTCGCTGTCTACGCTGGAAATGCTATTAGCTTATTTCATCACCCTGCAAAGCAGCTTTATGCGAGCTCAATCTGTTAATTATCCTAGTGATTTGAGCTTTGGTCTTAGTGCAGATCTCATTTTAGAGCCCACTGTATTTGCTCAGTTCATCTTAGTTGATCACCCATATCCAATTAGACATTGAGTTTGACAAGAGCCAAGGAACTTGTGATGGTTCCTCCCCTCAAATACTCTAAACTCCGAACCTTAGTCATGCTCTGCTGACAGCTAATTAATGCACTCTGTGCCTTTTCCAGGGATAGAGGGTCTCCATTGCTAATCTTCGTGGAAAGGATGACAGGGAGGGCGTTTATGTGCGTTTATGTGTAAAAAATGTCTTAAAATTAAAGTAATATTTCTGGCTTGTGTTCCACCTCCACTATGGACATGATCTTTGTCTTTTCACAGTATCGCTCTTCCCGGGAAGAAATCCAGAAACAACATGTTGTGTGTTCTGGGATTAGGTTGACCTTTTTTTTTCTCATTATTATGCTGTGTTCCCTAAAATATTTGTTTGCTCAGGATCAACATAAACTCTTGGGTAAAGCCCCAGTTCTGTGATCAGTGCACTGCGCCCTGTTTTCTCAACCATGACATGATGGAGTCTACAGCTCAGAGTTCAGTCTGAAATCACTCACCAGTTCTCACATTCATTATTCCCTAAATAATAAACACTCAATGGGTAATTAAAGGGAGGGCAGTGGATTTTGAACACTTATTAATCATCATAAATTGCTATTCAGCAGTTGGGATTTGGGGTTTCATAAGTGAAATCCAAAAATTCTCGAAATTCTGCTCAAGTACAAGCTTACAGCAGTGTTGGGTGGGGTTAGAGGAGTTGGAACCTCATATCATGGATGCCTGTTTACATTTGGTGATTCATGATTCATGCTGTGTGCCAACTGAGCTGTTGTTTTCAAACAGAGAGAGCAATTCCCCTGAACCAGGCAGTGAGCACTACTTATGCTTTAGTTATTACAATTCTTGTCTTAAAAAATATATCACATTTCTATAAAGAGCCTTACGCTTTGGATGGTTTTCAGGCTCACAAACACATCTGCTGACCCTTTTCCATGGCAGACCATATGCATTTTTAGCAGCATGGTTACCATGGTAGGGTCTGTCTGTCTGTCTGATGGACGGTTCGTTCACCACTTTGGTCCTGACTAAAATACTATAGAAATTTGTGGTTCCCAGAGGACGAATCTTAGTGACTTTGATGATCCCCTGGCTTCTCCACTGGAACCACCTGCAGTTAGACATTTTTGGCTTTCAGTGAAATGTCTTAACAACTGTTGGATGGCTTGCCTGAAATTTTTTACAGACACTCATCCAGGTCAAAGTTTTAATTTATCCAGTGAAATTATCTAAAGACAAAATTTTGTACAGACATCCACATTTCTTAAATAATGTATCCTGACTCTGCAGCTCTAAAACTTTCAACTCTTGGTGGCTGGTCCAGCATTGCCCCTGCCATACAAAGATTAAGTGAGGGGTTACAGGTTGAATCTGTGTGTAAATTCTGCCTTAATTCTAACCTCTGTTGTTCAGTGATGTGACTAACAAGAGCAAATCAAAGTCAATGCCTTTCACAGTCTGCCCCTTCCATTTCCCTCCAGGCAAGCCAAACAAGCAAACTGCAAGGGAAAGGTAGCAAAAGCAGCAATGTAAACAAGCTACCGATGGCAGAGGGGAGTCAAGCTAAGTACATCTATATGGTTATTGCTTTGTTGTTGGAGTTTATTGTATTTTTTAGGAAAGAAGTAAAGAGCAATTCCCGGGCAGTGTACAGTATATGAGGCAAGCAGCATGCTGATAAGACTCCTTTCAGCTTCAGGTATGGAACAGTTTTTGTTTATCTTGAGAATTAACAGATATCCAGTGTAGTAATTTATACAGTTCTTGGAAGACGGCAAATATAACAGAACTAAGTGAGATGGTCAGAACACAGCCTTGGTCTGCTTCTGTGATTTTTTGAATGCTGTCAGGACGGTGTACTCGTTTGCTTGTATCTGCCAATCAGCAGCCCCTGCAGGTATTTACCACTCATACTGTGCTTCCAGAAAGCAGACCTAGGAGGAGCAAAGTCATAGAATATGATAATATGATGATTTTCACTCTGTGAATGGGCCTGAACTTTTGCTTTTGGTGAATGGTGGGTGTAAGGACACACAGAATTATGCTATGGGCTGTTGACGCTACTTTCGTTGATGTATTCCTGCTTATTTTCTCCCTGTATGATTGTGGTAAAATGGCACGGAAAGACACCGCTGCTCTTGCATTTTGAGAGGGTGACATCCAGAACTTTTACTTTTAACATTTACTGTTACCATTTTCTATACCTGGAAATATATAATACTGTTTAGAACTGGCAATATTATCACCTAACCTCACCACATTGTGTGTTTGGCCAGTTGTTTACTGGAACAAAAAATATACACCAAACGAAAAACATGGGTTCAGAAAATATAGGGTCATTTTGTTAGTTAATCTATCAGTGCTTAGTTTCATTATCCCCTTAATCACATTAAAATATGTGACGAGCTGTACATGGAAATAATTTATGTCAAAATGAGACAGACAAGTGAAACCGACATGAAAGGAGCTGACGTGATTATTGGGGAGTTCTATATTGGTGCACCATTACCAGCTGTGCAAGCTGACTTGACTTGATCTGACCTTTAATGCACTCCAGGCCCAGTATGGCACATGGGATGTCATGATGAGCCACAAAAATATCCACCTGCACATTTGCACAGTTACACTCCTAATGTATACAGCAGTAAATTGGGGTTCAGTTACTCAAGAACAACAGGTTTTATACTTAAGACAAAGGCTTGTTTTATGATTTAGATAAGTTGAGCTCCTTTGAGCACCTTGTTGCATAAATGTTTGCATTAATGATGAAAAATGGTAGGACAGGTCTTGGCACTAATGGACAGGAGGGCTACTTATTTTTCCCAAAGAAAATGGTATTGTTTTTTTATTTTCATTAACATAAAAGGTTTTTACCAACTGGCGTTCATAATGCTGCCTTTGAAGTATTACTATCAATTACCTACTTTGCTTAAGTATAGACTAATGCCATCTTACATCTTATGTTCACTGGATCCGGCTGTGTTATGTTCTGGTTGTGCTCCGGCTCAGTCACGGCTCCACCACATTTTCAATGTCGGTTGGAAATGTTTCAAAAGAGGAGCATCTGTTCTTCAGCAAATACATTTGTAATACAGCTGAGGGTTTTTTTTCGACATTACCTCGTGTTTTACAAGCTTACTCAAAAAACACATTTTCGGCTCATTTAGATGTGGTGACAGATGCTTCGTGCAAACTCTTAGTTTTTCCCGTCATCGTTATTTTAAATGGCAATATAGCTCATAACGCAGCACAGCTGTCATTATCCTGACTCCTGACACCACACACCCCCATGTGTACAAGCCCAGGAATAATGTACCCAAAATAAAAAGGTCACTGTTCCTCAACCCTTTTGATTACAGTCATAACACTGGTCTCCTCTGACAGGTAACCCTTTAAATCTTACAACCAAAAAGTCAGAAAGAGTAAACAAGATACTGAACCAAAGTTATAGAGGCACAATCATGGTAGGAATGTAAACATGTTTTGCCTCAACGATTTTTTTGGCCTGAAATAGGGACTATAAGGCCTTCAGTAAGACCTTTTGTATGGAAAACACTTTGGGGTCATAGCTACAACTCTGGACCAATTCTGTGTCAAGAGCTGTTGCAGTGATGTGGATCCTAAATGCTTTGCATAGATGGAATCAGGACACATTGACCTTTCAAACAAAGTTGTCCAGGTTGTGTGAAGAATGAGTCCAGTACAGACCAGAACACACCTGAAGTAGTGCTACAAAGGCCAAAGCATCCTAAGGGTTGGGGCGGTGTATTTTAAAAGGTTAACCTGGATTTTTGTTTGTTTTGTGTGATGTTGTAATGGTGATAAAATAATTATTTCATCTGCAGTGTAGCAGCTTGGCAGTGACTATGGGTAAAAATTGTATTTATGAGCAGCGAGGTTATTTCTAACTCGTTCTGTTGTCTGACAGTAGAAAAAGAAACCTATTTAAATAAGAACAACTATATTGTGAATTCAACTGCAGTTCAGTAAACACACTCTTTGTGATCAGAGAGCTGTCTCTACCTCCCTCTCTTGCATTTTTACTTACTCTCTTTCTGCCTACTTCTCACTAACTACAAACATACATACATACTTTTGGTGGTGTTAAGACGAAGTCAGTAGCAAATGCAATTGCATCATAGAATATTAAATAAACTGGCAATAAATATAGGCATTTATACACATTCTAGAGCTAGACTGATAAAAATCGGCCAGAATAATATAGAGCAGAAGGCAGAAGTACAGAAATGCTACACTAGGGTTTAGTTAATATAGAAACATTGTCATTGTTACATAGTTTATCTACCAGAGAGCACAGATAAGTTGATTTTTTTATTTTTTTTATTTAACTGTTAAATATTGAGCTCATAATCTATCTTGGTCACAATTCTTTAAAAATGTTGACCCCTGTTAAAAGAAATATGAACGGCCAATATATCGTTTTAAAATATATTATATATTATAATATATCAGACGTGGCCGTCAAAAATCCAGTTTGGACGTGAATTTCACTGCTATGAGATGTGAGCTGCTCCAGCAAAAAAATTAACTGGGTGCAGAGCCATGAAAAGAGCAGCAAGTGGTCATGGTCATGGAGCCGGTGGACATGACGCATCATGTGCGTGGAGAGCTGACCCTGAACATGACGCGGCCAGATCCGGTGGACAGTGGCCGTTAGAGAAACTGATCCTGGCATTAAAGTCATAATAAAGATGCTGAGTGTATACTGTATGTGCACCCTTAACTTTATTTCACAGTACTTTGTCTGAAAGCAGATAACATAGTATTAAGAAATAAAATTAAAAAAAAACACATTTTTGTGCTCTTGTTTGTTTTGATGCAATTGAACAACAACTGTTGATCTTTCTAGAGGTTTTCTCAACACTTGTAACTCTTATTAGACACAGAAGTGCTACAGTATGCAGTATAAAAACATGTTGCTAAATAGCTAAATGAACTAGAAACCTGACAGCTCTCAGAAGATACTGAAATGCTTTTATAAAAATAACAACAAATGGAGACTCGTCCACAGCATCAACAGTGAAATAAAACAAAAGGTAATTTACACTTGTACACATATCACAAAATCTTAAGGCGGTTGAAATATTAAGTCAGACAACCAAGTTAACATTTTACAAGGTGCTTACATAACACATTCACATCAGGCTCATGAATGCTTCATTTCACATTAATGAATAATAACAGCATCATGACACACTTACATGAAATGGACGTAGCATTATGACACAGAAAAACACAAACAGACTATCTGATGCCTGCAGGTACACTTGCGTACTCAGTGTCTTATGGAACAAAAACGAGTCAATGACAAAATATGTCACTAGACAAATTCATTCCCTAAGTTCAGCTCTACTATCTCAATTCACAGTACATACATAGCAGTATATATCTGCCCTGTGTTAATATTTTTCAATTCCTTGGTGTGGAAGTGACAAAATATATAAATATAAAAATATTTATATTTGTTTACACTCTGATGTTGATGTTGGCACCTACTTTTGGATTATGCAAAATATGCCATGTGACCAAAACTGAAGTTAAACAGAAATAGAGGTGCAGGTGAAGTGATCTGACACACAGCATCTCTGGAAAAATGCAACAAGAATCAAAGCAGAACAGAATGGTTTGCCTGATGTTAAAGACGAAAACCAAAAAGATATTTGTGTTCCAAAAAGTGGATCATCATCTGTCAACTGGAGATAGTGTTTGTGTTTTATTTAAAGCACCACAGATTCTGGGCAAAGTTTTATTAGGGCTGTCCAACATAATAAAGTACTAGTTGGTTTTATTGAAATTTATTGAGCAGCCACAATAAGTGAGTCTCCATGAACCTGTGTTCATGAGTATTCTCACTTTGCACATAAAGGAGATTGAGTGGAAACATCAAAAATTTGAGAAAAAGCAGAAATATTGGAAAAAAGTTGAGGAGACTGTTGCCTTCCTCAAAATAATGCTTTAAATCTAATAAATGCCATATTTCCATCATGTTTTCAACATTGTTTTCATTTGCGGAAGCTGAGGTTTGATTGGTGCTCTTTAAATGACCTCATCTTGTTGAGAGTTAGCACCATCAACTGTTGCTCTCGATGCAGCAAACTCCTAATATTCACATAAGAGTAGCGAACGGAAACGCACTCAACAGCATTTTCTTTCGAAGATTTTCTGATAATTTGGTTAAAATTTGCACTAAGTTTGAATGGACACTTGACTAACGAGAGCTGCTGATACTTGGAAAGTAGTTCTCTCTGTTTCCTTAAATTGAGACTAATCATACATTGTAATCATAATTGCAATTCAGCAAAAAATTATACAATAGCAGTTGAGATTTTTTAAAATATCTCTGCAACCCTAAAATGACTGATATGAAATTCAGCTGCTTAACCTCAAAGAGCTCTTCTCTGCTGTTACAGAAATCCACATCCTTGTTGCAGATGAGTAGGAAAATTGAAAACATATTTATTTCTTATTCATAAATATGCAATGAATCATTATGAGCCTGTTCGGAATAAGTTATATAAACAACTTTCAAAGAAAAAGTGTTAAGTCTTATATTTACTCAAAAAATTTCATCATATACAAATTCACAGCCAGTACGTCAGAGGATTCAGTTTCACATTCTCAAATTTTACTCTAGCATGTTCATATTCATCTTGTACGTAGCTTTCATAATATACAAAAAGATTTGACAGCCTAGCAGTTAAAAATAAAATGAAACCTCTCAGCAAGCAACAAGGCCCAGCCGAATAACAGACTACTTTCCTGCATTTATCGGATCAAACATTATGCAATATAATACACTGGGAGAAATATTAAAGCAAAGGAAAAAAACACAGCCGGTTATAGCACTAAATAAATACTTCCTTGAAAATACACATAAAAGCTGCCATAGACAGATCAGAATATGTATCTGTTACATTCATCCATCGGGCTCGCTTACAGGGAAGAACAGCTATCTGTATGTCGCAACAACAGGTGACAGCTGCCTTCCCTTTGAAGCGTTAGTGATTAATAATGGGCTCTCAATACCATATTGTGTGTGTGGATATTATTGTTTCCCAATGTGTAAAGGAGTAACTGATACAATGAAAAGAGAGGAAGTCAACGTGGATCTACTGCTGTATGTTCATACGGTTCCCAGATCATGCTGAAATATTGTAAACATTTCAGCTTTTCCACTTTGGTACTACAGACACAAACCATGGTTCACGAAAACTGATGACTCAGCTTCATTACAGCATGTGATATACTGCATCTTGCCTGCATGACGTCTACCAGAAACCATCCAGTGAATACTGCATCGTTCCATTTAGGGGACTTTAAAACTGAATCCATCTGTATCTTGTAGATGCGTGTAAAAGCTTTAAGAAAAATAAGAATAAAAAAAAACAAAAAAACATTGGCAGTGATGGTTAAAATGACAAATGTTCTGACAGGTTTAAAGTGGGACATGCCATTCTTTCGCAACAAGATAATCTAAATAAGCAGCGCTCCATTTGATAAACCTGATTCATCCACTAATACATTTCCATTTACACAGCAAACATTGCAAATATAGAAACCCATATCTGTACATAGTTTTGTTGAATTAAATAAATGCAGGGAGGGAAGGAAAAGAAAGTTCTTTTTGAATGAAAGGTCCAGATAGTTCTTCAAAAAATATTGAGGTTTCATTAGACACATCTTCATATAGTAGTTTCATATTACACAACAGCAAATCCACTGTCACAGGACTTGGCCATGCGGTACCCAAAAACCTATAATCCATTGTCACATATATATATAATTAATTTGCAATATATTTTCTCTTTGATAGATAAAATTTTTCCTGTTGGATGCTTTACATAATATGACAAATTTAAAGAATCTTTACCCCATTTTCCACAGTCAAAAGATAATTTTATACAGGTGAGTGAGTAGTTGATTATAATATGGAAGTTTCCACTGATTCAATTGTCAGATGAGGTTCTTGTGTCATTTCTGCAATGTGTGGTCCATTTTAAAAACAGCTAAAGAGGTTATGATTTATGTTGGGCTGATACACCTTTCCAGTAGTCTAAAATATCATGGAGGTCCTCATCCTTTGCAAACTGGACTTTCTTACGCAGTGCGTGACCTGCAGCCATGTACTCCTCATCTTTGTGCCGTTTCCGGTGGAGTTTGAACCGCTCCCAGATGCTGTGTGAAGGTTTGCAGTAATACTCTGGACTGGAGGAGTAGCTTAGATTGTGATACTGAGATGACAGCTGGGAATATGCTAAGTCTCTGGAGCGGGAGTGAGTAAGAGGCTCCAACATGGAGGACTTGTGGCTGTCAGGTCCTTCAAGCTCCTCTATCTGAGCATCAGGGTAAGAGTGCCGGTGGTCACTGTACTGACGGATCTTCTCTGCCTCAGCCCTCAGGATGGTGGAAGCAGGTGTTACAGTGAGGATGGTCTCTCTTGTTGGGGAGGTTTTCTCTATGTACTTGGATTCAGGGCGATAAGGCCTGGGGCTTCGCATGGGCCCTCCTGTGGCAGTGCTGGGCCTCTTTGGTGAGACATCAGAGGTCCGATGCCTCTGCAGAGAATGATGGTAGCTGTCCTTGTATGCTGGGGACAGAAGGCCAGATTTACTCTGTGGGTGTTCTGATATCAGTACGAGCTGAGGCTCTCCTGTGGACACTGCTCCAGATTTCACCCCTTGAAAAGAGGTGGATTCTGACTTTAGAGCATCTATACAGTTGTTAATTATCTGATTGACTTTATCCACCTCTTTGGCAATGGTGGAAATCTCTGCCACTGAACCCTGACTATTCCCAGCCATTCCCATGTCACACTCCCTGCGTTCATGGTGGTCCACACTTCGCACCTCCATGTAATTTCCCTTCATCATTTTAGGAGTATCACTTATCTCTTGAAATTTGTATTGATCCATTTCACCAGTAGATGGTAAGTACGGCATACGTGCCATGCTCTCCCCAGCCAACAACTGCTTCTGCGACATTCGGGAAATAGTCCCTCCTTCCAGTTCTTGTCCATATTTGAGTTCCATTATATTTTTCTTCAGGCTACCTGATTTTTTGTGCTTTTCATCTTGCTGACGCTTTCTTCGCAAGCAATAGTAAACCACCCCAAGAAAAATGACCATGCTAAAGAGGCAGCCTAAAATTGTCATAATATAATGAGTAGCAGTTGCATTGTTTACAGCTCTGTCCTTTTCAATTCGAGGGCCAGTGGTGACTGTCAGACAAGTGTGATTATGTCTAAGAGAGTTACGTATTGAAGCAACACAGTATGTGTAGTTAGTGTGGGGTTTAAGGTTTTTTAGTTCAATATCCTCCTTTATATCTTTCAGGTTTTGAATATCTGTGAAGAAGCTATTGTTGTACAGAACCAGGATGTACATCTTCTTGTAAGGATGAGGAATCTGAACTGTAATGGTGGCACCTGTATTTGATACTTGCTTCACTTTCATCAGAGGCGTTACTTCCACACTGCTGTAGGTTGCACTGATGGTAATATCTTCTGGTTCTGTCCCTGAGGGACAGTCTTCCAGCCCACAAAGTGTTGAGTCCGGTGGGGGTGTTGTAGACTCAGTGGGCACGGCAATAAATGGTGTCACATAGTCATCAGTACACACAGTCGTGAGCATGTGAAGTGCATTTCGAAATGCTGGATTGTTAGGATTCTGGCTCAGTAAACTATAACCAGAGACGCCAGGCGGGGAGTCGCAGACCATCCGCTCATTCGTCCTGTTCGGGAAAACTGAGAGCCATTTGACAAAACCAAGTAATTCACATGAGCAGTTGAAAGGGTTTGTGTACAGCTCGCAGGTGGTCAGTTTATTCAGACTTGTAAACGTGGACCCGTCTAACTGCTGGATTCGGTTCATGGAGAGGTCAATGTTCTCTATGTTGGGGCATTCCCAAAAGGCATTGGGTGTCACAGTCTCAATCAGGTTTGCCTGGAGGTAGAGGTACTGCAGCTTTCCTAAACCCCTGAGGATTCCCTCTGTCAGGTTCCGCAGCTTGTTGAAGCCCATTTGAAGGACTTGTAAGTTAAACTGAGCAGAAAAGGCCCCATCCTCTATGTAGGAGATTTCATTCTTTGTCAGGTTCAGGTAAGTCAAGTTGGCAAAGCGACTAAGGGCAGAATAATGGATACTTTTGATTTTGTTTTCATTCAAACGAAGGTCCACAATGGTGCTGTTGATATGCTGTGGGATGGCCTCATAGGGTGGTTGGTTTTGGCTGCAAATTGCAAGCCATACAAAGCCCTTTTCACCCTCAATTAACCAGCAGTCTCCACTGACTCTGCCAATATGAGTTAAATATACAATGGTTACAGACCACAACAAGGCACTCATCACCATGCCTAAGCTGCAGGCCATTGGTGCTTCTCTTTGAGTCTTGAGCAGAGCCAAAAAAATATGAGAAGAGGGTGATACTGCTGTGGTTTCAGTGCAGCTGAGACGATCCTGTTGAAAAATCAGCTGGATGTTGAATTGTTCTCAGGGCCAGAAACAATCCTTTTATTTGTCTCCTCTTCATTGATGGATGGTGTTGTCCACATGTACCAGTCAGAAAAATATTGAGTATCTGGCTTTATACAGAGTTTCTTTCATGGAGGTTTGCCTGCAGTGAACTTGTGGTGGTGCGGTTTGAAAGAGATTTCACCACCTCAGGTCGGCTTGTGCTTTTCTCCTTAGTAGTTACCATCATTAAATTGTCTCATCTTATTGTTTCTGTCACTGTCTTCCTTCCTGTGTCTCTCTCATGTGCACTGAAGAATAACCTGCAATATAAAGACAAGCACACAAAGTTATCAGCAAAGGAAATTTACTTATATTGCATGTGTTGGTGCACTCAAAACATAGGATTCACGTTTACTGCAAGCTCTCCTTGTTTCACGCCCCACCAATTACTTTGTACACAGTTTAAGAGGTGTTTGAAGTCCCCGTGGCAGTGTGTTATTAAAGGAAACCATTGGCCAATTACCACTTGACAGGTTGGGAAAAACAGGGTCCCTGTTTTCACAACATTAACCTGAGGACTGTCAGATGTAACTGAGGGAGGCCAATGTTAAGAAAGTGGATTAAATCAATTATACAATACCACATGAAATGACACTGGATCATTTAGGATTTTCCTCTGAAAACCTTCACGCATAAATTAAAATCTTTTTGAGCACTGGATTCTTCGAGAGAAGGGAACTTGTCTTCAAGGTGTGATTACTGGATCGTCCTAAATTAAATTAAGATCTTTTGCAAAGAGAGACGAGCCATGGTTACAAAATGGAAAAATAAAATTGCTCTGTATCTGCAGAAGAAGCAAACGAGGAAAGAAAAATATCCCTAAATGATTATTTTCTTTTTTTGAAACATCATGTTAATGTTGTTTCTTAAACACAGAACACAGCATATATGATCCTTACAAGCACTTAGTGTACTGCATCTGGTTTTGCTGTTTGTGCAGTTTCATACAACGACACCAAATAATCCACTCTGTTATATAATAAAGTTACAATTGTAAAAGGCTGGGCTAGGCTAAAAACCAAGTTCTCCCCTTATTTTAAAATCTCACAGATAATTTAAAACCATATTTAAGGCGATACTGTGTAACTTTTGCTGAACATCAGTCACTGTTAGCACGAGTGACAATCACAGAATAATGGTTTTTTAAAAATGTAGTGTAACACTAGCACAATTAGAGAAAAGTCATAAAGTCAGCAAACTTACTGTTAAATGTCAGCTGCACCAGCTATATTATCAAAAGTTACCTAACATTAGCCGACGTAAGCTCTTGGTCGATACAGTAAAACCCATGACTTTAATGTATTGAGCAAGGGTGAGTGTTATAGTTCTGTCAGTAGATGAATTCAGAGCACAACCTTGCCCTATTCCGTCACCACATCACTCATAATTCCAGCCTTCATTATAGCATTAAATGTTCAATGGTCATTTAATCGCTGCTGACAAGGAAATAATAAAATAATATCATGCTGCCCTCTGCACAGGTATGCAGTAGTGGTTTAAGCACTGCCATAAGAATGATACGTCTTTTGAAGCAATTTGTTGGAGTGATGTAAACATGCATCAAGGGGATGTTTATACTGTATTGTGTTAGGATTTCATCTAAATAGGTCTATAAGTCACTAAATTGACATTTTAATTAGTGGAACTTCAATTATTTCTTAGGACAAATTACATTTTTTGTCGATCCCAAATGATTTTTTTTTTTAAACTGTTAGGATGCAATTAAGTATATGTAGCCAGTACCCTTTCTAAAGAGGGGATTTTCAATCATTTCCACCAGATTCACATATCCAGTAGCAAACAGTAATGACAATAGTATTAATTCATGAATTTTTAATTTATGAAATAGATCAAAGAGAACACCATTTGTTTAAATAGTTACACAAACACTACTGTTGGGCAAGCTCAGAAATATTCAAGATTAGTATTAAAATTGATTTTCTAATAGCCATTAATTTGTAATAAATTGAAATATACTAATCAAAATATGGTAGAAATGAACACACTGCAGGAAGGTTGTTGAAAACAGAACCTCAGAGGTATTGATGTGCATCTTTTCTTCTCTTTAAACTCACCAGTTCTTCCTCTGACACAGGCCAGGATGGTTTGCCTTGTGGGGTGCACAAGGGGTGAGGAAGGGCTTTTGTGTGTTAAGAGGACATGTCCCTACACTACAGAGATAATCACACTGTTCAGAGAGATTAAACGTGACAGTTAATGGCAGACAGAATAAGCTTCAAGTTGAAACTCCACCTGCCATCGTGGACCTAAAGAAACTTCCTGCTGTCATTTGACCTTTTTGTGAGTCGGGGTTTATCACATTACAATCCCACTAGGGTTGTGGTTCTCCTTATCATACATCACGTTGGCGATGTAATTGTTCCTGTACTGAAACATAATCAGTCATTTGTCCTTTTTGTTTGACTCTATTGACACCGAATAGGGACCAGCACCTGTTCTGAGACCATTGTCTTGGTTGCGGTTAATGGCAGGGACGTTATTTTAAATATGAATATATGTATGTGTGTGTGTGTGTGTGTGTGTGTGTGTGTGTGTGTGTGTGTGTGTGTGTGTTTTATATTTCCAAACTCACTCTTATTACATGGACAAAAATCTACAGTACATAAAAAATGCCTCCTGATATTTAAAAACTCTAACAGAATAATAACATGCTAATATCAGAATGAAGAATCATTCTGTTATTAGCATGTTATTGGGGGAAAAAGACTCTAGCTCTGGATCATGCCAACAGTAAGCCCTACACTGCATGCCAATAAACTGATACACTGGAACATTGGTACTATAATCTGAGGCGTCGTATGTTTCACATAGATTTGAGTTGGGCCTAGAGGGTGAGATTATATGTGAATCTGCTGTATAGCTCATATATTAGCCTTTTATTGCTTTAGATTCCAAAAACTTACTGTAAATAAGGAAGCTGGTACAGTAGGCTTTTCAGAACCAAATTACTATTTCTGCTCTCCCATTCCCACTCCACACCAAAGGTGGTAAATGAATGCATACTATAGCATGCTGTTTCGCTATGTGACGTGTGCAAAAACCACTTTTAATAAACTGATGGGTTTTTTTTTTTAGTGGCAGTCAGTTTTTTGCAAGACTTTCCATACAGCCTTAAAAGTGCATGACCTGATTTTCATTCAAAAGTGCATAAAAGACTGCATTGTAAACACAAATAAAATGCAGTTTTGGTGCATTGAAACAGTTTTTAATTGCAATTCACCTCGGTTCACACAGTATAAAGCAATGATCTGAAGCGGGGCTGAGATGATCAAGTAAAAGCGCTGGTCAGCTGTTCAAGCCCAGATAAAGAGCAGGAATAAATGCTGTTGTAGAGGACACCGCAACCGAATGCCAAAAGGTTGCCATTACAAAACCACCTTCGTGAAACAAAAGAGCAACGGCAGGGGAGCAGTGAAGAAAACAACACGCTCAAAGCCCCTGGGAAGAAAGAAGTTTCAAATCAAATGTTCCATAAAATGAATATGAAAAATACAGTTCTGCAAAATATCTGGCAAGGCAAGAGATCTCTTAAAGAAAAACAGTGTCATGTTATTATTCCCCAGTCTCTGACCTTTATCGCAAATACTGCAGCGGCAGAGACTGAGCTCATCTCACCTGACCTCGACTGGCTCACAGCGTGGCACATGGTGCAAGATCCTTTAGCGGCTAAATGGAAGTTTAAGTTAAACCTGAGAAGTCTCCTCTCATTTAGAATGCATCGGCTGTGTTTGTTTGTCCACAGTGACTCACTCTTCACTGGCTCACCACTGAAACCCATGCATAAATTACAGCCAGGCTAGTTCCCCTTGTTAGGGTAAACACAAAAACACAAGCATGCACAGATTTATGCTTATGCATTCAAAAACTGTATCTTAACTCAAGCAACTGGTGTCCCAATAAATCCACAGCATATGCTAACAAAAACAGCGCCTGGAGTGGTAAGTTGTTAAGGGACAAACAAAGCAACAATCTACATTAAAATTATTTTTAGTGCTTTAGTTTTATGCAAATCACACCATATTGTATATTCAGATCTTCAATTGAGCCTAAGGCAGCCAACAGTGTATGTTGCCTTATGAGAGCTTAGGTCTATTTGCCATCACAGACCCACTTTCCATAATGGCAGCAATCTGTATGGTCCAGTGCTAGCCCTGAGTGCAGCAGGCCAGAACACCCAAGGCATCAGAGCCGAGTCTATTCCCCTATCAGACGGAGGCAGCCATTCCACAGTCTCTTTTCCATTTAGGCTTTATGCTCTGGGTAATGAAGGCTTTTCTTTTTCTTTTCCTGTTCTGAGGATAACCTATTGAAACCCTGCTCTTGAAGAATGATTCAAACACAGCCTTGTAAATTTCTGTTCCAGTTGCTCAGGGCCCCTTCATACTTCACTTCCACTCAGTAAATCACTGGCTCCTTTTTTTATGCCTCCGTGCTGGTGACAGCCATGGCTGGAAGCGTTATATTTTTGGGTTATCTGTCTGTCCATCCGTCCGTCCGTCCGTCTGTCCCTCCTGTTCTCATGAATGCGATATTTTAGGAATGCCTGGAGGAGAATTCCTCAAATTTGGCACAAACATTCACACGGACTCAAGGATGAACTGATTAGATTTTGGTGGTCAAAGGTCAAAGTCACTTTGACCTCACCAAAGGCCATAGCTCAAGAAATCATAATCATAATTATGACAAAATTTCACACAAATGTCTAATGGGATAAAATGATGACATTTTATATCCAAAAGGTCAAAGGTCAACTTCACAGTGTCATCATAATGTTCTTCAAAGTCTTCACTACATATATTATATGAGTCTGGACAGACATGGATGTAAACTGCAACTTGACTGGTTGGCGGAGACATAGAAGCTGCCAGGCAGTACTTCTAGTTTGTGTACTTCTAGTAACACAACTAAATTGGAGAATCTGACTTTTTTAGAGTTATCTAATGGAAAATCACAAGAGAGGACACATTCTGAGTAGGCGGTTGAAGTAGGTGTTGCGGTAGTGACAGGTGGGGTAGTACTTTAAGGGAAATCTTTCAGCTGCAGTGGCCCTCTGTGCCTCGCTGGAGTGAAGTGTGAAGGAGAGGCGAGTTGTTCTCTCTCACAAGAAGCCTCGGCATTGCTGCTCCACCACAAGAACCAGTGCTTCAAGGCTAAATTTGACAGGAGCTCCACAACACCACATTTATAAAAAAAAGATATTGAAAGTACTATGTCCCTCCCCACAAACAGTTGTATATTGTATGCAAACCAACCAGACTGCACCTCACCGCTCTCTCTGGCTATCTCTGCTTCTCAGTCCTCCTTTGTTTGTCAGTGTGTCTGTCCAAACAATTTCACCGTGCATACTAAACGAATATTTTTCTGTCTATGAAAGCATGATATCCAAGGATGTGTTTTTACAGTTTGAGGCCCTGCTTTTTTCTTGTTTCTTCCCTTGTTTCCTATCTTGGGCTTCGAGACGGTGAAGGTGCCTCAGTCTCTGAGGACCCTCCTCATCCATACCAATGACTGCCCCTTATTTGATGTCATTGAAAATGCATGCACTTCTTGCCGGTAAGAATAAAATAAAGCAAAGATGGGAAACCAGAAGTGGGGAATCAATTGAGTTGAAATGGAACTTCTTCTCATGGGGAAGGAAAACATTGTGCTCATTGAGGTACTGAATTACTTTGGAGAGAGGGAGAACGAGGGCACATATGCTTGGGTTATATCAGAGGATATTAAAGTCATACATTAATTACTTGGGGAATATTGCCTGGAAAAGAATTGATGGTCCTTTCTTCATTGAATACTGTTTGGTTAAAGTTCAGCACTTTTTTTTTTTTGCTTCGTTGATATACTTGTTGGGCTTTGTATGTCTTTTTCAGCTGATAGGAGCTCAGCAAATGAACTTTTTTAGTTAATATAACCTAGCTTCACTTTATAAGTGATGAGTATTGCACGCCATCTTGGTGCACTGAATTCGCTTGTTTTCCAGACAAAGCCTTTTATTCCCACATGACAATTGGAGCCGCTTCCTCATATAAATCAGAGCCAGAAGAAGCTTTCAGCACAATATTTATCTCAATGTGACCTCCTGAGTCGGAAATAAAGTGGTGTGTGTGTGTGTGTGTGTGTGTCTGTGTGTGTGTGTGTGTGTGTGTGTGTGTGTATATATATATAGAGATAAGGTACTTTATTTGGACTTACATAATGTATGTGAAGAGCTGTTGATCATATATGAGCCAGAGATCCATTTGAAAACGCTTGAAAACACCAATTAACCTAGAGTTTTTTTATGTAACACCATTGGCTTGATTCCTCACAAGAAAGTGAGAACATTTCACAGAATTTCACATAAATTTAAGTATTGTGAGTATTGTTATTGTGATATCTACAAATATATGGTAGAAATTGTTAAGTTTTAATTGTTATTTTATCTATCTGTGAAAAAGGCCATAGCCAAATGTATTGTCACTATTGGTTTAAGCTGTATTTCTTAAAGTGTACTTCTACAGTTCCAACACAAGGGGCACTATCCAGCAAAGGGAGCACTAGTCGCCTGCTGAAGGAACAAGACTACCGTCTCCTGTCTCAGCTGTTTTACTGTATAAGGAGTTTTTGTCAGGTAGGCCTACGTTGTGATCATGGTGGAAACGCTGACCCGATGTCCTGCATTTGTATCTGTCAATTTTACCAGGAAGATCCCAAATTGATCCAAGAAATTATAGAAAAAAACAAACAAACAATGTTTTAATGAGCCATTACAAAACCACCGTCACTGAATGTGAACGTCAGCAATGACAAGACGTTTCTACGATGGACGTAACTTTGATGTGCAATCACAAGTGTAAGTTGATGGCTAGATATGATGTTGATAATGTAATAGGTGGTTTAGTACGATGGACACAACTTTGTGTATCAGTTCTCTTCAATTCCTTCCATTCTTTCATGTTGCAGGTCTGATGTTTGAAAAAAAAAAAAAAAACATTCAACACAATTAAACATCTCTAAATATGAACCATATTAATACAACATGTCACAAGACTGGTCATAATATTTTCTTAACCAGGTCTGATCAGACACAGGAATCTTATGCTGCATCTCTGTGGTTATAACTAACTTTCCTTTTTCTGACACTAAAAGCCGTGTTTCTGACAGAAAATAAAGGTGGAAATTCATTGGCCAATATCCTTTAGCCCTAACGATGACAGTAATCATACATGCAGTGAAATATGTACATACACTGTCTGTAGTGGTTACATATTATATATTATTATTATATATAGAATTGCAAATATGACTGTTGCACTGTGTATTACACACAAATTAAATTAGCTTATTACTGCTATAACTCTCTGATCCACAACATCTGTGCCACAAGGCAGCCCATACCGATGAGATAAGTAGAGTCATAGAAGAGAAAGGACAACAGAAACCAGGTAAACAAGGCATTCCTCTAGTATCAAATGTAGCTACTTTACGTAAGCATACAGTGTATTCATAAAGTATTCAGACTCCTTCACTTTTTTCACATTTTGTTATGATGCAGCCTTATACTAAAATCGTGGTTGTTCCAAAATTCTTCCATTTAAGAATTATGGAGGCCACTGTGCTCTTGGGAACCTTCAAAGCAGCAGTAATCTTTTTTGTAGCCTTCCCCAGATCTGTGCCTCGACAAAAATCCAGTCTCTGAGCTCTGCGTGGCTTGGTTAGTGCTCTTGTCGTTGTCAGCTGTGAGACCTTGTAAAGACAGGTGTGTGCCTTTCCAAATCATGTCCACAAAACAATTAAAAAATTCCAATTTTAATTTCCTAGAGCCCACGGTAATGTCCTCACATGTCTTGATGTATCCAATTCAGCCCAAAGCCCCAAAATATTCCAATTACTATGATGTTAAGACAAGGAAAAGCAGAAAGTTTTCACATTTTAGAGGTCTAAAAGAGAATGTTTGGATATTTTTACTTAAAAAATGGCCTAGACGATAATTAATAATCAAAATTAATTTTCTCATGATTGACTAAATAATGTTAAATAAAGGCAGAACAGCCTGTTGATTGAACACAAGAAACATCTCCTACTTTCTTCTGTATAAAACAGGGCACTCTATCTATCACAGGTAGCTCGTGTCTGAGGCCTGTAGCTTTACCCTAACTGCTGAAGAAAAATGCAAAAGAATACATATAAACCATTATTTTTTTCTTATTTTTGCCCTGGAACGACACCCTAGGTTTATTGAAGTTATGCAGAGATAAATAAGGACAAATAACATCTAACTGCTGCCAATTAGCACTGGTCCCTGCTAATTAGCTGCAAATTAGCATCAGGATAATAAGTACTGCTGAGGTGTGGGCTGATGTCAGTTGATGCTGATTATACATTAGTGCTAAATGTCAAATAACAGATCCTTTTTGGATAATTAAGGCCTTGAGTGCAAAGGTTGAACCGATACAGATATGCACAGGCATCATGAGTTTGACACTGCCTCTTGGTGTTTTCGAAGTTGCATTCAGCTCACTTACTACTTGGTATTCCACACAGGTGTCATACTTTGTAAAACTTTAAATGACTTACTGCCCTGCCATCTCTTGTAAATTCCCAATATCTCACTCTATTGTTCTTCAGTGTATCAAGAGTCCTTCAGCAGGCTCATGACCTAGTACAATTCAAGCTGAGACGAGAACAAAAAATCTCATTACAAACTAAAAGCTCTACTTTGCGTGACACCTCTTATAGAGATGATAAGCCAGTGAGAATGGCATGGAATCCCACTGCGCTGATGGAAACAGATGCATCTGTGAAGCCCTGCAGGAGAATTAAAATAGCCCTGCACCATAGTTAGCAGAAAAGGAGACGGCGGAAAAGTGCATCCTGCTCAACCTTCCGCAGCTCTTTCTTAACAGTAGTGCTGTGATCTCTGTACTGTACGCACTGAAAATGCTATTCTTTAACAAAACCATAACAGGTCAGCTTCAATTGATGCATACTGAATGGGGGGGGGGGGTGCAACTGAGCTAAAGAGGGCATTTATCAAAGGGACAGGAGCAAAGTAGAGTTTAATTTAATTCTGTACGTTTGAAGGAACTTGGAATAACACCTGAAGGTTTAAATGCAATTTTCCAGGCCATCAACTGACCGTCAACTCCGCACGTTATTTTGGCCTCCAAGCCAAAGCGTCTGCCAGAAGTGTCTCTAGCTGCTGACTCATGACATGTTGAGTTTAATTGGGGGCTACTATGCATCCCCGAGAATGACAGAAACGTATGGAAAGTCACTATTCAGGTGGATTTAGCCGAGCTGCTTGGTGTCAACCTCTTCATTTTTATACATTTAATAGTATCTCACGATTAGAGAAATGATGAAGTTCACTTATGCTGACCAAATCTGAGCTAAGACAGCTATCTTTATCCTTGTCAATTACCCTGCCATGCCCAGCTGAGGTTTCCCCACCAATTAACCTTCAGAGAGGGACCGGAGCTAATTCAATTATGCTGGACTGCAGGGCCATGCTTGTGACTGACAGCGCAACCTGCCTCAGTTTTCCGATTGACAAGCTGCGAACAGGAGCGGTCATTCTCTGTGCTGAGTGTTTATATCTGTCTGACCTATCTGATGCATTTAGGAAAAGGACATTATCACTTTGAGAATAGCTACACAAGGAGGGCTGTGAGACAAGATTAACTCAAATAATCTACATCTTGAAAAGTTAGTTTAGTTTCCAGGGAATTTTCAAAAATGTACCTTCTTAGGCTCGGAGCACACTAGAGGATTTTCAGATCTCAAGCGATTTTTAAAACGTGGGAGACCAGGGATATAACAACAGATTTAACCGTTTTTTTATATTTCACCAGTAAGAATGCACACACCAGGTGTTTCAGTGGAGACGCAGACACTCGGCGTCTACACTAAACAATTTCAGAGTGGCAATTCCAGGGACCTGGGATCTCGTAGATAGTCCCGTGATCAAATGTGACTTCAGAGCTAAACAAACACAGAGGCGGAACGTTGTCGTCAGCTGGTTGCTGGATGTGTGTGTTCTATGTTTCGTGCCGAAAAACAAAATATGAAAAAACAAAAAACTGTAGATGAACTCACACCTGAGAAGACCGAATCAGCGTAGCTTAAGTATTCTGCAATGCGATCTGGAGGTGAGTTGGAAATACAGTTTCATTGTTGTGAGCAACAACCGGTTGGTTGCGCTTCCCACTCAGCTCGCTTCCATTGGCTATTGTGGGTCTCTGCTCGCTAATCCATCGCTGTTCCTTTCAGGCAGGAATTCAAGTCCTAAATATCAAACATGTCCACTCATGTGATGCTCTGGGACAGATGTGAGCCGAGTTTGACACAGACTGTCCATGAGCTCAGAAACCCCCTGGAAGAGGCTGACATACACATTTAACATTCAGTGAACATGAACACACCTTAAAATAATTCAAAATCAACATACGGTACAACAAAATGCTAATACAGGAGGAACCTGGGGTGGTGGGGGGAGTTACATTTCTGATAGCAGGCAGCAGAGTAGTAGCGAGGATGCAGAGCTCAGTGTTATTGTCTGCAGACGTGTCTGTATGCACGCCTCTTGTGAGAGAGAGGTCGTGAGCGTACGTGATTGGAAAATGTATGGAACCCGTGACTATAAAATGACTTCTGTGCCTGACTGAACTACCACAAGCTCCATCTCCAGTCTAACTGATGACTCTCCATGGCCTAACTATGCCTTTTCTTTCAGAATGTCTCTGCATGCTGTTTAAATGTATGCTGCAATGTGACTTTGTTCTATTTTCTATTCCCAGATTTCAATAATGATATAATACTACACAACAGCTCACCTGATTAAAACATAAACTCACTACACTTCTTTGCTAGCTGTTGCTCTGTATCTGCAATCCTGCAAGGAGAATATGTTAAAGAGATGATTGGGAAAATGAGGCTGCAGGTGCCTAATTGTCTGGGCGGAAGAATAAATTATTACAAATTTTCCTCACTACACGCTACAAATCCCACTGACATATCCTGAAGTAAGCTCGATATTTGACATGATTTACCCTTAGATTTCAGAGTTAAAAAAGTGGGTCTACAAATTTAGGCTCTGGGTAAACGGATCAAAATGTAAATTTAGCAAGGAACTAAACTAACAGGCAATATAGTTGACACTGAACTTAAACACTTTTGGCTAACTTAAATTCTCCCAATGGCACCTTGGCCAATTTATATCTTCATTTGTATAATCACAACGATAATCCATGTTCTGATGTTTATTTAATTGAACTCTCAGGTCAGCAATATTGTCATCACGTCTAACCACAAATACACGATCCTGAATTAAATGGCTTAATTCAAATTGAATGGATGGGCTTGGATTATGGAGGTGAACTGCAGTTACCAGCAGCAAAAGCAGTTTTCAGCAGAAAACAATTAGCTGCAGCACGACCTGCAACGGAATAACGTGGAGGTGAAGAATGGGGTGGTGGGTGGTGTGTTTTTTAGCTTCCAATGCATGACAGCCACTTGTCGATAATGATGGTCAGCAACAATAGCAGTTAAAAGCAGCAACGGATTAAACTGAAAGTACTACTTAAGGCTATAGGTGGTGGATATAAGACGACATGTAGAAGGCTCCTCAACCTTCCCACATAGGATCAAGATCCCCCAACTGCAGTAATTTTGCATCTCTGTAGGGGTTTTGTATTTGTGATTGTTTTGTGTCTCTTTTTAGTTGTTTTTCATCTCCGTGTAGTTGTGTCGTGTCTCTTTGTGGTCATTTTGTTCTTCTTTATAGTCATTCTGCATCTTTTGTAATAGTTTGTTGCCTTTTTACTGTAATTTTTCATCTCTGTGAGGTCATTTTACATATGTTTGTAGATGTCTCTACATCTCTTTGTAGCCATTTTGTGTCTCTTTGTAGTTGGTTTGAGTATCTTTATGGTCATTTTAATTTTTCGTCTGTGTGTTTTGTTAATGTCTCTTGGTGGTCATTTTGTATCTCTTTCGCATTGTTCTGTTTATCGTAGTAGTCGTCTCACGTGTGTCCGTGTGGTCATGCAGTGTCTCTTTGGTACCTTTTTCCTTATGGTTGTTTTGCATGTCTTCGTAATGGTTTGGCATCTTTTGGTGGTCATCTGCCAGGGGGCCCCCAAAACCCTTGGCCCCCTGGAGGACCTCTGGAGGCCCCCTGAACCCTGGGCCTGTGTCCTGTAGGTCTGTTCAGTAATCCAAGCTGGGCGGTGCATTTAAGCTTGTGGTTGTAAGTGACAGCAGATACGAGCAGCAGTACCAACAGATCCATGAAGCAAGCGTTCATCAGTCTGTTATGTAAATGAGTGTGTATGAGCGTGTTTGGGGAGATCTGCTGATGATCATCAGATTTGAGGGGAATAATGACTTCATGTTCCTGTACAGAATGAGATGTTTTTTACAGAAGTCAAAAGAGTTGGACAAGGTGACAGGAAAAAAAAAAAATCAATCAGTTCTAGTAAGAAGAAATCTGACTTTGCTGGTGCATCCATCAATGATGAGCACAGGAATGAAAGGAAACATGGGAGTGGCAAATAGAAACAACCATCTTGTGCGACGGCAATGTTGAGAAATAAAACTGTCTCTGCCTTAAAAGGAAGGTTATTGTTTCTGACAGGGCAAATTCTCTCAGGCTCAACAAGGGGGAAAGGATGTAACAGAGAGCTCGTGCTTGACTATGAAAGGAGTGAAAGGTTTTTTGGTGCACCACAGAAAGCCAACTGTAGACTTGAAGGAGATCCCAACACAAGATGACAGGTACACCACTGGGAGGACTTCAATCCCAGTTAGGTTGGAGGATGCAACAAACAATAGCTTAGAATGCTAATGGATGTCAGTGGAGATAAGCAGACATAAAATGCTGTGATAACATGTCAAAATTTTGCATCTTTATTGCTGTTGTCCAAACAAGGAGTATTTGCTTTGCTGATTTAAAGAGAAATGAAGGAACAGAACATGTTTGAGCAGCTCTCACGCATGATACTATTGTTGTCGCAGCCATGACAAAACCATTCACGTTTTTTCCTCGCATGCCTCCTGTCTCGCAGGTATTTTATCACAATTCATTCCCCAACCTTCAGCAGGTTTCGTCACCAGCACAGTTGATACACATCCTCCGTATAAAAACAACTGCTTTTCTTTAACACATGCTTCTCATCTACACTTCCACTGCACACGTCTTGTAAAATACTCTTACTAGGGTGTCTAGTCAATAAATGTCATCTATGTCAAAACCTACTAAAGAGATGAGGCAGAGGCAATTATCATTCTACAACAAAGTCGAAAGGTCATATGACAAGATATATTACATAAAGACTAGATGCCTTATGTGATGTGATAAATTATTTTGCCTATTAAGTCTTTCTACTTTCACCGCGCCCTGTTGAAATGGCTGCTTTCAGTCAGGCTATAGAGATGATGTTTCCTCTATGAAACATTCAGATTTTACTGTGCATAAAATGCTTGATTTTATTAAAGTTGCAAGTAAGAAAGAGACCGTAAAAGTAAAAGCAAGGTTACCTCCTTGAAAGTAGCTCCACTGAAATGGTATAAATATCAAGACAAAAACAAACTTTTTTTAATACAATTGAACTGTCGATGTTAAGGTCGGCTTGATCAAGTTTGATCCAGTTTTGGCAGAAGCTGAGTGTTTTCTATTAGCTATTTCGACTATTTATCCATCACTTTTAGTGAACTATTTCAACCATTTATAGATTAATTCACTTGCTAAGTAGTTTTCACACGCTCTCAATCACAATACCTAGTGTTCAGGTGTTACAGCAGACTAAATACAGTATGTGGATCATTTAAAACAAGCAAAATAAAAATCCTTTATTTTTATCAAACAACCCTACGATCTTTCCGCATACGCCCTGGCCCATGTCTGCTGAAGTACCCCTCTGGTTGGGAATGACTGTTGTACATGACAAAAAGATCTATAAATGTATTTCACTTGAAGAACCTCCACTCATTCTATATGCCTCCAGGTTTTCTCTCCATTAACGAGGACCTGCATGTATGTTATGGGCGAAACTATCAACAGCGTGTCAACAACATGCTGTAACAGCAATACATCTAAATTTAGAAGAATACTTATGATTGTACTTGAGATATTTTTCGATACATTTGATGTATTACTGTCTTGGTACGCCCACTCCTCAGGACTGACGCACTTTTTATTAAGTTCTCATAGTATTCTTCAGGAACTGTTAATCATTTTGAGATGTTAATCACTCTGGGGCCCTGACACCTGTCATCACAAAGCCTATATGGCCTTTGGTTTATAGATAAATAAATATATATATATATATATATATATATATATATATATATATATATATATATATATATAAATATAAATATAATATAATATAATATATATATATATAGGTGTGGTATACAACCATGCAGTTTAATAGGAAATATCCAGTGCACTCATCCAAAACTTTCTTTATTAGTGGCTAAACGCAGCACTTTTGTTTGTGATAAAGCTAGCTTGTTGATTTTGAGACTTGTAGAAATGATGCAACTCTACATAGAAGTCAGTGGTCTTAAAGTATGAAGCACACACAGCTGTGTGTATACAGTTTTCAGTGCATTACAGTCAACTAGTACAGCTGCGGATTTATTTGCTTCATTCCCTCTCACTTGCTGAAGGTGGATTAATAAGTAAATACAGCTGCCGTACAGTAAACCTGGTACATGAGTCAAATACAAATTACACACAGTTAGAGACAACTGATGCCAGTGATAGGGATAAATGAAACTCAGACAGCTTTATTGACTCATTTACTCATATCATCAATATACTGTTCATATAGTAGATTAATTACACAGCAACTTCAGCTAAGTTTTCAAAACACACTGGTTGAGTGATTCGTCATCGGGACTGTGGCACAGTCCTGACACATTACCGCCCAAGTTGGAAAGTCAGACACTGATACTAATCTATAAACCATTTGAGATGCAATTTTCAGCTTTAGAGCTATCTTCCAAGGGAATGAGGGAATCAAGACGCACAATGGCAGAGAAAAACACATAAATCAATCCTGAAATGTTGGAGTCACTCTTTATTTCTTCTTTAAAGAGAAATAACCAAACAAATCCGGTTCGGATGGAAATTATAGACGATCCGTTTTTACTGTTATTAAAAAGTGATGGCAAAAAAGGAGGCTGAAACAACATTGGAGCGGAGGATGTGAGTCAGAGAGATTAATAAAACAAGTACCTGCAAATACTTTATGAAATGATGTTGTGACAGGTTTCTCATTTGAGTAACCTGCTGTCGATCTCTTTTTCTTCCAGACCAAAGAAAACTTAAGAAAATCATTATACAAGATTAAATGTGCCATAGGAGGCTTGTGCACCTGAGATAGTTTAGAAAAGTAAACAGAGTCACATAAGACTTACTTAATGCAAGAAAGTGAATAATTAATATGCACATATGGTTGTGCATGCTAGTCAGATGTTCACAAGGACTCATTTAATACCATGTTTTGTTGTTAGATTAATAACTGATATGAAATCTGATACTAATTTACAGGCTTAAAAACAAAGCATATTGGATAATGTCTTACAAAAGAAACTAAAAGGTTAACACAAAACAGACATTTTAAAAATGAAGGACAGGTTTTGACAAGAGGAAACATAAAAGCAGATGGCAAGAGATCCTTCTTTAAAGGTGAGTGGCCTCAGGTTTTAATCCTACTCTGATGACGGTAAACCCAAGCCTCAATTACCTCCTCTTTTCTCACATGAGAACGTGCCCGAGACACTGTTTTCAAAACAACATATGCATTAAACATGCGGTTTCTTTGTGTTATTGCTTTAGTTCGACTGGCTACACCGGAGTTCAGACAAGAGGCTTTGTCTCCTGTGGTTCTGACTGAATGAATGGCATGTAATAAGAGGGAAGAATTGAGGTGTCATGATTTGAGAAAAGTCCCCCGTCACGCAGAGAGAGGTGCCACGGCGTTTTATCAGCGATGTGGAAAAAAAAATCATTAGGGAGTCTGTGATTAATGGCTGACAGCTGTCTGTCAAAACCATGTAGTGCTGTTTTAACTTCCACTCATTTTCTCCATCATTGCCTTTCTCATTGCAAAGTCACACCCTGGTTGCCTGTGCACGTCTGTATTAACAAAATATAGGATTTAATTGAAGTAGGAGAAGACATTATAACTAGCCCTCAACTGACTTGCTTTAATCACTGGAGTCTAATTTTCCTATTTTTTTCCTATTATCCTATTTTGTGAGTATTTGTTGTATAGATACATTTTAGACTGAGATTTATTTTTTAACTTAATCAGAATGTCCTGTTTTGGGTTCGGGGTCCTCTTTAACAGCTCAAAAAAACAACCTTAACATTGTATCCTTGATATTTTATGACTTCTCCTAATTTTATGAGAATTGTGTATAAACACGACTTTAGAAGTCTGCTACAGAAAATGGCGTATCAGAGACTGGCTAAATATAATGGATTATTTTTTTTGCATTTGTCCAAAAAATAAGTGACATCACTTTCACACCTACGCACGACAATAGTTGTGTGTAGGTGTGAAGGTACAATAGCGTGAAGCATCGAGGTTTATGATTTATTCACTTGGTGTGTGTTTTCTCTCCTCCGTGCGCCTCTGCGCCCGTGTTAAAAATACCACATGCTGGCTGTGCATACATCCTTAGCTCATTCCTAGAAAGGGGCTCCCAGAGATGTGATGTTGTCCTAATGACCTGATGCTTGAAGTCTTTTCTTAGGGAGAGATTGCCATAAAGGGTGCTGCTGATGTCCACCTCAACTCTTTCTAAGGCTTGGCAATTTGCCATTGGACGATTATCTTGTGTAAGCAGCAGAGGGCCAGTCGTGTAATTTTTGTCTTTGTTGGAATACTATACATTCTGAAATCTGTCAACCCTCTGGAGAAGCATATTTTTCTGACCTCTGACCCCTGTAAGGTATTGTTTCCTATATACATATGTTGCAATATATGCGTTTATTCTTCAGCCCGTCAGTGTTTCGTGTATTATTTTGAGAGTGCTGAGTCTTTAATAACGCAATTTCTGCCACATAGGATATATTTCTTTGCCCGGGAATTACTTTTTTGTGAACAAAAAGAATATATATTTGTTCAGGCACAGCCCATAAAACACATGAAACATGAAATATTATTGTATTATTTGGTGTAATAAAAATGCTTTATGGTAATTTCTGTGTTCTGCCATGCTCATCAAATGTCACGCCATAAATGTACACATACAGTAGTGGGGTCTGTGAGACCTCAAAGAATGGGGATGTAAAGCCAGTGTAAACTTCATCATGCAGACATCTAAACTACTTTTGGCAGGTTTTCTTGAGTTTAAGTGCTTCGTTTCACAACTGACACTGAAGTTTTAACACTGACCGACACAAAAGGACCCAAGCATGCACAGGATCTTTACTGAGGGCATGTTTAGGTCTGATTTGGATCCTCTCATCTTTTTCAGGGAAGATATTAAACTGGCCGTTGTTCTGATAGTAGTGTAGTTCTCATCAAAAAATTAATGGACTGAGGCAGCATCAAGTGAGTAAAGTGATCACTAAAAATGACGGCACATTAGTACTGATGACAGCCAGGGCAATGGAAGTGGATGAGGTAAAATCTGGGAAATGCACCAATACAGAACCACAACAGAACCACTGAGGAGGCAGTGCTGTATGTCAGATTATCTATCCTGATTGAGCGCTGTAGTTTCCAGTAAGAGTGAAATCACATGAATTAAGAAGTGTAAACTGGCCATTCAGTCTTTTAAATATAGACTGGGCTGCGATGGAGAGGGTGGTATGTTGCATTGGTCTTGTTTGAATAGAGCATAGTGGTTAAAAAGAAGACAGGTGTGTTTTATGTATTCACCATGTGTTACCAGCTTGACATCCTAGTGACTTAGTCATCAATGCAACTACATAAACCAATGCTAGATTTACAACCGGTTGTGTTCCCATCCTGAAGGCATTGATCACGTTTTATTGCGCACTGCTTGGGCACCAACAGACACCAACCGCAGCCAACATGCATGTGTGGTAGAACAGGTCAGAGTGATATTGATGCATTGAGCAAGTGATGAGGAAGGGTTAAATTCCTTTGATGAGGAGGGACCCCGATAATTGCCAGCCATGTGGATGTTTTACAGTCACTTTATGTGACCAATTTAAGGCTCCCCCAGTATCGATGTGTCTCACAGGCTAATCCATGACGCTCTTTAAGGTAATCCATTCAAATAACTCTTCTCCGGTGCCATCAATTAGGAATCGAGGTTGATGGAGAAGCTGACACTATGTAGCGTGATAGGGCTATATAGTGACCTGTAGAGGGGAATGATCATTACAGTGATCAGTGACTTTATGGTATTATATGTCCCATGCCAATTTTTGTACTGATTTTATAGGGAAAACTGAAAAACAATAAAGCGGTCGGAAGGTCAAAAATAGTGACAAACAAAACACAAAATCCTATAACTAGGGGCACACAATAGTGTTGACAATACATTTTCAAGGAAATATTGTTCCCCAAAGAAGCCAGGATTTTCACGTTTCCTGTTGGGCATACTGCACATCCTGTTCAAATCAGTGAAGTAAAAGCACATATCTCTGCAGGGAAACTAGGAAGTATACGTCCCCTAAAAGGATATTGCTCTGGACACACTCTTTTAAAATAAAATAATTAAAGTGGGAGTTTTGTGGTCCCTCTGCAGCTCTGGACCAACAGACTTCAACCTCAGTAGCAATGGCACTTCACCTTCAATTTTAATGACAGTGGTTAAAACCGAGCTGCACTACGCTTTAAGGGGTTGCCAAACTTGTTTTAGGATGGCAATAAATAGTATGTATATGTTGGCTTGTTGCTGTCCTCACGCATAATGTGGTTTCATATTTATACCCATTCATACCCTAAGAATTGGTAAAGCAAGAAATTTTTCTGGACAGTTTGACATAAGAAAAATCCCTTTGGCTGTACTTGAAAGGCAACGAGGATTAAATCAAAGTCATTCATCTGGCACTCAAATGCACATTTGATGTATCCAACAGGGATTTAATGTTTGAAGTCTGCCCAAGCATGCCTTTCCATATATGATTGACAAGAATATATACAAAGGGTAATAAACACAAAGGCTCATTGTCTCTCAACTTCTAGCTTCAATAAAAATGCCATAAATGGCTGCTCCCATTTGGAACAAAAACTCTGAGAATGAAGTAAATATGAAAGCCAAAGACCTAAAGCACAAACACTTTTAAAGAAATTCATCAAAAACACAATAAACAGGTTTTCCCTCGATCAGTGATCGGTTGGGGTAAAACAGCAGATTACATTTCCATGTAGGAGCCTTTTCGCAGATCCGCTCATACACTTAACATCTTGTTACAAGCAGATTTAGATGATGATACGTGAACCACTGAATACAAACAGTTTTCAAACACGTCCTTATTATCTCTACTTCACTCTGTTTCTACAGTATGATCATTATTATCATTCTTCTCCAGGACCTATTTTAATATTGTGTCTCTGTATTTGCTGCAATTTTATTTTCAATGAATGGACACTGGGACTTTGGCCCAAGACATTTTTGAAGACAAGTAAAAACCCAGTTAGAACAGATAAAAAAAAAATAACAAGGGGCTATATCCATGTTAGTGGTATTTGTCAGCCTCTCAGCTCAGCTTTGCTTTAAAGTTAATGCTATTAATATGCTAGCATGCTAACTGTAACGGAGCTATCAGTATTAGACGAGTGGAAATCTTTAACAGCCACGAATATCATGTAGATATATCAAGGACATGGAGGGCTAAATTTTCAAAGATTACACATAACTTTTTCTTTTCTCTGCTTTTTTAATTTAATTTAAACGGAGGTAAACGAAGATATCGAGGCATTTTTCCCTTATACTTTAGTTGTTACAGCAATGTTAATGGCAAGCGTCCTTCATCCTGGTATTTCACAGAGGCCACCTTCAGCTGCAATTACATAAATGGCAAGAGGAAAATGGTAAATATAGAAAAACGCTACGGTTTCTGTTGAACCACATGGCATGTGCTGCAATGAAGCCATAGGGCACTCCCCATCTGCTCTGCTTTACATGACAGACTAGCTGAGTGACTAGTGAGTCAGTTAAGTAGAAAGGTTGTGCAGGTTTGAAAATTTATTGCAAGAATCTCTTTTGTGAAAGGCCTCTTAATTAGCACTAATTGTTCAGTGTGCACATACACTTTCTGTCGTTAATTGTCCCCATTATTATTGGTGGTGGTGGTGAACTGTGGTGGGTTTTAATTATTTTGATAATTCAAGTTTAGCAGATGAATAAATCCTTTCAAAGGAAGATTAGAGTTATTAGAGATGGACGAATAGAGTTTTTAACAATAATTGTTATAAAGGATAACCAAAGGATTGGTCGTCTGAAGTGGATTAAAAAAAATAGAACTGCAAAACAAAAAAGACATTTACTTTCATTTTTTGAAATTTAACTGTAATGCTCCCACTAAGATTTCATAAATAAAAATAAGACCATTAAACTATTATACTGTAAGACTCCACACTGTCTTAGTCCAAATCCAATAATGAACACTTATGTGTCTGGTGCTGACATGCTAGTGTAAACAAAAACGCAGGGGCTGAAACCCGGAAACCTGAACACAACATAAATCCACCTTGACATTCAGACTGTCCACTCTCAGGATGACATGTCCTCTGAGTGACTTGTCTTTGGCAGTGTACTTTACTTGTCATGTGTATTGACTAGTGGATTAGCGATGGATTCTCTGTGATCCTCTTAGGGGGCATTTGCTCATTGCAGAGTTGCAGCTGACTCAAAGCACAAGTGCGACTGTACCAAACACCTGCACTCACCTCTGTAGTCCAGGTTGAAGTCCTCAGTGTGACAGAGCATCCCTGTTATCCTCCAGCAGCACTGATTTCTCTCCTTGAACTCTGAGGGGGGAAAAGGAATACATGGTAGAGATAAGAAATTACTTATTAGTATTTATCCAGCTGTTTGTTTTCGAGCAGCATAGCACAAGAAATGGATTCCATGTGGTGACCAGTATTTCAAGTACTTAACCTTCCCGTATAACATACAAGCATTTAAGTCAACATGTTAAATCCAGCCCATGGATGCCACTCTTAATGGGGCATGAAATAAAAAGCTGCTTGTTCAGTGGATAACCTTCTTTTGGCATTTGCAGTCTCCAAAATGAATTCAGCAGCGTGAATGTTCTTTTTCATCTCTTTTTCAGAATCAGAACCACCTCATTAACCTTATCTAACAAGCACAAGCTAATGAAATCCTCTGTTTCAGTTTCTGGTCTTTCCAAAGTTAGTTTGACTAATTAATCAAACATCAGTCCCCCCCTATCATCTTAATGACTCCCTATAATGTGAATGAGAATGTGCTGCACACACCGCCCAGGGGGAGGCTGCATGGGTACATGTTCTTGCATTTTTATTGAAAGTTAAAATACAGATAGAGAGAGAAGCTTGGTACTAAAGAGAAGGATGTTTTGTATTCACTACAATAAATGGAAGAGAAACGAAACACAATTTCCTTATCTTTTATCCATGCTTCATCCTCGCTTTTATGATTCTGTTTCATGATTCAGTCTCTATAGCATGCAACGATGCAAGGCTGAAATTTTCCCACCTACATACATATTAATGTCTGCAGAAGACAAGCGCCAGATTACTGCACAATCAGTATTCACATTACTTCTCTTGCGCTTATGAAACAATTCTGTGTTCTCATCTCCTGTGATTCAGAGTGTATGACATGCTGTATCAGATGAAAAGCACGGGAAAAATTCAATCTCCAACAATCAGCAATGGAAATCTGCAAAATGGCTACATCTCCAGTAAATGAGAGGACAATAGATAATGCGATTCAATTAGCTGCTAAGGCTGCTATTTGCATTCCAGTGAAAGGGGTGATAGTTTAAGTGGCCTAAGGCAGCTGTCTTTCAGCAAAGGCCCGTGACAACACAAAAAGCGGCAGGAACCAAGAGAAAGGGGGAGTTTGGGAGTCTTCAGCAGTTTTCTTTTAATTACTCATCATAATGACTCCATTTAGCTGTTCAATGACCCATTTTACGGCATTGAACAGGCATGGGAAGCTCTCTGTCCTTGGCAGGGTCAGTCCTGCAGCTGCCCCTGCTGCCATGCTTCAAACAAGAGGGAACCCCCCCCCCACCAGACTGGGCTTTAACAGACAGGTTGCTCAAGAATTTTCCCTCACAACACATCCACGCATATCCAGCATGGCTTCATCTCCACAAACGAAGTAGGTGTGTCAAATTAGCTGCAGTTTCTAGGTTGTATAAACAGGTACATGAATCAGTTAAAAATGTGGCTTTAACTTTCAGGTAATGTTGCATTAAAAAACTGTATAGCCGTTCTGAATCTCTTGAATTGTGTTAAAAAAAAAAAAAATGTTCTTCGTGAAACCCTGCTTCACAATAAGGGCTTCAATATTTATAAATGTGCCATCTGACAGCAAAATCAAGTTTTTAGGAAGAAAACACATGCCAAATTAATTCAAGACGTAAAAAGGTAATTACCAAAAATGAACTTAACATCAAAAAGTCTCCGTTCAAGTCAGTTTAATTCAACTCTCCTATTGAACGAGCGTATTCTTGTCATTCCAAGATAGCACAACCATGTGGAAATGTAATAAGGATTTAGCAAAATGCCATTAGTTTTAAGTAATTTCTGTGCGCTAGTAAGGTGTTTTGCACCATTTGCTCATTTATCAAGTACTAACAAGATTATTTGCCCATGAGTTTATAAGTACAGGATATAAGGAGGGTTATTGTCCCCGTGAGGGTACAACAACAAACTTACATTTGCTCAGCCACAGAGGTCAAGTTTTTGCTTTGACTCCTCTCTTGTTATCCTGCAACATTATTGATTTTGGATGCAGTGGCCGCTCTCATAGTCACAGTGGCTGTACTGTAGGTGAATATAGGGGGAAGGCTCTTTTGCTCGTGGGCGTCCATCCGACTTATGCCCTATAGTCCAAGTCAGTCATAAGCTGAAAATCTCTGGCTGGACTGTCCTCTCAGTAAATTTGCGGGTCACAAGTCACAGCTGGAGGGAAGCAAACAGTACATAGTGCGTTTTTCATGATAATAACGGTGTCATTTGCCTGTTCCTGCCATGTGTATTTTTCCAATATTATTAAAGGGATTACATCCGTAAATCCTTTATGTGAATTTTCTCTATTAAAATAGTTTTTCTTACGGTAAGGCATGTAACATCTTATTCCGTATGAAACTACAACCTAACTATTACTTGAGGTTTTTCTCATGATAACCTGGAGGGTTTCACTAGCACGAACTAAAACTACACAGCAAATCTCTAACATCCCCTTTCTGAGAAATATAGACTGTCTGATAGTGAGAAGTGGGGCAGTGTCCATCCCACGTTTGAACCGAAACAGACGTACTGTCAAACTCTCACATCTCTAGTGTTGCTTTTCGTGAGACATGATGTACGTGAGGATGGGTCAGCCCTGGGGGGGGAGGGGTGGAGGTGGTGTAGAGAAAACCGACCCCATATGGTGTTGAGGAGCTGGAAGTTCTGGCACATCTCCTGGACGCTGACCCAGAGCACTGAAAGGTTGAGCACTGGCACCGATCTGGCTGATTCTGCTCAGCTGCTGACGTGCCGAGAAGCGCTCATGGATGTGACGACTAAAATAGCTTGCCCTGGTCCACAGCGTGACGCAACTGTTCAGAATTTGAATCTCTGCCAATTTACTCTGTCCCACGTCAACTTTCTATAAGATGACTTTTGTCACAATGTGGCAATATTGGGTTATTCTACATAAGGATGTTTTCAGTTAATTTAATTTGATTTGTGCTATTCCTTTCTTAAGTGGATGCTTAAGAAAAAAAAATCCAATTTCTAACATGTTAACAGGGGGATTTCAGACTTGCTATTCAAGGCCAGTCATGTGCAATCTATTTGAATAAAGAAAGCAGTTGAAATATTCACAAAAGAAGTGACCCCAAGTCAAATTATGTCTGCCCTCCTTTTCTTCTTGTGTCAAAAAAGCAAACCCCTTTGTTGTTCTAGTTCGTCAATAGAAGAGATTAATGTGCTTAAGTGGTTTGCAGCGTAAAGGCTGCTACATCTAGATGGTTATAACACAAAGATTGCAGAGATTGAGATTTAATAAAAGAACATTACATTAAAATGTTAAGAAATCAACCAGGAAGGTACATTCTCCCGTTCCCCAGCTGTGTGACATAGTGTATGCCCCTGCAGCATAAAGCTGTCAATTCATTAATTAAAAACA
Organism: Xiphias gladius; assembly: GCF_016859285.1. Lineage (NCBI taxonomy): Eukaryota > Metazoa > Chordata > Actinopteri > Istiophoriformes > Xiphiidae > Xiphias > Xiphias gladius. The sequence continues at coordinate 18,534,303 of NC_053402.1, read as the reverse complement.
GTACACATAATGTATGTATCTGGCACCAACGAGGGCCGTTAGTAGTTACGGCCATCATCAGCACCAGCCAAGTCATCTTGATGTTATATCCTTGGTTGCCGGTTGAAGGTGAAATCGTTTTGGACGCTGCTCAGAAGAGGTTTCACATTCCTTTTTTACAGTTTGACATCAATGGCCCTGGAAGATCTCCGGAGAGTGTCTCCCTGTTGCTGTTCAGGAACAGTGAGCATTACCAGCAACTACTTGGTGACTCTGGGGCAGGGGGGGGGTCAAAATGAGGCAATGAAAAAAGTGATAACTAACTCGTCAGGGAAATATTAAGAAAAAAAAGAAAAAAACGGAATAAAGCTGATTTGGCCCGTTTTCAAAATGACAGGTGGCACAGTGCTGTACACAGGATCTAGTTTCATAACGCATAAAGTAACTTCTTTGTTTTTTGAGGTTCACGAATTGGCAGAAATGCGTGTGAAATCTGACAATACGCTGAGGGGTTTATATTGTCTTGTAATATGATGTATTAACAAACACTGCTCAGTGGTCAGAGAGCAGAAATAAACCTCAGTGTATAATTGTTAAGAAGAGACAGAAGTGTTGCTTTTCAAAAGCTGTACACATTGTTTGCTCCTTGCCAGTCAGAGTAACATGTATTAAATTAAACAATGTTTGAACTTGAAAAGGGTTTGCTGGGGAATAAATCTCCGCTTACGTACTTCACTGATCAAAAGCTGTCGATCTAGGAGCACCTCATTTTGAAGTACTTAAAAGTGTGGCAGCAGCTAGAGTGGAGGAGGGTGTACAGAAGAATTATAAATCTTTGTAGTGTGCTTTAAAGTCACAAGCAACAGACTGCACGGAGTGAGCAGCAGACTTCCTAAAAGTATCACTGGTCTTTGAAACGTCTATTCCGATGTATAGAGAGTGTGCGATCGGAGGTGTGTCTTCGACGCTGCTGGGTGGGAACAGTTTGGTTAAGCTAGCTGACGGAACCTGCACAGGGCCACCGATCATGATTACAAACCGTACGGAAATGGGGAGGGGAAAAAAAAAAAAAAAAAAATCAGTGCAAGATATCACTCCCTGGGGTTATGTTGGGGTTTAATATAAATGCAGGTGATTAGAGGCTCTCCAGCTGACCATGAAATGACCAAACCACGGGGTAAAGTTAATAGATTTACATGTTGTCTGCTAACACTCAAGATGTGAATGTCTTGATTTTTTACATCTGAGTGACTCAGTTTCAGTTGAGCCTGAAGGTATGGAAGTAAAGAGCAACACAGCTAGTTTCCCCTCTGGAGAACAGGGGAGTGTATGCTGCCTGTTGAGCCCACAAACAACAAGCCTTAGAAAAGCAGCGCACACACGCACACGCACTCAAGGATCCTTCAATTTAAACACTTGCTCATGCGCATGCGTATGCAGACAGTAAACTTTGAAATTGCCTTTCTAAAAATAGACACGCAGTAATACTTACTGTACTCTCAACCACAGCAAATGCTATCGACAGTCAATAAAAAATAAAAAAATAAAAAAACACATTTGGAGACAGAATGGGTTTTCTGATAGCTTCATGAAAACAAGACACTGGTGTGCTAGTTCTTCACTCATTCAATATTAAAGTAGCATGGTATGCTTTCTAGAGCACACATAATGATGTTGTAATGGCTCTACAGAAAAACGGAACGCGGCTGGTTGTGGACCTTCCTGCTGAAGTACAAAGTGATCGCACTAAGCGAGGAGAGGCCTCCTGTCTGCAGAGGACTAAATGGTTTGCTTGTGCAAGAAACTGCCACTTTCACATGTAAAAGGTTAAAATCTCGTACATGTAAGGGGAAAAAATTGTGCTTGCTACCACATCAAAAATTCAATAAAATAGATGATATATTTAGATCAAGGTCACATTGCAGTGCGTTCCACAAGATCTTAGAAGAGTTAATGGGCATTTTTTGTGATTTTTAATGGCATTATTCTGCCAAAAAGGCACCGTATGATCATATACAGTTTGAGTGCACAGTAACATCACATATTGCTTAATTATCAGTTTATTTTTTTCTACAATAGTTTGAATTCTTTGTAATGGAATAATTTTCCTTTTTTCCCCGTAAATTAGAACTAATTAAGGGAATGTATCAAAATGATAAGGCTGGGGAGGGGTACCATAAAATATACTAATATTTTCTTCCTTCACATAGGAAGAATTGTGATATCCCCAATACATCTCAAAATCATATATCTATGGGGAATATCACAAAATGGTAACAAATGTTTTCACCTCACCCTGGCAAAATACACCACCATGGAACACATGAAAACCATATTTTTTTTGTAAATGTAAAAGAGATATGGGATAAAAAATAAAATAAAATAAAAGACTCCCCCTGCTCACAAAAACGTTACACTGCCCTCCCTTCAGCAAAAATAAAAATCATTTTTGTAGTTGTGATCCTTTTTGCAGCTCTTCGTGCCTGTAAACCTCAAAGCTCTTTTCTCATCTGCCCATCCTGTGACTCTGAATTCAGTCGCTGCATATTTAAATAGTTTAACTACCATTTCACTTGAGCTTAATTAGTTTTAAAGGAATACGTGTGCGTTAACTCCAGTGCAAAGTGGTGTTAAATCTATAGCCTTTCATATTCTCAAAGGTGGAGGTAAGCAAGCTTTTGCAGACCCTGAACTTGGGAGCAGCTCACTGAGGAAATATGGATAGCAGCAGTCTTTCAAGATAGCTCAATTTAATGTGACAACTGAACCCTGCTCTTACAGATTTTCTTACAGTATTTCTTTTTTTCTTCAAATGTACAGTACTTCTTGGCATTTTATTATATGATATTCTATTTGAGAACCTGGCGCTTTAAGTGACGTACCTTGGGTTATTTTAGCATGTAAAAGCTGTGCTCTTAACCTTTGCCATATTGAAGGAGAGCCTGCTGTTGACACTTTATTTCAGAGGTGCGTTCATCTTCTTTTGTTCGAGCCTTTTTCTGTGCTCTGTGAACAGACTGGACCCTCGGGTACAGAAGCAGGAAAGCTATTAAGTGGCACAAACTCTGGGGCTGTTTTGTTTTGCCTGGGGAATCATTCATTTAATGTCAGATCTCTGCCTCTTGATTTCCTCTTCTTTGCCTTAAGGGCAGCTCTGAATAGTGATGAGTAACAACCGCAATCTGTGAGAGAGAGCGAGTGGCCTTGTAAACATGCATGTGACAAAGACATTAATGTACTCACATGTCTGTTTTTGCTCTCCAGGATTATTCATCAGGAACATCTTGTGAAGCACCATGATGATTTTTATTCTCGGTCAAAGTCAGATCTCTTGAGTGACACGGGCTGTAATTTGTTATTATCTGGAATAAGTAGGGTAGAATGATAAAGATGACAAGTATAACAGGGGCTCTGCATGGTTTTTACTCCACTGCCTTTATTACTTTGAGCGGATTTTCCTCGGGGCAGGACCAGCCATTGTGCGCTGGTATCGTAGGAGTGCCTGAGAGGAACAGTAAGGAACATGTGCATGACGAGAACGGACTAATGCACAGAGAGTCTTTTCAGGAAGAGAAAGGATTCATGCTACATTGTGCACTTTCAGTGTGGAGATGAATCATGTCATGTAAAGCACATACCGTATTCCTTGTTAGCACTAATAAAGTTCAGTATTTCTGAGTAATTGAAATTGGAACAAATTAATAAACTGGTGCCAACATGACCATCTATGGACCAGGCTGCAGTGTAACCACAAAGTGTACCTGGTAATTGCAAAATAGAGCATTTAGAAAGACCATGCAGAGGTGGCTTTGTGTGAAACACTGAAGGCTTCTGGAAGGACATATGGTGCAATGAAACACTGATGTTGCAGTGACGCCCCTGTGCTTTGCTTTTAGCTCCAAATACAACACAATCTAGAAAACGTTGCACCACATCTCAAGTACTGCTGCAAGGGCTCAAGTGAGACCTGCGGCGGAGCAAAATCTCACCAGCAGCTCCAGCATTAGTTTAAAATGAGTCCTGTCATCAGTGCCATCATTATACCGGAATTAAAACTGTGATTCTGAGCCTTGCAAATTAAGTCCACCAAGTATCCCATGGTTCACTCTGGGCACTTTAATTCCTGTCTAATTGATATCTTCATTGGAAAATTAACATTTTACCCTAAATAAAAATAAAAATCGACTAAATTTAACCAGAGTTGTCTTCTTTAAACTGGTTTATTTCAGAATTTTTATGTTACGTACTCTCTACTCTTAATGGACTTCATTCATTGCTAATGGCCATACATTATAGTCCCCATCATAAAATTTTAAACAGACACACTCATGTCAATTTGCTGAGATTGACTAAGTCACACGCAGGCTATGTGGATTGTTTTAAGCACAGGCTTCACAGTGTAAAGCACAAAAGTATAAGCCCTCCATAAAGAGGAGCTTGCAGTTTAATTGATGGGATCATAGGGGACTTAAAGGACCGTGAGATGTAAAAGCCTGGAGTCGCTGCATCCCCTGTGAGCAAACCTTAAGGCTTTTGAGTTGTTTGCAGACGTTGTCAAGATGACAGAGAGCTGTAAAAGCCTTGTGCTGAAGTTTATTATTATGCCTAGAACAGTTCGAATTGAAAATTTAACTGTGTAGAACTTGAGTGCCTGCTATATGTCAAAACTCCAAGCATGAGATGCGGAGCACACCTTACATTTGCTGGTAGGCGACGCGTATCTAGAACGCGATCATGACATGAAAAATTGCACGAGTTCTGTCGCCCTCTCACGAAGCTCAGCGTGCACAGGGGAGAAGGGAGCTTTGGGCCCACGGGGCTGCAACGTACATATGTTAACACGGAGACCTGCGAGGCCGCAAACCCCCATGAAGCGTCGTGTGCACAGTGCTTTCGAACCGAGCGTGTGTTGAAGCAGTTTACAGGGTCATGTCCGAGCCACTCAACTGAAAATGCAGGCGAGAGATAGACATTCCCATCTATGTTCATTATTTAGTGCAACTGGTCAGCGTTCCAACCTCCTGCACACCCGCTCTTGTCCATTCATATATTCAACAGTGATAAATGTTAAGAATCAATTTGGCTCCGCAGACACGATTCCTCCAACTGTTCATTAATCCACTCATGAATATGGAATCATTCAGACCTCATCGGCTCTTTTTACAGTAATGTGAGTAGTGAAGCCTCGGAAAAACCTCCCCTGACCACAGTGAGCGTCACTTTCCAGGTGAGAGCACTTTATTCTCCCCGTTTCCCTCTGCAGTAAGCCCACTCAATAAATCACAGAGCAACGCTCCGCCTCTACTCTGCAGCCGCTACGAGACCAATGTCAGTGCCTCTGAGGATAAATTGTCATGACTCAGCAAGCTTTCGGCTGAAAGAGGTGTGCCCTGGCTTTCTATTTCAAGAATTCCAAAACCAATATGGGAAAATATTCCAAAGTCAAGTTCAATATACAAAAAGACCACAAATGGACAAACTGACCACCAAGTCCTTCAGTATGAGTGATGATTAATGAATGAATTGAATAATTAAAAAGGGAAAATGAACGGACATCATCTATAATACAAAGAGTAGAAAGTAACTTGAGCTACATGCATGTACAGGTATTGTTGTCAGTGAGAGACCTATTCAAAAACCTGGTGTAACATTTCATGGTTCAATTTACAGTGTACTGTAGGAGAGAAAAATCTTAATAGAAGTGTTGCAAAAGCGTTTTATGTCACACTAAATAACCACACAGCATCACAATAGCATCAATATCTGTTAGAAATCGATCAGACTAATGATATTAACCATTAATGGAGTTTAGGTTGACACCATGAATGAGAACAATCTGTGCACTGCAGCTATTTTCCCAGTTTCCTCAATCGGCACTCAGAGAATGGATAGAGCAACGAGCTAAGTGCCTGCACTAAAGGAATTATTTAGTGTCTTCATTTGATGGGTCTTGCCAGAGTTGATTCATTAAAGGATTTGAGTGGAGCTGGTAATGCAGTTTGGTGTCTGATGAAGCTACAGTGTCAACACTGAAGCAAAGTCTTTTCGGTTCAAGTCTTTTTCATTGTGACCCCCCCCCCCTTTTTAAAACAACCAATATGACAAATTCCAGAGCAGCAACACAGGGAGCAAAATGATGTTGTAATAAACAGTAAATATAGGATCATTTCTACCAGATTCAGGCGGAATAATGTCTCTTATATTCTGGAGAATTTACAGTAAGGAATTAGCTGAATTGTTAAAATAGTCGGTTACTGTTATTTTCTAAAGGCCTTTTGCGTGGAATTTCTTGATATCTTAATGGAAAAGTCTTGTAAATGTGCAATACTGCTCTAAGAATGTAACGGTAGTGTATCATTCACTCAACACATTGTATCCACATAAAGAAAGTCCATAGTGCACAGTATTGAAACAAAAAATAGTGCTGGCTTATATTACCTGCATTATTTCATCCATCCAATGATTGAAGTTGTTATTAAATTCAGAGCAGCGGACAGCGGACTCATTGGCCAGAATTATTGACTCAATTATTCAAGCAGAATCGATTTGAATACTAAAACTTTTCAGTCTAAATTGGTTACTGAGAGCTAAGCCCGGTGTAAAATTGGGCCGTATCAAGCCTGATTTAAACCTACCAATTGAACAACGTGCATTTTAATTATTTTACAGTTAATAAGTTATTATTGTGATGAGTGGCTCGAGCCAAAAGTTTAACAAACTGTAGTATCTAGAATATATCTGAAATACAAATGATTGACAAAGCATGGATTTATATGTACGATATAGGACAAAATATGCTGAACCTCGAGCTTCGTTGTTACGCTAATGATGCTGTAATTGTTGTTTTGGTTTCTAAAGAATTCATGCGCTATTTTGATTTAATTAATTTTAATTTGGGTTTAATCTCCCAATGTTCAGCAAAGTTTATGTCAAACTTGCTGAATGCTGATGAAACTAAACTTGTGGTGTTTTCTACTTCTGGAAATAGGTCACCAAATCTTCCACCTATTATTTCCAGGGTATTGTAATTAAAGTTGTTCCACTGTACAAATATCTTAATGGATGATAGTCTGTCTTTTGAGCTGCATATTTAGTGGCACATTAAAAAATTAAAACTGCTGTTGGAATTTTTTTTTTTTTTAACAAGACTCTGGTCTGCTTTGCGGTGTTTTTCCAGTTATATTCATGCACCTTGCTATACACATTACCAACATTTTCAGGGACATATAGTATAGTTACAAGAAAAATTATTTCATTAAAATTCAAATATTCTTCATAATTCTAGTTTATAAGTGGAGATGTTGGTAATGTGCCAACTGCATTAGCATGAAACAATAACATTACTGTGACAAAGTTGACATGCCGTTCACTGTGATGAATTGCCGAAGCAAAGTGATATGAACACAAAGACAAATTCGGCTGGGGGCTCACTGAATTTAAAGGGGTAGGTTGAAAACATACACATCCTGCCTAAAGGCGTGAAGTTAAATGCAGTTGTGTGTGGATTTCAATGACCTGCATTGAAAAAACATCAGCATTGACTAAAGCTGAAGTTCAAATCTGCATACCAGATGTCTTAATGTGTTATTTATTATTCCTACATTGCATAAGATTTTTCACCAGTATGGTGAAAAATGGTGATAGGTGGTTAAGAATTTGGAGAGAAATTAATATAATTGTGGCATTTATATTTTTCCATCCACTCCTTAGTTATTTGAGAGCTCCACAGCCACTGTGGCTAATGTCTCTCTAATGCTGAGGCACAGAAGCACACCCAGTTTTCCTCCCTTCGCCTCCTTTCCTCATCTCTTCCTGATCTTGTTTTCCCTATAGAGGGTTTGCTATCTAATTGGACTTGAGTGCGAGTGAGAAAAGGGGGAACAGAGGTGAGTTGTTTTGTGCCATGCATTGACCCTTGGACACCCTGCCAAATTATTCATAATCTTGGTTGGTGGTTTGAACAGTACAGATTTATGTAGCATCTCGGTTTGTTCTGTTTCGATATTTACCCTTTGCAACGTGCTCATTGCAGAGATACACATTGCAACGATAATAAAAATACCACGTCATGCAGCGTCGTTGATCAGCTCGCTCTCTAGGCTTCTTTGATGCAGTGGGATTTGCCAAAATCCACTAGCTGCATCGAGGGCTGAGATGACTGCTACCGATAGCTGGGCTAATGTCTCAGTGGGAAACATCATGTGCATATTTTCCTGTTTGTAATCATTCTTAAACACAAGTTCTGGCATCTCCTTTCATCACACGCACCATCCTCGCGTGTGGCTTTTTTCTCATTTATGATCCTTCACTATCTGTAATCCTGCAGTTACCTGATGGAGCCTATAGTGTGGAGTACATAACAAAACCTGGATTACCGTCTGTGCTAGTTTGTACGTGGTACTTTCTACTCTACTTCCTACCTGCCAGATTTCTTGCTGTGAGCCCTCTTGTTGCATGGGGCATGCAGTGCATTATATTCTCTCCGTTTAAATGCAGCTTGAGAAACATGGTCCGAGACTAATTGTCTAATTTTTTTCTTCACCCTTTTCTCCCACTTTGCCATCATTTCTCCATTCCTCTTTAACCATGACATGTTTTACTTGACCTGCAGAGGAAGAATTCCTTCAAAGTAATCTTTTTCCACATTTCTTGCATTATTACTCTGCCATCCAGCATCTGCTGTTGTGCTCGATTTTTTGGTACATTTTCCATCATCTGCTTGTGCTGGCTATGTTCCTGGGCTTTGCCTTTCTCTCTCTGCCTCCAGAGCTCCTCTGGGTTGGTCACTGATGGGAAAAGCCTTGTCTATTTCCTGCATGTTCCTCCTCCTGTCAATTATCTGGTGTGTGGCATCCTATTGTATATTTCCTGTGTCATTTGTAGCACTCTTTCTTGGTGTGTCATCAGCTGCAGTTAGGGTATTATTGTCTATAATGTGTAATTCTACAGACTATATAATATTGGGTTAAAGGTACATGCAGCAATATGACAATCTGAACGTATGACATAGTGCAACAATATCGAATGTGCTCTTTTGCTACAATTTTGTTCCCTCCATTTATATGGATAATTTCCAGTCTCGAGAATAGTCTAAAGGCTTTCAATGATAAACTATAGTGCTGGTGGTGCTTAATGACTCCCACAAAAGTCTCTGGCAAAGCCAACAGGTATGGTAGCCTGACAAAATAATAACGCAATGAATGAGTGACCTTAGCTAAATACAGTACAGAGCCAATGGAAATCTTCAGTGATGAGGTCATATATCACAATGCTAAATACTGCAGTAACAGTACTGCTTTCTCATTTGCTTTTTGGCTCAGGATCAAAACTAGGAAGGTGTGTGGCCTGCGGCTCATTGCGTTATTGTGGAGATAGAAAACTAAAGTGGCTGGGGAGAGATCGTTTCAAAGACTGCGACCTGGAAAGTAAGATATGAAAACAACAAATCTCATTTGGAAAAATATTGCAGAGTAATAAATTGTATCTGTAACCCCATCAAACACGGACAACATACATGCTTATTTTGGTCATCTTAGATGAGAATGCACGTGGATTTCCTATATGAGAGCACAACATTCAGAGGGTCTTAATGAAGAATTGTCTTTAATTTGCTTCTTCTAACGGTTGTCTGTCTTTTATGGGTTGTGTATATATACATACGTGAGAGTTCAAGACTCGCATATGGGGATGCAAGTGTATGCAGGCACATACATGCATTTTGTGTGTAATCAGTCTGGTTTTCTTTTAGGTTGAGTAACCACACTCAAGTGGCTAATGAGAATGAGAAGCTTTTGCCTCTTACCTCCCTTCGCCTGATTGTTCATTGCTGTTGTGCGGATGATGGCCCCATTTTGTCGCATTTTGTCGCATTGTGTCATCCTTCTACCAAAAACGCAAACCATTTCACCCTTTCTTCAGAGCAATAAATGAAACCGGTTGTTGAACTGCAGCATGGTAAACCAACACAAAGTATTGAGAGGTAACCAAAAATCTCATAAAGTATTGTTTAATGGTTTTGGGGCCATTAAGTAGATCTGAGAACATAAACGTATCATGGTGGAATAGACAGTACTGGAAAGGTGTTCATGGGAAAGATTAAGACCTAAGGTTGCCCATGGCTGCTCTAAAACCGTACCTCATAATAGCCTCTCAGCGCTGCAGCTGCCTCCTCTCTACGGGGGCTAGCGGTTTTTTGAAGCACCGCTAACAGTCCCCACAATGTAAACCTCCCAGAGCTCGCATGAATAGTGCCAGCCCTCGATATTACTCCACCCTCACCTTAGTAAAGATGATTAAAAAAAAATGAAACATTCTCCTAAACACCCCATTAGTATACCTTATCTTTTCAGAGCCTCCTACAGCCAGCAGTTATCACACAAAAGCCCACTGGCTGTCTGAGGCAGAAAAGCCTCTCTTCTTGTTTCTCTCTCTCTCTTTCCTCATTTGTCTCTCTTCCCCCTCCCTTTTCACTTTTGCTCTCACATTTATTCATTGACTTGTTTCCAGTGCTAAACTATGAGTGCATGCAGCTCCTTACTCCAAAAACCCAATACATCTAATCCAGATCCATTTGAGTCAGGATATGTAGAATAACTATAGTCCTAGATCACAGGACTATATCACGACCAAAAAAATAATAATAATTCAGCTGTGTCTGTTCATCTAAATGAAAACTTTTCTTGGATTGCTCAGGTTCTGGAACTGTTTTGTTGTACCATGGAGGCTTTTTACCCCCCCGTGTCTCTGTTGTGTTGTTTTTGATTTTCTGGATTGTTACTTGTGTTTGCTGCCGCTGGGCTCTCTGCTTTTGTGACCTACTCATGCCTTATTGAGGTTCTTTCAGTGTCACTGCCTTTTGAAGTCTGCTCTCCGCCCTGAAGTCAGGCTCAAGGAAATACTGGCGGGCACTGGAGGCATTTATACTTATGGTTTCTTTTTGGCACATTCAGACATACATAACTGTTCAACCCCCCTCAGTAAGGGAAGACGATAGAAAACATTTTCTTATCTGTCAACTGAGGGGTGCCATTATTTTATTTTTCATAAAGTCTGTTTTAAAAAGCACATGTTTGTAATATTCAAAGGATCCAAAACACCAGCTTTAAATAATATATAGGTCATACGGTAGCTTCCTATTTAAAAATCCTAACCTTCCTATCACAAACATACCCTCACTCTGTTTCTAACAATAACTACAATCCAGTCACTGAAAATTTTGTACACACTGTTTCACACTGTTTTTCACACGGCTGTATCACCTGAAACTCAGTATACCTCTCATGGTGCGGTGGTAGGATTACCGGTATGGACTGTTTTAAGAATGTGTGACCAATTACTGAAAGCAAAGTGGAGACTCGGTCTTTAACAGAGACGAACACATTGTGAATGAATTTGGCTTCACTGACTGTCCCGGATAGAACCCAGATCTGCTTTGGTTGTGAGAAAGCGAGTGCCGAACGAGTCTTTTTCAGGTCAAAGTTGAACAGTCAAGCGGTTTATTCAGGCTACTGTGGCCATAAAGGTTTGGACCTTTTAATCTGAATATGGTGTAGTGAGAGTTGATGAGATTATTTTCTTTTCCTTTTTTAAAACAAGTGCACTTAAAAGAGGGATTTATTTGTCTGGGCTCCTGGGAAATCAAATTTTTTTCCTTTGCTTGTATTGAATTATTCAAGAAACCTAAAAGTCAAGGCAGAGATTGTGTTCACCTAAGTGTGATTTGCGGCACATTGCTCATGCCTCCTTGCCGTATGTCATTCTACCTGGCTGCACACCAGCCACCTAAAAGCCTGTGTGCTTATATCACCGTTCTACTGGGAAGACATGTTTGCCAAAATTTACTGAACCGTCTGATTCAGAGGACCGTGGTAGGACTAAAAACCACTGGCTATGTTCCTACAGACTGCTATTTAAACTACAGACTCATTATCCAGGACAAGTGACATAGTATATAAAGGACACACACACATGACACTCTCTGAATGAAACATCTGTGAAACAGCTCCATGGGTAGGCTTCCCAGCCTACCCATGGAGATTTACTGTCTAGCAGTGCAAATATTTTCCAGGTGATATCAATGCTGTTGTTGCTGTCAGCGGTTGACTGAAAGTCTTATGACCAGCGAAGCAATCACTGAAGCAATAAAAACACCACGTAACAAACTTTCTTTCCTCGCTTGGGGGTTCTAAAGAATCCGCTGTTCAGTTCACAGCATGTGGCTGTATAACTTCATTTTACCAACGTTACAGTCCCAGAGAGTAGTCGGTATAGTAGTCAGTGGGGTAATTTTGGAAACATGAAAATCTGTGAAATGGCTCTTGAGAAAAATATTGCATCGTTTACCAGGAAAGGGTTATGACTGAAATTGTAATCACATATAAAATCTGAATGGGGAAAACTGGTGGGCTGAGGAGCGTAGTTCTTTAGGTAGGTGAATTCGTTTTTATGTAATATTCATGCTGCTTCAGTCAGCATAAACTATTTCCTGCGTGTTCTTCTTATTAGTGAGAAAGCTAGTGCCATTAAAGGAGCATTACACTTGTTTTCCATCTTGATAAGATTGGAAATGTGTTTGATTTAGCACAAAGATTAAAATGAGGAGCAGAGGAGCCGAGCTCCATCATACAGTAAAGATTAATACTCCTTGCAAAACTCTAGCAACTCTGTTTTGTTTAAACTTTATATCTTGTGGAATTAATAAAACGTGTTTGCATAAAATGCATAAACAACTCATCATGGAGTTAAAAAATTGTGGATTGATTTTTTTAGTGACTCAACCGCTGAGCATTTCCAGGTATAGCAGTCGTTACCAGGTGCAATAGAAAAACAAGAGAATTGATGCATTGAAAGATCAGAAAAACAAAAACCCATTGGTTGTAGGTGTGTTGTAGAAACAAAGATTGATATCGCTTATTTTGTGCTTTGTAGGGGTGTAACTGTGTGTTTCCTGTGTGCACCCCCGCACAGTGGCACTCCTGATCCACACGTGGGGAGTTGGGTCTGGGCCACCCATCAACGTCTTAAAGAAGGTGATACGTGTCGGGTTGCTCCTGTCTGACTTGTTAGGTAGTCGTCTATCGTCAGGCTTGACACAGACCATGCTTCCGGATGGATGGGGAGTGGCAGACCGTCCCTGCCGACCTCTTTCACGAGGGTTAAACAGTGAGAGTTGGATCGGGCCAACTTCAGATATAATTATGTGTCAGTGTCAGGGCAGAGGGCGCGGTAATTGCACTTTACCACACAAGCCTAAGAGAAGTGGTGTTGCAGCCCCCGTAGGGCTGAGTTGGATCATCCTGACTGGTTAAGCACATGAAAATTTCGCCGAGCAGAGATTCAGAGATAGGCAGCAAAGAGCCCAATTACAGGGCTCCGACTGTCACTGTAGAACTAGAGTCACAATAGATAACAAATACAACGTCACCATGGCAACGTTTAATCAGTCTGTTCATACTGTAAAGTTGTACTTAATGGATCCTTTAAAACAATGAATCCACGAGTGCTGTCAAAGCCAGCAGGACGCATGCTTTCACAAATTGCACGCTTCCCTAATGACTGCCCATTTGGTGGCTGTCAGTTCATGATGTCCCATTCGTGCAATCAGTAAATAAGCCCTGAAATGTGCCAGCTAAGCTAATAATGAGCCCTAAATATCTCCTTGATCATTGGGGATTATTGGCGTTTTCTTCATGACTCTGTGAGTGTTAAGGATGAAATGTTGCAAGAAGACAAAATGTTAGCACATTGGAAAAGGACTGCAAATCTGTGGTATCTTAATGGCAGTTGGAAACACTATTGACTCGGTGGGTCATATTAGGTTCAGCCCAATATGTCAACAACTGTAAGCTGAATTGTGGCAATAAGTATTATTATGTCATGTAATCCACCGGTTTGACAAAACAACACCTTTGAATATAATTAAGTACCAAACAACACCAAAACCCATGGCCTGAAAATGAAAGAAATATCTGCTGTTGTTAGCGGCCAGGCAGTATTTGTTTCGCAGTATTAGTTGATATGACGGTACTGTTGGATGACATTATATTTTACTGGTTATTATAAATGTGTCCCCCCTCTGTGTGCTGTAGGGGCTGGAAAAGGGCTAGACAAAGACCATTAATTAACATGCAACTTTTATAAGTAATGTTTTATGAAAACGGTATTCTGTCTGTCCCCTGTACTTGACATTTCACAGTCAACAGTGTTTGCTGACAATTCAATCCAGATCACTTTTTACTTAAATGTTGTGAATTAAAAGGCTGCAGCTACACACTGAACTACTATTCTCATTTAATAATGTATTCATGATATGTGTTTAAGAAAATCTATTTTTTTAAATCTAAAATCATTTAATATTAGGAGTCGCTGATATGAACAATTTTTTTTTTAATCATAGCTGTTGTGATTGTCATATAGTACATTTCTGGAAAAATCATTGAAAAAAAATCCGCTAACAAAATGGGATGTCTAAATATGTGCTTTCAGGCAATCCACTGAATTAAATAATGATTTTTTTTTTTTTTTTGTCAGAAAATGTCAGAAAAATAGTCAAAAATAATTTCTAGAGGCCAGGGTGGTGTTTTCTAATCCCTTGTTTTACCTTAAAAAAAAAAAAAAACACAAAGATATCAAGCTTACTGTCATATGGGACAAATAACAGTGGCAAATCCTCACATTTTTTAATCTCAATTAACGCAGGGAACGTTTGGAAATTTTTGCCTGAAAAATGACCGAGACGATTAACTGATTATCAATATATTTGCCGATTACATTTCTGTCCATCAGTTTGATTAATCAACAGATCCTTCCACCTCTACGTCGATGCAAAAGTACTCTTAATTAAATAACAGCATAAATCAGTCTGCATTGATTTATAACATTTCCTGCAATGTCCTGATAGAGATGTAAAGGATTAGATACCTGGTAGAAAATGGTAAAGCAAAATTTATCAAAAACCACAGTGCCTCACAGTATGTCGTCATGTCATCCAAACCTGTGTAAAATGTCTATTAAAACGTATGCACGACGGCGCCTCGCTCAGAGGCCAACACAGCCTCACCTAAAAGAGCAGCTATGGTGCAATGTGGGATTGTACTCACTGCACAAATTGTCAGAGTCCTTTCTTTCCCTGTGCTAGCTTTAAAAAAAGGATGCTTCTCTACAAACCGATGGAAGACAAAACCTTCCCCAGACCAAACGGGCAACATACTCAGAGGAAATATCAGACAAGAAGCAGTGTTTCAAAAATGGAACAATATCACACCAGGCAGACGCAGGCTACAGCTTCTTTGAGGAAGAGAAGAAGCAAGTGTCAGTTCAGTGAGTTTAACAGCTGATCTGTAGGAATAAGTCTGTCTTCTCCAAGAGAGCCGAGCAACACTTTACTTCTGTCTATCTTTGCTTTAACACGAACCCTTTAAACTGTCAAGGTGTAAGGCAGCAAACGTTTTGTGTAAGTCACTTGACTTTTTCCTCATCACCTGACACATGTCCATCACAGCAATGTATCGAAGGAGCTCAGGAGATAGAACCTGCAGAGACGTCCTGTGCTTAAAGTTGTGATTGACTCATGCCTCAGTGCTCAGCAAGGTACGACATGATCTGTGAGGAGCTGGGAAAAAAAATAAGGCTTTTCTGTGACAGTTTGCTGCTTTTAAGTTCCCTCTGAGCCTCAGAGGAGGTGTGCTGCTTAATGTAAGACTCAGGGTATATTTAACATGGCATGATTGATAACCATGAAAGATTAAGCCAACCCCATTGTTCTCCTTCTACCTTTAAGTAAAGCACACATCCACATGTGCAATTAAATGATAAGAAACGTACGTACTGAAAACCACATGATCATGTATGAAAAAATAGACTCTAACTGTGAATATTTGAGTAAGAATATCTCGTTTATCACTTTACATTTTTTTTTTTTAAATAATCATGTTTACGATTAGCACCGCTTATCTCTGAAAATGGCCTAGTAGAATTAGTAGAATTAGCAAAATCACAGGTGTTTCTCTCATTTGTTTTCCTATATATAATACATATGTAGCATTATGCAGATACATTTTATGGCAACATAGTATCTGCGTAAACACTCACTGAGCAACTGGTTATGTAAGACTAAAACAGCGTTTGTAGCTTTATGAACTTGTAAATGACAGACACCACGTGCCTGCTACAAAGAGTTTACAGATCTTCCACCCGTAGAAGAAGCTTGCGAGAATCCTATTCTTCGATTTCTCCTACTTTCAACGCTATCCCATGTGTGAGTGGACGACGTCAGAGTTTTTAGGTTACTTGCCACCTCATGGATAGACCTCAGCGTGTCTGCCTACAGAGCAAAGAGAACCTGAAATACTCCAGGCGACTTTGCCCACACAACTCCCACAACATCCTTGTGGAATCCTCTATAGTTTGTGACACTATTCTAGGGGAAGGTTTCGTCAGCTGTTACTCTGCCTTAGTCGCAGACTGTCCTCCAAAGAAAAACAGCATCAGTAGTTTTAGCAAATGCCCAAAAACATTTCAAGTGACGAAGCCCTCTAGCTACTCTAGGAATTGTAACTCCTGCCCGTCCAGGCAAAGGAGGATGTCGGGTGATGATGTTATCGAGCGCTTGAATAGATGGGGTGCCAAAACATTGAAATTTAACTGCTATTTGATTCCCGCTTCCTACAGTCAGCCAGCGTTGGCGTCTTTTAACCATGACTGCAGTCATTCCCTCACCGTAACCAAGTAGTTACCATTGTAACCATGACAGTGAAGGTCCCCTAACCTTAACAAAGAAATCATTTCAACCCTAACCACGATCTTTTCCTCACCCTGAACCAGTAGTTTTTGTGCCTAAACCTAACCAAACCTTGGCCATGGCGTTGTCAAATCGGAAAATTATTTTTGTTATGGCAATGGCGTCCTGTCGATTGTAGCGTCATAAAACGCTTCCACGTGTCTTTCTGGGGGGCATTGACCAACAACATATTTTGTGGTTTAATGTGAATGACATGTTGCTTAAGGTGTATGTGGATTCCTGCCCCACTGCCAAGACTTGTTGGAGGTACATCCTGGCACATTTTTTGCTGTTTCCCCCCTTATATTTCATTTTTATTGCCGTGGCTTGATTTGAAAAAATTGTTTTAATTGTTTTCCTTATGGATGTCTACCTCAACAAAATACACAATCTTTTTTACATAACACATCCCATCCAATTTCTGACATTTAAAAATTTCCAAGCACAAATTCAAAATGTGCAAAGAACATATCAACATGCAGTACCTAAACTACAGAAAAAAAAAAAAGAAAAAAAAAAAGAGAGCAAGCAACCACCAGCCCTGTAAACAAGTAGAGTGAGGAGGTGGAAATGGAGAAGTGTGACAAGAATGTGTGAACTGTTCTTCTTAAGAGGCTCAGGCTCAATGCATGTAACAGACTATTAAACACTCTCTCAGTCAGTGGTGGTCAGTGCACAATTCCCCATGCTGGGAATCTGTCGAGGCAGGCGGGTTAAAATAACTGTGAGGAAGAGCCGCCGGCTCTTATGGCTGAGGCTGGACAGCCTGGAGGCAGCGGCAGAGAGGAGACTGAGGTCTAAACTGCATCTTAGACACCACCTGGCGAACGTATGCAGCTACAGAGCACCTTCGGCGGCTCAGCAACCTACATGTTTTATAGTAGTTCCTTGTAATAATTCTTGGAAAGTTTTGCGTGTAAAGAAAACCTCAAGCTGTTCAAGAAGATGAAGACACAATACAGAGATTGAGCACTGCTTTGTTGTGGATTTTATCCCTAATCCTCTACACAAGGCCGCAAGACATGGTGAAAAGGAAAAGGATGTCCTAACGTTGTAGAAATTTATTTACAGCATTCAGAGTCAAAAAAGAAGTTTTTAATCTGCCCATTGCCAGTATGTTATAACTATGTGCTCATATCGCGTGTGGAAGGTCAAGAAAAGACCTCTTCATCTGTTAAAGCAAAAGTTCAACATTTAGGGGCATACACTTATTTGCTCTCTTGCAGTAAAGTTAGATGAGATGATTTATACCACTCTTATATCTGTATTGTAAATTTGAAGCTATAGCCAGCAGCTGGTTAGCGTAGCTTAGCAAAAAGGCTGGAAACAGGAGGAAATGGCCTGGCTCTGCCAAAAGGTAACAAAATCTGCCTACAAGCACGTCTAAAGTTCACTAATCAGCACGGTATAACCTTGGTTTAATCAATCCAAAAACAAAGAGTAAAATTGACAATTCACAATTTTCCATGCCAGACTATTTTTAGCCAATTACGGCACCTGACTATAGGACACAATAAGGTTTGAGCAACTAGGTGGCTTTCTGTTACAGTGGGACAACATATAAATGTATGCATCGCTGTACAATTGCCTTATACACTTGCCCTCAGAGTGAGCCTGACCACATTAGTTCAGTGATGGCACTAAGGAGATGATGTCAACCTCGGGATGGGATGTGCCCAAGGCGGTTTTGAGTGTCAGCTCGTAACTATAGCCACTGAATCCTCGAGTCGTTTTCTCCACCAGTATCATTTGATAATACTGAAGTTCAAACAGAGAGCATATTCTGAGCATGACAAATAATGGATTAGGGGGATTAGAGGCAAGCAAACATGACAAGAATCAAGTTTTGAATTTCCTGTAGAACTAGATTTATACTCATTTTATACTTACAAAGGACGAGATAAAGCCCAATGTGGTGGTATGTGTGCGACATGACACAAGGTGAGAGAAAACTGTTCCGGATAGAGTGGTTTTTATGTGCATGAGTTTGATGTGCAGCTCGTGCTGTGGCAGAAATCAGTTTAAGGAAGATAATTGTTCATTTCCAAGGGGAGAGGAGGAGGCAATGAAAGGCAATGAAAAACTGAGTCTACATCATTGTACACAAATGGTACTAATGGGGACAATGATCATCTCCAAATGGAACCAATTACAGGGCTGTTATTCTCACACCTCACAAGTCTTCATATCTTCATGTGGGCACAGTCATTCAGCCAGAGAAAGCTGATAAAAAGTTGTTGACCGCATCGCACCATGCTTATAAACTCATATTTGTCCTAACAGTTTGACAGTTAAATAGAAATAGATGATAGCTGTTCAGAAAAGCTCAACCAGGGAGGTTGTGGCTGTAGTGAAGTTGATGGGATTACCTGGGGGATTAGGAACTGTAAGCACAATAACAAAATAGCTTGACGAGCACACAATTACTCTGCCATGTTTGAGACAAGCTGACAAAGGCTGGCAATGTGGATGTGAGGGCCTGAGCCACTGTTACATTTGAAAATGGGCTCCTGCAGCGAGTTGACTAGAAGGTGGAAACCTAACTGGGAGTATGATTTAACCCAACATCACATAATAGTACTCACTAAAATTCTCAATGCAACGCAATACTGGTTTTACTTTACCCAACCCATTGGGTAACAACCCGTTGTCAATGTGTTGTTCTGACCTAATGTTAGTGTTGTTTTTTATGTTACTGATTGATATTTCACCCAATGAAAATATGGTTATCTTGGCCCAGTATTAGACACAACAAGCTGAAGTGGGTCATTTGTGACCCACTGATCTTTAGTCTGAATGTTCCAGATCATTCATAAGACAATTTTTCCAAAGTAACAGTAGTCTTTGAATGCATGCATTTAAGAATCAGCGTGGTGAAATTGTAATAAGAGTTCAGGATGCCATCACAAAGACACATACTTATTTCTTCCCGGATCAGTGTGTAAAATTGATATCCCTCAGAAGAAACCCAAGAATATATTTTCCCAATATCTACTTAACCCAATATATTTAAAGGTCTGGACACCAGACCAGTGTAATCAGCCCTCTGCTGAAATTATATTAAATTCCAGACTCTCATCCATGAGAATCTCATCAATTTAACATTAGGCTTGAAGCTGTGCAAATTAAGGAAAGCGTTTGTTTAAGGGCCGGCTTCTCCCCCTGATGAAACCTTTTGTGATGGTTTAGGGAAAACCACAAAGTCACATATCATTTTTTTGGTATATTAGAAAGTCCAATTAGAATCCATAAAGATGATTTGAAACTCCCTTTCAAATCTAGAGAACCAAACCTTAACTGTAGTGTCATATTGATGCACAGCATAGAGCTCCTCCATGGATAATGAATGAGAAATGGATTTGGGTGACTCATAAATATTTTGCCTGAACTACAGCACAAGGAGCTTTACATTAGCCTGCTAGTAAGAAAAGACAAAATTGACGTGTGTGGTTAGAATAGAATATTTTCTTTATTGCCATCGTCATTTTTTCTATCTTTTAATCAATTTGTTTCTCTATCAAGCTGTATATGTATTAGTGAAGAATACTGGATAAGATTAGAAGTCAGGAAAATCGTTTTTTCCTGCTAATGTTGATAACAGGAAATTTTAGCAGGTTAAAGTCCTCTAAAATAGGAATAATGTTTTAAAGCTACAATCTTTGGCATTTCAAGCAGTGATATCTGTTCGAATATTTGAAACTCCATCATGCGTGTCGATGTTAATTGGAGACAAACTCTAAATCCTGGAGCTCAAAATTTTGTATTTGTTTTAGAAGCCGGGATTTAAATGGGTTTTAAGGTGATCCGAATACAGAGATTAGGTTTTTTCATCATTAATTCATAGTTTGTATACATTGCAGCTTCGTTTCATCATGCCCTCTGTGCTGTGTCAATATTTTGCCGATAATCTTACGCAACATGTGTGGTTGTTAAAAGTTGCTTGTTATTCATCTTCCAGAGAGTAGTAAGTTACAAGTAATAAGGAATTTTCTGTGCCGGTCGTTTAGCTTGAATTCGTTGTTCAAATGGATTCCGGTAGTGACAAGCAGAAACTTCCTAAAGCATTTCCGCAATAGTCTTCACTTCTGCACTGCCTGTTCAAGACTGTCTTCCCAAGAAAAATGACAGCATCGGTCGTTTCAGCAAATGGCCAGTAACAAAGCATGCTTAACAAGTGACAAAGACCGCCTGTGCGAAGTATGACACTCGTCTGAAAGGGGGCAAAATAGGAAGTAGTGTGGCAGTAGTGTTTCTATCCAAATGTAGCAAAAATTTTAACAAAATTTTAAGAAAATTGGCAAAAGAAAAGTCATTTAGTGTGTGTTTCCGTCCAGTGCTGTTATGTTAGTATTAGGAGTTGGCCACAACATGATTCATGGCTCTAATTCTCCAGTTGGGTGCCAACTGAAGAAGAAACTGGCGCGATGAGATGATGTAATTAAAAGAGTGCCAGTCAAACCACAAATGAACGCAAACGATGTGGAAAACGTGATGAATATGTGGCAGTTATGTTTATTTCATGTATTGATTTAAAGAACATTACAGCCTCGTCATCGATCTACGCAGATATGATGTTTATGTTATCGTCCACCGAGTAGTTATTTTAACAGAAACCGTGATCTTTCTCTAAACCTTGTCTTACCCTCAGCAATCCTTAACCGTCCTGGAATCATACCAGAAAATGTTTTTTTTTCTTTCCAGCAGAGATTTGTAATGGTTTTTTTTAAGGCAGAAAACGCATTTACGTGTTGTTCTAGAGGGCAGTTACAGTACAAACAATGTATTTTGTCTTTTAATTTGCAGGACTTGTATGCGTTATTCTGCCAAAATATGGATCAATATGCATCAACCTGTTGCCATATTTTGTTGAAACATGCAGAACTGAACTTTGAACCGAACTTTCTGAGAATACTTTGATGCTTATTGTGAAAACCCCATTATAACCAATATGAATTTAAGTTGAACAAAGCTACTATTCTGTATGAAGTACACTGCTCAATAAAATTGAAGGAACACTTTGAAAACACATCAGATCTCAGTGGGGAAAAAAATCATGCTGGATATCTGTACTGATATGGACTGGGTAATGTGTTAGGAATGAAAGGATGCCACATCGTTAGGTGGATATGAAAATTATCAACCTACAGAGGGCTGAATTCAAAGACACCACGAAAATCAAAGTGAAAAAATGATGCGGCAGGCTAGTCAATTTTGCTGAAATTCCATTGCAGCAACTAAAAATGGTACTCAGTACTGTGTATTGCCCCCACATGCTTGTATGCATGCCTGACAACGTCGAGGCATGCTCATAATGAGACGACAGATGGTGTCCTGGGGTATCTCCTCCCAGATCTGGACCAGGGCATCACTGAGCTCTTGGACAGTCTGAGGTGCAACTTGGCGGCGTTGGATGGACTGAAACATAATGTCCCAGAGGTTTTCTATTGGATTTAGGTCATGCGAGCGTGGGGGCCAGTCAATGGTATCAATTCCTTCATTCTCCAGGAACTGCCTGCATACTCTCGCCACATGAGGACGGGCATTGTCGTGTACCAGGAGGAACCCAGGACCCACTGCACCAGCGTAGGGTCTCACAATGGGTCCAAGGAATTCATCCCGATACCTAATGGAAGTCAGGGTGCCGTTGTCTAGCCTGTAGAGGTCTGTGCGTCCCTCCATGGATATTCCTCCCCAGATTATCACTGACCCACCACCCAACCGGTCATGCTGAAAAACGGTACAGGCAGCATAACGTTCTCCACAGCTTCTCCAGACCCTTTCATGTCTGTCACATGTGCTCAGGGTGAACCTGCTCTCATCTGTGAAAAGCACAGGGCGCCAGTGGCGGACCTGCCAATTCTGTTGTTCTATGGCAAATGCCAATCGAACTCCACGGTGCTGGGCAGTGAGCACAGTGCCTACAAGAGGACGTCGGGCCCTCAGGCCACCCTCATGAAGTCTGTTTCTGATTGTTTGGTCAGAGACATTCACACCAGTGGCCTGCTGGAGGTAAATTTGTAGGGTTCTGGCAGTGCTCATCCTGTTCCTCCTTGCACAAAGGAGCAGATACCGGTCCTGCTGATATGTTAAGGACCTTCTACGGCCCTGTCCAGCTCTCCTAGAGTAACTGCCTGTCTCCTGGAATCTCCTCCATGCTCTTCAGACTGTGCTTGGGGACACAGCAAACCTTCTGGCAATGGCACGTATTGACGTGCCCTCCTGGAGGAGTTGGACTGCCTGTGCAACCTCTGTAGGGCCTGATGCTGCCGGAAGTGACACTGACCCTAGCCAAATGCAAAACTAGTGAAAAACAGTAAGAAAAGATGAGGAGGGAAAAAATGTCAGTGGCCTCCACCTGGAAAACCATTCCTGTTTTGGGAATCGTCTCATTGTTTCCCCTCTAGTGCACCTGTTGTTAATTTCATTAACACCAAAGCAGCTGAAACTGATTAACAACCCCCTCTGCTACTTAACTGACCAGATCAATATCCCAGAAGTTTAACTGACTTGATGCAATACTCTGATTAAAAAGTGTTCCTTTAATTTTTTTTTGAGCAGTCTATGAACTATAGCAGCAACCTTAAACAGACACCTTACAAGTCGACAGAAGGTAAGTGTTAGATATTAAAAGGACAAACTGAAAGTCTGGAGTATCACTTTGGATTTTAAAAGAGACCCCTTTTTTAACATACAAGTTGTATCCATCAGACATAGTGGATACTGTTATGCACCCTAACTATGGGGAAATGGCCTATTTAAATTGATATATTTGCAATTTCACAAACTAAATGAGCAGAATGTTTTGTTTCTGCTTGGATAACAGCAGAAATAGGACATTCTCTTTGGAATTCACTGTCAACGAGGTGTGGCGAGAGAGATGAGGTTGAATAAAAGCAGAAAGCTTAGCAATAGGGGTTATAAAAGAGAGAGGAAAAACCAGAACTGAAAACAAAGGTGAGAGGAAAGACGAGGGACGGGGACGATGGGGAGAAATGAACATATGAGGACAGCGAGTGCTGCCAGCTCGGCGTGAGTGCGTGTGTTTGTGTGTAGCTGGAGGATAATATGGCCACAGCACCAGAACACACACCTCACATCACACTCAACAGGTGGGTCAACAAGGGGCATCTCAAACAGACAGGCAGGAGCTTATCTTAATTCTGAGAGAGAGAAAATCCAAGATCCCATCCACACTGACTCTCTGTAATCAATGCTGACAGGTAATTCAGAGGAGTGCATGGGATAGCTTACAGCTTGCATGAGGGGCAGGGCATTTGTGTGGCCTCGGTTGCTACACTCCATGCAGTCAAAGTGGTCGGCAGTTCTAATACAGGTCCGGATAAACACATATTTTATAGCTAAAGAACAATTCAGCAGAGCAATAATGATGTACGAGACAGGAAAGTAAATCTTATATTCTATATAAAGTTATTCGTCCACCTCTCACTTACTGTACTACTACCCATTTCTTATTTTCTTATTCAAGTAAAATTATGTGAATATTGGTGCAATTCCTATTATACAACAGTAGAAATGGGAGATAAAGTCAGTAAACAAAATATTGAATTGAGTCGAATCATATACAATAGTATTGTCATAACTTGATATAGGGGTATCAAGCTTTTTGCTTGTTTTTTCCATTTTTTTTCCTCAGCTGACAGTCTTTTTATCAGAGTAACTACATATCTTCGCCAGGCATGCTATAAATTGTTAAGTTCAGAGTAAGTTAGGCCCGCTCAGAAATGCCATCAGTTTGTATGTGAGTGGTACTATTCATGTTTAGGCAACGAGTCCTCCAGCTTAAATGAACATATGGGTCGTTTTCCCCTGCACTCGGATACACCCATAGGGGCAGGCGTACTCAACCTTTTATCATGGTAACAGTAAGAAACATATGGTTCTGATTTGACAACGCTATGGCAAAGGTTTGGTTAGGTGTAGACACAAAGACTACTTGGTTAGGTTTAGGAAAAGATCGTGGTTTTGGTTAACTTGTGGCCAAACTTGTGTTCACATCAGAACAAAGTTAAATGTACGACATGACAGTTAAACTGTATCACCAGTACTCATTTGTGGAGTAAAACTGGACAGATCCTAAGAGTTTCTGGTTGTTGTTTGTCTTTATTTCAGCTGCTAGTAAAACTAGCATGTTTCTTAACGTTAACGTTTTTTTTTTAATTTGAAAAAAAAGTTTTGTCCAGCAGTTTTCATCAGAAAAAGACGTTACGTGTGAACACAGCCTAACTTTGTTTAGCTACCAAACCTCGTTAGGTACTAACATTAGTTCAGTCGAGGTATCTTTATGTAACATCAACTAACTAGCTTCGCGGGCTAACGTAATTTAATTCATGAATATCTATGTCAAAGTTAGCACGGTTAGCAATTTCTTAAGTTGTAAAATAGGCTACATTACTTATACCTTCAATCGATCAGATACCGCTATTGTTTACATCCACAAGAATTACTCCCTAACAAGTTTATATTTCATTTATTCTTTGTCGAGGCTTACCTTATCAATGGCTGGCAACTTTCTTTTCCGAGTCGATGTTCGTAACTACCATCCCGAGGCACTGAGAAATATCTAATCGGCTGACTGATTAGCTTAGCGATGAGCATCTGTCACACACCAGTCACACAAACGTTCGTCCAAACACTGACTGTTGATCGGCAGGTCATTCCTGCTGCCAGCTTACCGTTCCATTTGAGATCGAGCCCCCTCTCCATTTTTTTGTTTTGTTTTGTTTTGTCAGCACATAGTAATCTCAGCGTTGTTTTTACATTCATTCTGATATGTCACCTAAATGCCTTCTTACATTCATTCAGCTTAAGGCGATCCGCAAGAGCATTGTGGCGCATTGCCTAAGTCTCTCTATGGTAGGAAGAACCCTGATATTAGTATCTGAAAAATATTAGTTTTGTATTATAGATTTAAGCCATTCCAGCCAGCCCTAAACAGCGGTACAGCGCAACACAACATTGCCTCAGAACACAAAGAACCACCAGTTTAGTACCTGACACCTCTGTCTCTGTTTCCTCTCCAAGTCTCTCACTCTGTGCTTTTCAACTTTTGAAGTCAATAAAAACAATATAAGAATGTGAGTGGTCCTCCCACTTGCCCTTTTAAAACTAATGCTGGTGTTTTGGGGTAAAGTCAGACATTGCAGGATATAGAGGCCAAACCCAGAGGACCAAAAAAAAAAAAAAAAATGGAGGAGAGTGTTTGTAGGCCAGCAAGGGAAGTGCAATGGCCCATGGCTGTGTATCCAGAGCACATTAAAAAGAGAAGAGAAGCCCAGTCTAGCTGGGTCCTCAAAGCTGCCACTGGCATTTCTCCAGTTTTTCTGTGAGCGGACTTCTTGTGTAATTCCATAAGAGCCTGTTTTCTCATACTTCACCGCTGCTAAAACCAACATGGCTGGCAGTCCACAAAAATCCTCGCGCCGAGTGAAAAAAAATAAAACAATATGTCCGGACACGATGATTTCTGTGAATGTGAACCTGAGTTGAGTAAGATGTAAATCCAGAGACACCCTCTGTGTCTCTCTTGCAAACACCAGCAGTCATGTGCATGCATTGAATGACATAAAGTCAACATAACATAACATAACACATAAATATAAGAGTGCACTGTTCTGGATGTGAGCTACACATGCAGAGTGACGAAACCTATCTCTCAACACCTGAACTGAGATTGTGAGCCATGCATAAAATATTCTGTCCATGCTATATTTTACTATGAGCACAAATAAATTCCTACACCAATGAAAAAATAAACATAATGGTGCATTATAATGTGTATTTGTTCGTAAAGAAAAAGCGTGATTATCAGAATCACTGGAGGCCAGTGATACTTCTTGAATGGACAACTATAATAATATACATTTATATACGTGCAACTGTATAAATCTTATTATTTAAGTGTAATCGTTATTTAATATTATTTTGTGGCATTTGGCTTTCGTTCGTCAGTTCCCAGTAGAGATTGACAAATAACACGGGGCGAAGAACAGGGCATGACATGTGACAAAGGCCCCCAGATTGAGGACACTGTGCTTACAACACTGGGTCACCGGGAAGCCCCATGTGGTCAGGGCTTTGCATGGTTTGTGATGCATATAAATGCAAATGAATCATGGCAGGGCAGTTCAGGCTACAGCAGAGGCAGACAGTAGACTTTATAAGGAAAAAATTACACGGAAGAGGGGGTCTGTCATTTTGTTATGAAAGATCCTCATGTCAAATTTGAGGATGTGAAAAAAAACATCAAATTTAGCATAATCCACAGAAACAGAGAGGATAGAAAATAGAATACAGAGGTTACCAGTTGCAATTTTTTTGGAGCAGATTTATGGTTTGATAGTAAATCAGATTAGGAGAAACTGAGTGTTGTAATGAGCTCAAGATAGTTATACAAAAATGCCTAATCTTATTGTAGTTCCTTTCACAGGGATTACAGATTAATTACTTCATATTAAATTTGGGGAAAAAAAGACGTAAAGAGTGAAATGATCCCAAACATCGCCTTAGCCTCTTGAATGCTACATTATTATACAAGCATGAAAAACAGATAGCATGTGAAGCTGAATCTTTAATCTTTTCTTTACAGCCTGAACAGGCCCATAAATCCCAGTAAACCCATTTGCAGGAGTTAGTTTTCTATATTAAGTATTTGACAGAAAGAGGATAACTGACATCTTCAGTCCTCTTTAGAAATTCTTGGCAGGGAACCTCTCAGAAAAGATGGCCTTACATCTTTTGTTTGTTTGGATGAAGATATTCATGAAGTCTCCAGTTATTCATATATAGCCTGCGATGTGCTATAGACTGCTGGACACAACTGCAACTATGTGAACTTTGGCGCGTTGTGAATATTTCTGGGGAAAAACAAAAACTTCTGATGAGGGCTGGGACAAGAGGTCAAAGTCACTTTGTATCAGGGAGTTCATTTTCACAGAAAACTCAACTTTTAATCAATGAAATAGAGTGGCATCCAAAGGTTCAGATGCCTCTCTCTTATGGGAAATCCCGTCAAAATTTGGAGCCCCCGCCCCAGTTCAAACCCTGGCTGCAGTCCAAGTTGCGGGGATGACAGCCAAGATTCGCCTGCGCAACCGGGCTCCAATCGATCGGCCTTTACCCACGGATGTATTCGGACACAAAAACTTTAAGAGCTTTGATGTACATTCCAGCCACCAGTGAATGACTTCCTTTTGGCTATATTTCATTTTTAACGACTGCAACATCCTGTGCTCTTTGTGGGACGGAAGCTGCAAAGTGTCATTGCTGTCCACATAAAAGATTTATGCATCTCGACACCTTTTTTTTTTTTTTCATTTCCATCAAGCAGGTTTCACACACAAGAGTGTTGATAAACGTGGAAAAGATAAGTATGATTTGTATTATATGTGCTCCGTAGCATGACCCCCTTAAATGAGTCCACTTTGCCCAGAAGTCTTATTATAGTACTGTTACTTATGCAGTGTTACAGAGGCGCCGGATACGAGATTATTAAGAATATAAGTTATCATTGTTGCTTGTGTTACTGTGAGGTTTTTAATTATTAAAAGTACAGTGCTTGTACGTGGGCAGTCTGTTCTCTAGTTTGTAGCTGTAGGCTGTGCTCAAAGTCTCCAGCCGGAGTCATATACCAAATCATAGGCCTAATAGTTTTAATTAAAAGTACAGTGACACTGGCACATAGTACTACGCATAAGCATTTAACTGTGCAAATCAGATTAGACAGAAAAGGATACAGTTAGTCAAGCCTGAACCCCTAATAACAGGATGCAGAGCGCAACATTCATTACAGTGTGGACTTTTCCTCACTGACTTATCCACTTCTTCTGATGTGAATTTATACGCTGGTCAAAATGGATTACACTTTTTAATCAGGCTTATATCTTGGAGGACCATCAAGGAAACTAAATTGAAATTTCAACCTTTTTTTATGCATGATTAATGTAATTATGATAAACCTAATCTTTGCGTTACGTGCTGTGTTGAAGGGTTGTCCCACACACATTTCTAGGAATATGTTTATTCCCACTAATGAAATGAATAAAAGCCTTACTAAATGCATAATTAATGTTGCAAAGTTGAATTTATATTTGATTAATAGCCGAATACATGAATAAGTTTAGTTGTTCAAATGAAATTCAGTAAAGTATTATTGGGAACTAATCCTAGTAATGGTTCAGTGTGATGTGTGAGATAAAAAAAAACTGCTCTTGATCATTTCTAGGGAAAAAAAACCAACACAAAACAAGTTTATCATCATGTTATCACTAGCATTACTGTAACATAACAGATGTACATCTTTGAAACCTTCCCTGGAGGAAGGACTGAAGGGGACAACACCGAGGAGTTGACAGAGGGACTGAGCCTGCGGCAGATCGTATAGAAGTCTGAGCAGGCACACCACCCGCAGGGCTAATAGGCACTCTGGCCCCTCACGGGAGGCCCTGTCCTCGAATAAAACATACAGTATATACAGTAGTAATATTCAGCGCTCAGGCTTATTCCTGCAGTTCATCCAGCACTCCGTGAAGCACTCTGAGGATGTTGAAGAGCCCGAGTGGTGTTTGTCTATTTTAAAGATGCAGGGAGTTATATGTGCAGCCCTTTTCATTCAGACTGTACAACACCATGCTTTAAGACTTTTAGCTGAAGCCTGGGTGGCTACAGAGCAGAGCAGACGTCTTTTACTGATATTCCCTCAAACACTTCTCATTTTCCCTAGTGATGAGCCGATCCACAGTACTGTACTGTACTGTGTGTCTGCCTTTAGATTTTTTTCCCCCTCTTTCTGACACCATCCACCTACAGCATATTCCAGTAGCTAGGTGTCCTCCTGGGGAAGGACACATGTCCTGGTATTCATCAATCCCGGGTCATAAGGTTCTTCTCTTTCTGGATCAAAATCAGTGACAAAGAGGCTCAAGTTCTGAGCCAAGGAAAGAAGAGGAAAACATCATGCTCTTCTTTGATTGTTTATGAGCACTACTACAAATTTTCTGCCCGTGCCAAGCAAGGACACTGTATTTTATTAGGTGTATTTCACTGATGAAAATCCTCTACAGGTAGTGCAAGTGAGCAGAGATCTGGATACATTATATTATGAGGTGAGCACTCTGCTTCACCCGTCGTATGCAGGTTATTTCCGTACCCTGACACTGTGAAGCTCTTCATCAACTCTCTGAATACTACTTTGACCACTGGAGACCCACGGTTCTTTCTATTTCTTCAGGTTTTTTTTATTTAGTAACTGTAATGAACAACTTGTATATATAAAGTCAAATATGTGACTTCCCTAAAGTCATATACAAGATTCTTATTTTCCTGTTTCACGGCAGACTACTCAGTTTGGTCAATCACTACCATGGTAGACCATGAATTGCTTTTCCAAACACATGCTTGCATACGAAAAGGTGACAATCTCTCAGCCTCTTGAGACCAACTTTTTCTTTTATTGCACTTCTAAGCCAACAACAGCCCTTTTTCAACAATCCATCTTCAAAAACTAATGCCGTACAGTATGTATTGCATGTTACTTTTGCACTCAACTTGTAAAGTGTATTTTTTCACACTAATGTGAAGTTGGCTACTTGATTAATTCTATCCTTAGCTACATTTTTTTTTTTTGCTCTCTTGTTACCAATGTCTTCTGTATGGTTGTGATTTATCTTTTGGCGGCTGTTGTTATTTTGCATTTTTTTTTTTTCCCCCTCAACACCTGCACTGTCTGTTTGTTCAGTGCGTCTCCTGAAAACATTCCTAAACAGCAGAGCTAACTCATCTTGGGGAAGGGTAGAAATCCATTTACTGAAATTGCTAACACAGAAAACATCTCTGTTATTATTTAGGCCGCTGCAAATTACTGAACAAACGGTTCCTGCTGCAGCTTTCGATAAGTGTTACTGGTACCGGTGTTTTACTGTTGGACAGACAGGAATGTCATAAATCTAAATCCAGAGGAGACTGCGGCTACTTCTAATATTGAAAAGTGGAATTATCCTCTAAAGCGTTGACTTACAATTTAGTTTTTGCTGATTTCCTTAGGTTGACGTGCTCACCTTGGGTGCGGTGAAAAAGTGATTTTAGGGTGTTGTCGGGACACCCTGACATCACTGTTGGCTTACTCGTGCCACACAGAGCACAGTTCTGGCCACACTCACAGTGACGCTGGGGAGGTCAGAGGTCAGACAGTGTTTAAGATAATTCTCATAATCTGTGGACACTCGTTTGATTATTGAGTCAAGCTGTGCTGAGAAGCCAGACTCTGACCTGCTCTACATGACAAGTGCCCTGAGATAACCTCTGTTATGATTTGGCGCTATATAAATAAAATTGAATTGAACTGAATTGAATTGTGTGTTGGAGCAAGGACATTTTTTAAATGAATCACTAACATGTAAACAGTCATTTTATTCTTGTTTCCGTAGATTGTCATCGTGCATTATATTAATACAGGGGAAAGTATTTGTACAGAGCTCTGTCTTTGCTGTCTTTGGCCCTACACACTTTAACCAGAGCGGTAGTCTATGAGCCACAATGGCAGAAAAAACATTGCACATTTGAATATGCAATAACCGAAAGTGCGGTAAAATCCCTTGAATATTCAGTGTTGTAGCACGCAGTGAAAGGTTTCACGGGCTCAGTCAGGATGACTAGCCTGTTCCTTCTTGGGAGACACGCGCCTTGAACACCAACTGACATAAAGCCACTTCTTAGCAACAACCTGGGATAAAATAACAGAATATTTTTTACTTCATCGAGGCACCATATGGAGTGGCACATTGATGGTGAAGCAGCGCACGCATGAACCGAAGAGAGATTATGTGTGTGGAACAGGCATTATGTGCCCATGGCGAAGGACAGAGTCGGACCTCACATACAAAACACTTATTGTTGAGGCTTTGATTGTTGTGACTTCAACATTGGGTGTGCAGAAGGCAGAATACACTTCCTGTTTTGTACAGAAAAGAATCCACTGAAAGTACCTAATCTCATACTTCTCTCCACTTCCTGTTAATTTTAAATTGCACATATTCATCAAATCACACGAGATACTAACTGTACATTTTATTCATGCTGCATGGCTTCACACAGAATTCCAAATGGTCTTACTAAAGAAGTGGGAAAGCATAATTGGCACACAGGCTTTACACATAATCTCCATATTTATTTGAAGAATAACACCTCACAGGCCTGACAATCTGGCAACCCAGATCCCTTCTCTCTCTGTGCTCTGGTCTCACAGTGGGTGATCACGAGGCTGAGCTGACTCGGCCTGAAAGGCAGTGCTGTTTAATGAGCAATGGAGGGCGTGAGTGAGGAGACAACAGGTGGAGCGTCGGTTTGATGCGCTGCAGCTGGGGATGGGCCACTTTTCACGCCAGCTGTCGGCCTGGATAATAATCATTTAAAAAGTGTGTTTGCGAAAGTGTCGATTCTACCAAGACATTTGTCTGTGATTCCATCCGCTGTTGGGAGAAATAAGTTATCTTCACAAGATGTTATTCATCAGGTTGTTGTTCAGAGACATCAGCGCTCGGCATGGCAGTTATCCAGGTAAATATTGATATGTTTCTGATTTGCTGCTGTATGCAGCAAGGAAGCTGCCAAGAAAGGTCTTGCATCTGATCTGAATCATGATCTGTGGTATTTGGTAACAGCGCTCTCAAAACTTGGCACAGCACAACACTGACTTCATTGCCCTGGCACACCAAATATAGTGATTTTTTTTTTTTTTTCCCCTGTTCAGTTATGGCTTCCAGTCCAGTGTTCTGCCTCACTTTGTTGTTCTGCAATCAATCTTCTCTGTAAAGGATACATTTAAAAAAAAAAAAAAAAAAAAAAAAGGAACTGTATTGTTTAATCAGTCAAAAAAAAATAAAAAATAGAAATCCGTTACACAGTGGGATTCTTTACAAACAACTTAATTAAAATATCATGTTAGTTGTTTCAAGGTTTCTTATGCAAGTCATTTTGTAAACCACTTACACCAAGGCCTTTAGAAGACTTAATTAGATGACTGTGTAGAAATCAGGCTCTTTGAATAATTTGCATCATATTAAAGCCTTCTGACGGCGTCAATGAACAGTAAGTCAAGTATGCAGCGACTCCTCCACTATAAGTGTTATGGTACACTGTGGCCTGCTAATGGTGTGAATGCTGGCACACTTTTATAAGTAGATGCTAGTATGCTCGCTCCAAGTTTGGAAGCAGTTTCTATGGTAACAATGTCCTATCTTCACTGTCTCACTGACAATCTGTAGATTTAGCCAGTATTGCTGATTTTAAAAATGAATAAACGCTATTCTAGCCTGTGAAGAGCCATGGCATGGACTCGAAACATGTCGCACTCTTTAATCACGACAAGACACATGTGCTTGGGTAAGCGAAGCTGCTGGCTGGCCAGAACCTAAAAGCTATATACCATCTTGACGGAAGTGCTTATAGGCTTTTAAGTTGAGATGTGCAGATGCATTAGAGGTATTCTGGCAGCTTGCACGGCTCTGTAAGTCAATAGCGATCAAAAGACGTTTTACTTAATTATTTCCTCACAAAAACTCACCTCTGACCCCCACAATAGAACAAACAAGGTCGTCTGCAGGTTGCAAAGGCTGGGCATATGGCTGATGAAATTATTGATGAGTCAGTCATCCTCTTATTTACACTCTGCCCTTCTCAGTTGGTCTTTAAAGCAGCTATCTTCTTATTCAATGCAGCCTGACTTTGTGAATCCTTTCTTGTAAGATACTGGTCCCTGCTTGAAAGCTGAGCTGAAATTCTGAGGGTTACTTTGCTGCTTTGGCTTTGTTCAAACCTCATTCTCTAGAGTTTGGATGGTCCTATAATAACAGAACTCTTAAAAATATAAAGTGGGGAGTTTCAGTTTTGTCTCCCTGCCATCTTTTAGAAGGCAGAGACACAGAACTTCAATGGTAAAGCAGATGCTAGGATTGTTGTGAGATAAAAACCTTCTGTTGCAACAGCCGCACACTGAGTCAAGAGGCTGTTACTGCAGGAATTGGAAATTACCACTCAAAATCGCTTGTGTGGCATTATTCTTCATCACGAATGAGTATTAAATCTACTTGCAATGACGTGTCTCTGACGCAATACATAGGAAAAGAAAGTTGTGGCTTCATCTGGAGGATTTAAAGCAACAAGGACCTGGATAGTATTTTTGAATTAGTATATTTTTACTAATTCATAATTCTATTTTTTGTTTTTGTTTTTAGGTGTTTGAAATGTCCTGTTCCGATAACCTAAGATTTAGCAAATGTCTGATAAGGTGCTTTTTGATTATGTGAACTTTATTCTTGAAAGCCTATTGTAAAGCCATTTTGTGTCCATGATTAAAACATGCCCTTTCTATTTCTAGCAGCAAACAAGCTAACACCGCAAACGAAATAAAAAGGCTCCTTTTGAAAACCGAAATATAATTCTGAAGGAAAGAGGTCATGTAAACACAACAGATTTCAACAGATTAAAATTTGTAATACGTGATCTAGCCGCACATTCTCACAATCATGTCGTTTAGCAGTTTCCAGGAGACGTCAAGTCACGGCAATGGGTGAAGTATGGTTTTTTTTGTTTTGTTTTCTTTGTCCCCCCCTCGGACCACCTCTGGATTAACTAGAAAGCTTCTTCTCAGATTGCTTTCTAGGAAAAGTGGTAATAATAACCATCTACACAATGTTAACAATGTTAGCGGGTCAGAAATGAAGTCACAGACGTCCATAGTCTACGATCAGAAGAACATTGTCTGATGTTGACCAAGGTAACCCTGTTATTTGGGCCAGCCGGCTGTTTGTGGAGGCTGCCCATCAGCCAACAAGCGCTCACGAGCATTGCGGTATGTCCTCTGTATGGCTTGTATAGAGTTGGCACAAAGGGAAGCAATCGGTTGGCTCAAATCATCCATCTGATGTTTATACGACAATGTGGCTGGCTGCCGAGGGAAGGAAGATTAAGGGATGACCTTCACACAACATCAAAGTCTAGATGAGTCCAGGACTGATCATCTGATTGCTCCCTTGTCATCGTGGCTTTCATTTCGGATGATTGTACACTTAAAGAAATGTTTGTTCAGTCGGTGAAGGGCAATTGAGTGCATGGCAAAACAGCTCCACAATCACTGCTCTGAGTTAATAAGACATCTTTCAGCAACATCGTGAGTTGACTCTGAGCGGCAGATGTCGCTCAGTTTGTTTTGAAAAGTGAGAGGACAATCCTGGCATGAGTATGATTTTTATAATTTCCTGCGGTCTGGTACCCTCTTACATCACTCCAGTATTTTGATCACATTATAACACAGTTGCTATTGTGTTTTGTTTTTTTTGGGTTTTTTTTCCTGTGCCACCAGTGGCCTCTGCCCAGTCAGTTGGCTTCTCAGCATCACAACCTCTGTATGAAGTAGCCACAAAGAGACACAAATCGACCACAGAGAAACCACTACAAGGGGAAACCAAATTCCACGTATGGGCACACAGCGGCACAAGAGACACAAAACAACTACAACGAGACACGAAATGACCACACCGTTTGGCAAGACGTTGTTTGATGATCTTGTCCATGGCATTTATTGATAAACAGTAGTTTCATATGAGAATATTTAATACTTATTGTCGTAGGTTTGAATGGAATGCGACTGACAACAGGCCCTGTCTTACATCCACCCATAAATTAGCTATATCACTTATCCTTTGAGGATAGAATAAAGCAGAGACTCGTGCTCACTGACTGTCTTTGGACTGTGGGAGGAAGCCGGAGTACCCAGAGGAAACCCATGGGGAGACCACGCAAACGCCACGCAGAAAAAGACCCCGCAGAACCGGGGT
This sequence comes from Xiphias gladius, assembly GCF_016859285.1. NCBI lineage: Eukaryota > Metazoa > Chordata > Actinopteri > Istiophoriformes > Xiphiidae > Xiphias > Xiphias gladius. The sequence continues at coordinate 18,498,699 of NC_053402.1, read as the reverse complement.
TCGGACCCACAACCTTTCTTGCTGTGATGTAACAGTGCTAACCGCTGCATTACCGTGCTGCTCCCTCTCTAACACGAACACAAAAAAAGCTTATCTGTTGGTTGAATGATTCATTTTGGGGACAAAGACACTAAAATGGGACACATACCTGGGAGCAGTGTGACTGTTTACAAGCAGAAAACAAAAGTAAAAAAACGCCCCCTCCCGTCTCGGCATTTTCTCTCGTGTGTTGCGTGTGATTTGCTATGAAACGGTGAGCAGTGTGAGCTTCTTACTTGGAAAGATGAGCTACTATAACTAACTAGATTAGAAGTCTCCGGAGCTGTTTTCCTTTCATTTGGATCTGAATAAATAACTGAGAAGCTGGGACAATCGATCTGAAACATTCTTTCAGGCGCATGCTAGGATGAACTACAAAAGTATGAAAAATGTAAAAGAGAAGGAATACCATTTCACAGCATCGGCAGATATTAGACATTTTGGCTATGCAGAGGTGGAGGAATAGCTGATAGCACTACAAGTTGATCTGATGAACAAAGAGTGCAGGATAGATGTAGTGAGGGTCGAAGCATTGAAAGACCCACACTGTTGTACGCTGGCAGCGTTGAAGAAAAAGAGAGAAAAAATGTTCACAGAAGTCACTGAGCAGTCGAATGTGCTCAGTGCATCATTAGTGCACTACTGTAGCTGTGTCCAACGCAGACTGCCGTTAAGCAACATTCATAGGGAGGAGGGCCACGTATTGATTATCATGATGCGACTTTCGGCACCTCTTGACCTCAAAGAATTTTTTTTCCCAGTTTGATGAAAAGCGGTTGCCTTCAGTGTTGCACGCGGCAGGGGGCTTTATTCACAGAGCTGTTTGAAAGCTGTTGGTTTAAATTTCAGAACTGGAGGGAAACTGCAAACTGCCTAATCATGCTGCATTACCAATCAGGGATCTAATCAGCTGTATCTTGTAACGCCATTTGTAACTGCACTGAAATCTAATATAATTATCTAAACAAAAGATGTATGGCTCACAGCGAAACACAAGATATCGAGTCTGCTGTATAAAATGACTTTAATTTTATCAACAGACAGCTCACAATTTTAAATATATTTTCTTATTTGGTGGACTTCGAGTGCCTCGGATTTTGCAGACCTGCTTCCCGGGTTTTATATTTCCCCAAGGAACCAATTAATGTGATTGCTGTCCTGTCTTTTCAGTGAGAGAGAGGGAGAGAGTGAGAGGGAGTATGTTTATGTGTGGTTTGCAAGCACGTGTGCCTCTTTGTATGTCTTGGAACAGAGAGTACAAAGACTTCCTTAAAGTAGCCCTCAGTCATTGAAATATTGGCAGGTGAATGGATTACTACACCGTGATCCTTTTTATGATCCCAAGATCGTCCCTAAAAAACTAATCTAAATGACGCTATAAAAGTATCATTTCCACTTAAGATAATCAGCCACGTCCAATAAAATAAGTACATCATAATGACACATTGTCATCACCTGACGGCACATCCACACCGGGGCCTGTTAGATTCTATCCATGAAAAACCGACAGTACATTATCCGTTAGTTTGGTTTGATTGAGCAGATGAGATCAGTGTCGTTCAAACTCAGGAAAAGAGGAAAAAGAAAAAGAAATGCACCAAGACTGCTAAAAAACACAGCCCTCTGCCCTTTCAGTTGCAGTGTGTTTGTGTAGAGAAGTCAAATGACGGGATACAGTACTATGATTCATCATTTCCCTCATCGGGCTACAGTATAGGATGTGTTGTCTCTTTATTGATCGATGGAGAGCAGTGGCAGTCTAGACCATACAGTCCATGGACGGGACGAATTCTGATACCCAACTATTTATTCATCATCCTTTGCTTTTTCAGCCTACCACAAAAGGTAAAGCCTTTGCGGGGAATCACCAGATCACACTTTGTTTTTCATTCTTTTCCGGCATCATTTGGACCAAAGAAAAATGAATAACAGACATAATTACACCGATTTATGCAGCCCACACTGAACACAGCTAAATATGGCCTTTATATGTGCTATACGATTGACACCTTACAGTATGTGACTGTATAGAATGCTGATGTTTGCCAGAGCGGTACTTTTATTTAAGGTCATAAGAAGAAACAAAGACCCACATGGCAAGAGACTTACAGCAAAAAAATGCTTTTATTTTAGTAATTTATGTCACATACTGTGAATTAACGGTGTATCCAGTACAAATATATCAGATGTGCGGAAAAAAAAAAGTGCTACGAACAAATACGAAAAACATCCACATTTTTGCTGTAATATTTGAAGACAGGGTTCAAAAACAAATTATATTTTAATAATATTAGGTCCTGTACAGGTTTGAAGTATTATAAATTTTTTTGTCGGCAGTCCAACCCTTGTGTTTTTCTCTTAGCGATGCACACATATTTAGTTCTTTATACTATCTGACCCGATTCTAAAAATGATGTGGCATGGCCTTTTGGAAATAAAATGACCAATAAAAAGATTGAGTTTCACAGAAAAAATAAATAAGAAGATAAGACTTATTTTATGCCAGTGCTTTGTGTGTGTTTATATACAGTGGATTGGTTTGTGCTGTTGAGTGCACAATGCACAGAGGAAATATGTTGCCTACTGGCCACGCAGCCACAGCAGCCCTGCACTTTTTGAACCAGCTCTATGTTCATGTGCAGCATATCTACAAACTCTGCTTTGGTGCCAGAAATTAATTTTTAAAATCCCCCCCTGATCCCCTGCACCCCTTTTCCATACTGTGGTGGTGACCAACGCACCGTAGGATGCATCACATTATCCTGTGTTCATCATCATATGCATCATCTGATGTTACAAAAAAGCATGAATTCGGAGAAGGCGATCGGGGTCATCTGACAGAAAAACCAACAAAACAAAAAAAAGCCTGCTTCTGAAGCCAGCCGTGAAAGAACTGGAATGTATCGCCAGCTTTAATGGGGTCTCGTGTACGGGATATTCATCAAGTAGAGCAGGTAGCTGCAGACACACTGCCATGGTGTTTCCCATCCCAGCGTCTAATTACTGTGCCGGAGGATGCCAAAGATGAGACAGAGCGCTGTTCAGTCCGCCTCACTCTGCCATTTCGTGATGTTTTTTACTAAAGGTTTTTGTCTATCATAAGGCAGCCAGCAGGTGGCTGGGGAAACTACACAGAACATTTCTGGCAAGGATGGGTGGATTAATTTTCGTGCACTCTTAAATTAATTACGACTGATTCACACCCTTGAGTGAATCCCTACATCTCCGGCTTGATCCCCACAATCTGTCAATGGTACAGTAGCTCATTCCAGCTTGTCCCCAGCTCTCTTCTCATATATACATACATATATATACACTCCTTAGTTCTCTGGGCCGATTAGTTTTTCAGGGAATAATCGAAAAAAAAAAATCACCACGAGTGGCAGTCATCTCATTTTCTACTTAACTTTATTCAGCACATAAGATGTAAGTAGGAGAGATGAAAGTACCCAGCAATAATGGTCACACCTACCATGTTTTCTTTCCCCTTGAAACACACCTGGAATCCAAAGGGCCATCACTGCCACTTTCAATAAACTCCCCTGAGCAAACTCAAATACATTATTTCCCGAGATGAGACCGGGCCACAGCTCTGTTAATGCAATGTGCAGTTAATGACTCATGAGCTGCTGATTCAAGGTGAAGTGAGCTGATTGTTTTTTTTTTTTTTTTTGCATGTATTTTAGGAGATATCATCTGTGCAAAGATGCATCTTTTTTTTTTTTTTTACAGTGGCTAAAATGGGCCCAAGGGCAGCTGCATTTAAGCGGCAGAGGTTTTTGTATTTTCAGCCTTATCTGCTAGTTACAGCTTTTATTAGATATCGGAAATCCTCAACCAATTGCCTTACTTTCCTGAATGTTAAGTTACTGTCAATAACATTTCCTTTTCTTGTCTGTTGTCCCGAGGCGCAACTCCGACGGTCTCGATGATGGCTCTGTCCTTCACCACAAAGAACTCTTTGCGAGTCTGGCCACTGCAGAAGTTGAATCTGAAGTTCTGAGAAATAGAAGCTAAAGTGTGTTTCTACACTCATAATGCAGTCATTGCCGTATGTTTTCAAAACTAAGACAATAAGCGACGGATGGCTCTGCGTAGCAACTACATCATCAAACAAACAAACCAATGAAGATTAACATATTGTGATTCATGAGTCCAAGTTCCCTCCTATTAAAATTTGATGATATAATCTATCAGTTCTCTGAAATGTTATATAATCTAACATTTTCATTTTACTTGTGATTTCAGGCATGGTTGATGTGGTGACACCTGTGGTTGCGAGCGGTAACAGTAAGTGCAGTTTAATCCTACAGCAAACACCTGTTGAGCAGCTAATTTTTTTTTTTTCAGGAGTATGACAGAAGAGAAACTGTATCCATTTACAGTGCAGTCAAAAAAAAAAAAAAAAAAAAAAACCCCATGTTGTCTTACTGAAGAATTCGGTCAAAAATAATTTCAAACTCAACAAGCGTTTCCTGTGAGCGCTTCACAATAAAACGCCAGCCCGTGTTTTGCCAGCTGAATGCCTTTCGTGTGAAACGGTGGCAGTATCTCAGTTCAATTCGGATACAGTTATAGGACAGAGAACAGTAAACATGGAGACTGTAACTGATGAGATAACATTAAAAGCAGTAATGCGGGATTAAAAGCATGCATCACTTCCTGTGTATCCCTCGTGAAGGCAATTTTAATCTAGCGCAGGTATGGCAACTAATATAATAAACTGTGTAATATAGAGAGAGGCAATTACAGATTGTAAATAATTAATGGCTATTGCTGTGAAAATGCTGACCACAAACAAGTGTGTTAGTGTAACTATAACTAAACTACTGTGTATGGGCTTTTTCCTCCTCAGTGCAGACATTTAGCACTTACTATGGAAGAAATTACATTTTTTCCTCTTCGTTTCTTTTGTTTTCCCTCTGTGACTAATTTCATGACCTTGCCATTCTTTACTATTAACGAAAAACAGCTCATTCTTCCCTTTTAAAAAAAAAAAAAAAACAGCTGAGTGTCACTTGAGACTGAGGTGGGGCAACGGCTCGTGTAAAATCCCACACACTACTCACAGCACAGGAAGAGACTGTCTGAATGTTATGGTTGTGGAAAGCTGCGGAACTGAAAGATGCCATGCTGTCGTGCCATATGTTTCACAGCTCTGTCTACAAACCCTGACTGGTCCCTTTGATTACACTTTACACATTATTAACCATACAACCACAGCCGCGCTGCTTGAACATGCAGTTGGCCAAGCAACACTACATCAGTGTGAGAAAAACATTTATGTTGCATGTGAAATGTTTTCGCTGCCCCCCCCCCCCCCCCTTTTTTTTTTTTTTTCTGATACAGTAAACTAATCTCTTCATAAGCATGACCGGAGCTACCACTAAAACTCAGCACACACAGATCAAAAGATGGTTTTATGTCCTTAATGGCCCCGAGTTTGTAGTAGAAAGAAACAGGAAACAAAGGGGAGAGAAAAAGGGGCATGAGATCTGATGAAAGTCCCTGACTGGACTCAGACTGGGGATGTCGCTGTTTAAATTTAAGGATTTGGGGTGCTTAAAACTGTGTGTCATGTTTTGTACAGTCCTCTCCATGACACCACATAAATACGTGTACACTCACGGCAGAAACGGAGTCGGCTCTGCAGTCTTTCTCAGTTCAGATAATAGGTTTATATCAGAGAAACTTGGTAAAAAAGAGTTTTTGATGATTCAATTTAAATCATCCACAGTGTCGAGCTGTGGAAAACTAGAATGTGCACTGCCATTTCCATTTAGAAAGGTTGGTCACATTTCCAAAACCGCTGTCCCCCTAGGATATCTGTCTCTCTCAAACAGCAATTTATCGTAGAGGGCAGCCTCATCTTTTCCACTCCTCATCGTCATGAGAAGCTGTAATTCTCTCTCAGTATCCTCAGCACGATCTCTCTCCCTCTCTCCTCCACAAAGAGCCAAGCCAAGGCAACTTGCATACAAAATAGCTGACTCAATCATCCAGCTGCATAATCAAGATAAGGGAGATGGGGGACAGGAAAAGGGAGATGTGAAGGCTAATGCAAGAGACAGCTTTAGCAACAGCAGCAAAACGGAGATGTTTTCAAGCAGTCATAACTCTAGACTTTAAAAGTTGGAAGATAGTGATCCACACTGACGGTAAAAGCTAAGCTGGGGCTGATCTTCAGTTTGAAATGACTGGAACGGGGGCAGCCGCTGGCAATTAATATAACACTTGCAGTTCAGTGGCATAAGACAGATGGTTTAAGCTTTATATTTTAAATTCTCTCCTGCTTGAAATGTCACTAAGGCGGTAACACATTATTTAACCAGAACAGGGATAATTCAGCTCTCCCACACCTACGTCCACAGTGCAGCTGGGTGGAAAGCCACAGAATTGTTCCTATAGGCTTGTCAATTCTTTGGCTGTGACCGCAGGTGTAGGTTATATTAAACCTGGCATCGTTTCAGCATTTTTCAGCCCCTACGCTTTGGACTACACCCCCCCCAGCCCCTCCAGCAAACCCCGCCACCCACCCATACTCTACCACCACCACCACCACCACCACCTCCTCCTCTGAGGGAGAATTCAGTGTGTCTCTTCATTTGTGTGAAAGACTTAAGAGCTGGCTAAACATCTTTGGAAACTAGGCCTTTGCTGACTTAAAAAAAAAAAAGAAAGGAAAAGAAATCAATCCATATGACCTCTTTTGTAATTCAAATAAATCGAGGCTTCTAGCATGCAGTATGCTGTGTGCATTTCCCAGACAGATGGCACGGACGCAGCAAAATCCTCAGCTAATCTGAGTGAGACTGCACAGGGCTGCTGCACTAGAAGTGCAACACTGTGCAGTGACAAACGCTATAGGTTCCGGCCATGCAGACGCATTCACCATTTCATATCGGTCCCTGAAGTCGTCTGAATCCCACGACCCTGGTCACGACCGAGGTCCTACAACGGTGTAGTGTCCCGTGAGCTCTGACGTGCAGACTCGTAAAACTGCAAATATTGTGATCGTGCAGGCTGGGCAGGCCCGACGGTGTGGTGGTGGGGGGGAAAAAAAAAAAAAAAAAAAAAAGCTTCATTTTACAACGTGTTTTTAAAAAATCAGTGCTACACACTAAGCCACAGCTCACCTCCCCGCTGGCGTTCAGCGCCCGTCTGCGTGCGAAATAATATCAGTCTCCGTGTGTGAAAGGTGGAAGATGAAGTTCCGCCGCCGAAGCGACACCTCACGCGGGCGGTGATACGGGAGGTTTACGGTCGCGAAGTACCCACTTACACTCTGAGTGGAGCCGTATGAGGTGGAGTTGTTTGCATGGTAAAAAAAAAAAAAAAGCGCAAATCTATCGTGCCAGAAAATGCGCCGCTATTTTAAAATCGATATTCAGATTGGTAAAACTTAAAAAAATGAAATAAAATAAAAAAAATAAAAAGGGTGGGGTGATCTTAAAAGACTACTTGCAACATACATGAATTGCAGTCGAGGTGAAAAGGTGCCCCCGTGTCCCGTTCGCGGTCTCACAGAGACAAAGCGCACTGACTTGGGCATGTTGGCGCACAAGTTCAGCGGTGCGTTTCTCTAGGGTTCGCGCTCACTTAGTAACAGGAGGACCGTGCCTGTGCCGTCCAAATTCCCCCCCAAAGCATAAGGTTTTCACACCCGGAAAAGGGTTTTACAGCCGGGCGACCCCGTGTGAATGCGAGAGAGACACGGAGCGGAGTGCGCTGCCGCGTAAACTCTGCGGCGTGCACAGTGCAAAATCAAGCAACACCACCGTGCCAGCTTACCTGCTTGACGATCGCGGAGCGGGAGCCTCTTCCCGACACACCGCCGGCAGCTTACTGTATGTCACCACCACCACGAGACATTTTCAGAGAGACGGGAGATCTTTGTGATTGATAGATAGTAGAAAAAATAAGAATTCAAAAAACCAAAAACCAAAAAAACAAAACCAAAAAACAAGCCAAAACAAAAAAAGAATCCCAGTTTTCTGTTTTCGGTTTGAAGTCGCACAAAGCGGCGGCTGACTGCGTCAAGGGAGAGTCTCAAAGATCCATTTAGCGGCGAGTGGTTTAATTCGGGGCTGAGCTCCTCTCAGCGCTCGTCTTCGTGTGCGCCGAGCAGACCCGGAGCCCTGCTTGGGTTCCTCTACTACACCGAGTAGCTGACACCGGCGTTTAACCACAATCAAAGGAGGCGGGCGGGTAGGGTAGGGTAGGGTAGGCAGGCGGGCGGGCAGGTAGGCAGGTACTGTGTCAGTTGGGAAGCTGCGGGCAATAAGTGCGAGAGGAGCGCATGTTGATCCTCGAGTCTAGCCGAGGTAAAGTTTAAATCTCATAATAAGATTGTTTGTCACCGCGAGGCTATAAACGGTGGCGGGTTCAACACGGATGCCGGGAGGGTTTATGGCAAACTCCTGCGGCTGGAGTGAAAACGCACGACAGCCAGTGCATTGTTTAAAAAAAACAAAACAACAACAAACTGCATAGTTTCAAGTTAATGAAGAGAGTCGGAGTGAAAAGCGTCAGCGACGTCACATGGGCTCCGGGGCTTGAACAGCCTATCTACGAGCAACCCCCCCCCCCCGGAATATGGGTGGCACCACCGCGCTGGAAATGGTTTTGAATTGCTCAATTTCACAGTCCAGTTGGGGGTATGTTTAATTTGGTGTTGGGTGAAAGGAGATATTTTTTTTTTCCTCGCACAAAGGCCCCCCTTGGTCCGACCAGCAGGGGGACCCTTGATATTCAAAAGGAGGGCTTAATGTGTCCATCTAATGCTATTCGGTGTGACAATGTGATGCCCCATAAAAAATAAAAAAATAAATAACAATAATGCTTCTGCGGACTGTGTCTTTACACTCTAGTCCGTATGATATCATCAGATCAGTATTAACCTGGGCCTGCTGTTTTATAATATTTTTACATCCGTCTAAATGCACAAGGTTCACAGGCCTGCGTCACGACAGTAGACAGGCAAACTAATAGAAATGGAAACCATAAATGATCCCCCCCCCCCCAGACAAGTAAAAAAAAAATACCACATTGTGTTGGCAGTTGTCCATAAATTTCAGGGTTAGAGGGAGGGGGCGTAGGGAAGGGGAGGAGCCAGGGCTGCTATTGAAGTAGACCGTACTTCACCGAAGAGGTCAAGCCTTGGTCTCTGTGATAGTAAATCAATGCATATCAATGATAAATCGCTGAATATTGAGGAGCCTCCGGAATACAAATTCCCGTCCACGTGGACCCGCGTCCACACAGTGCGATGCGGGACGTTGCTTGCAGGAAACGGGGGATGATATTAACATGTTTTGATGCAGGGTATATTTGAATTTGCGGTTAGGCGGGTGTTTCTTCACTCTGCCTTTGGCTTCACGCGTGGACAAAATCCGCATTATGCAGAGGATAATACTCATCAACACGGTCAAACCTGCAGGGGAAGTTACGGCAAGGGGGACTGAAGCCCTACTTGAACAGGATCAGTGCAAAAGGAGCTGAAAAAAATGTAGAAAGGGTATAGCTGTGACGAAATCTGATCTGTACCTTAAGGGTTAAACCCAGATTGTCTGTCCTTGTGTAAATGCAGTCCCAGATTTAATTTATGGAGAGTGCAGCCTGATGTCCTCTGTAATGACGTAGTCTGGGGGATGACCCACGCAAGTCAGGAAGCGGCAGCCAGGCTGCAGATGCTCCTCTCCGAGAGGGAGCAAGTGGTTGTGTGAGGACTTGGCACAGATGCCGCAATGTCTTGTCTCATTGCAGCAGTCACAGTGGAGCTGTGAAATGTGGACATAGACAGCTCGGCCCAGGAAGTCACAGGACTGCAGCTGCAGCACTGAGAATGACAGACACACTGTATCATGCTCCCTAATATCTTCATGACCCCGGAGCCAGCCTGAAACGTGACCCCATACAGACACTGAAGCCTTTGTGCCTGGTGCTGCCACTGCACACCACCCTGAATTCACAAAATAAATTTTTAAAGATATCAAGACCCACAGCTGGCAGAATAAAGAAGAACAGGTCAAGGTCTTTTTCCTCTTTTGAGCAGGTAAAGCTACATGAATTCTGACAAATGTGAATGTTTCTTCCACGATTCTGAGTCCTAACATGCTTAGTATTTGCTAGGATACATTGGAGAAGGCTTAATTTTTTTTTTTTTTTTTACCGGCTCTTTGTTTTGTTCATTTTTTAAATTCTGATACAACATGAGGACTCTGCACCTTTGAGACAACAGCAGATGGGGTGGGCCTGATGGGCTTTTAAATGAACATTCCCAGCTGAATTTACCTTGAGGGCACAATTACTTTAATGTTGTCCAGGTATGAGCTCTGATTCACAGTGTACACAACTGTCTTTGTTCATAATATACTAATCCTTTACAATGTGCAGTGGAGGGTAAGTACATGTAAGGGAATATATTTCTTATGTTAAATCCAAATGTGCAATGCCATGGCGTCTCGTCACTCTGCTACTGGATTTATTGACGCCGTGTGTTTTGAGAAAATCCAGATATCTAGTTTCTGTTTTGGGACAATGTATGTGATAAATAGACTTTGGACATAATCCGAGGTGGCAATAGATTTGTTTACGTTGTAGCATTTAACCGTCTTTGTTTTTTTCTGTCACTTTGCATTTCAGAGGCTTAACCACATTTCCAGTTAAACTGATGCTTTCAGGGGTTTTAACTTGAAGCTGTGCATTATGTTCAACTTTCATCTGTACTTTCCAAGCAAGGAGGCACAGCAATGAATTTGTCACTTAATAATAGTCTATATATGCTTTAGGCCGCATTTTATTAATTCCTCCAGCAAATGCTTAAATCAAACATTGGTCTCAGTTATTGTGTTTCGGATTTTCCAGTCTAGAATTTCACAAATGGCTGAGCAAAATCTAAATATTTCATTTTACAACAAATCCTTTTTCTCATTGATATGCATCATATTTCCTTTATATACCTTAGCTTTCTCACTCATATCCAATATTTATATATTGAGTATTTAAGGTGAATACAAATCAATTTTGACTACAAATCTATTTAAGATATCTTACAACAAAACACTAATTTGCACTAAAGATTCTGTCCTTAAGATTCCAGGATCAGTAATAAATATTTTAGCCTCCTTAAAACTTCAATGGAAATTGATCTAATTATATGATTCTAGTTATAGGCTTTGCTCAGGTACTGTTACAGTCCACTCCAGTTTGTCTCAAACTCTGTGGTGTCTGAGGATAATTATAACTGAGCAAAAGAGACCGACAACACCACTGGTTCTAGAAATTTCAGTCAAGTTAAGAAACTGAAACTGAAATTTAAGTTTTCAAATAAGTCTAAGAGAATAATAAAAGATGAAACTGACAGCAATGCTACTTATATTCTTGCAGTTTGACTAGTTTTGCACTGCAGAATATATGTAATGCCTCATGTAAATCTGAAGAAACTGCTGGAAATAAAAAGATTATAATGTCACCGAATGAAGTCCAGCCAGTCCGAGTGGAGAAGAAAAGGAGGCAGATATTATTCAAATCCTTCATTTACTGGCTAAGCCAATTTGGTGCTGAGGCAAGTAACAGGGCTGGCAGTAACTCAGGGGAGGAGACGGTGAGTGCTGGTTGATATAATGGAATATCTGCTGTCAGTGAAGTGCAGGAGATCCATCTTACTGGTGAAGCAGTGGGACAGGCATCTACAGCTGCTTCACCAATGATAACGTTGTGTGGGAGATATTGGAAGCTGCACTCAGAGGTGCTTGTTGCCGTCTAACAGCCCTACTTACATACCTTGTTGTTGTTCTCACAGCAACACACAATCACAGTAAACAGATGGAGTGTTGCAGTGGTATGGAGTGATTGCACATGGCATGACATTAATGTCATGGCATTAGGTAAAAGTACACAAGTATTAGCAGGAAAATGAAATGTGCTCCAAGTCTCAAAAGTTTCAAGGCAGAAAAATGGGCCCTATTAGTGTATATAGTATATCTTATGATATATATACATGTGTATAAAAATGTGTGTGTGTATGTGTATGTATATATATATATATGAGTTTGTGTATGTAAATATACGTGTGTGTATGTATATATATATATATATACATACGTGTGTATGTATGTATGTGGTTGTATGTATGTATATATATGTATATGTGTGTGTGTGTGTGTGTGTGTGTGTGTGTATATATATTATTATATATATTATCATTTTTATCAGGTCATTAGATTATTAGAACTGATGCATTCATGTTTAAGCAGCATTTACTATAGGTGGAGATCATGCAAGATTATGTACCCAGAGCAGCAGTCTTCTTCTTTTGTCCGACCAACATTCCAATATACAATATACAATATACAATATACAATATACAATGTACAATTTACAATTCCATGAAAAACTGTGGAAGCCTTTGCTCTTTAATGGCTTCATCTAAAATTCTATTGAGCAGACAATAACAAGCAGTGACAGGAGGACAAATCAGAGCAATAGAAGGAAAGAAAAATATGCATGTAGGCACCAGTTTAACCTTCGCTGCACTAAACAAAGAATTGCAGTAAGCAAACTAACTCTGAAGAATCGTTTGCATGAACACTAGGTAGAGCACTGAGTGGGACTAGGTTACGACACAGATCCCAAGCCATGAGCCTTTGTGGGAGTACCATTTGCATTCATTTAAATATTTAGTCAGCACAGATAAACTGTGATACTAAATCATCTCACATTTCATGCTATAGCTTCCCAAAAACTTTTAAACGGCATCGGAAAGGGGCTCGCAGTCGTCACCGAGTGAAGAATTGGTTTTCATTTACGCAGGTTTGGGTTCAGGTGGTTTGAAACCTCTTTTGTTTTGCTGTAATATCAATCAGCTGTCGACTAAGATGAGGAGAGCAATTTGAGATCTTATCCTCTTATCAGTGGCTCTGCAGGGGTAGTGAAATGTCGCTTAAGCCAAGGTATTACTCTCGGTGAAGTTTATTGTCTCTCTGCTTTGCCTGTGTCTTCGCTCATCATCCAGCAGTCAAGGTGTCAGACTTACCTCATAATTTGCCCAAGAGCCAGGAAAAAAAAAAAAAAATAGTGTGAGGGTCATACTTTCTCTGTAATTTGGTGAAAATTATGTCCCCTCCCGGCGCCCCTCCTCCTCTTTGTTTCCCGTGAAGATATTTGACAGCTTGGGCACCAGGGGAGACAGACAGCTCACAGTGAAGAGCAGAGCGTGGGCAAACTCAGCCAACACTCAGCGAGGAGGGCCGAGGCCCCGTGGTGGCTGCCTCAGCATGACCGGTGGGATAAACACACCACCTACACTAAAAGCATTACAAAAGAGACATGGCTATTCCAACAGCTGTGACATGCGGCTTGTGCCCTGTGACTCTGGAATGAACGAGGTTTATTTATGGTTTAGATGGAAGAAAGGCAGAAAATACCTGATGCTGGTACTTTCAGCTCTCCCAGCTGAGCTGCTCTGCTTTAGGGTTTAGGGTTGGCCGCCCTCCGCCCAGCCAAGGGAATGGAGCTCTATGTCTGTAAATAGTGTCCAGCTCATATTGATACACTTACGGGGCATGCAGAGTGGGGTTATTTTGACAGAGAATGCAAGACATATATAATTAAAAATGGCTAAGTGCCCCAGTGCCTGCTCTGGTTGTTTTTTTTTACTTACTACTCTGTCTCTATACATTAGCTTGGAGTGAAGCGGGGAAATAGGGCTATACCTATATTTTACACATAGTACTGAGGAGAATTGCACCCCATGCATGATTCAGAGGCTCGTTCAGCCCTGTAGGCTCAATTTATCTGTTGGCAGCAAGTACAGCGACATGACTTGGACTTAAGGTTTGTGACAGATTGATTTAATTTGAATATCATGACAGTTCGACAAAGCAAAGTGCTTGCTTTGCATGTCCTTTTTCCATCAAGTTGATTACAAAACGTTTGAGACGCTTCTTTACTTCTTTAATAAGAACCCAACAATGGAGAACCTTTTCTTAGATTTCTCCCTAACAGTGATTTTATATATGAGAACAGCAGCACAGGATGTAGGACAAACTGTAAAATACTCCTGTATTTGAATTATTCAAATTTGAGAGTACTCTGAATGCAGAGCAATCCCCTACTAGGACCTTTTATTAACAAGCTTGGCTGCATGCCTGTGAAACCATGAGATCCTCTGACTCAATGCCATCGTTTATACAGTCAGCAATCCTCTCACCTGTCTGCACACATACTGGCAGCCGCTTCATGCCCCAGAGCGGTAAAAATAACTAATTAATTATTCATCTTGTGGAACTGATGCCATCTTTCATCATTTGAAATGTCTTAGAAACATCTCAACCAGACAGTACAGACATTAATACAGCAACAGACATGCAGGAGAGGAGAAAACCTCTCAATCGTGAAGGATGTGCTGCTCATTTAGGTTCTTTATAATCTTTAGTAGTAATTATACAATATAATGTGAGGACAATATCCTGACAATATTTACTGATACTTTATGTCAGACCAGTATTTACCAGGAAACTTACATTTCAACAAAAAAAAAAAAAAAACAGTCGACACTTTCACATTAACTTCCTGAGTTTAAAATACATTCCTAACACATGAATAAATATTCCCAGAAAACTACATGGCGCTTTCATTAAGTGTTCAGGCTGTAAAAGATTTGGTTGAGTGGTGAATGAAAGCTTTGCTTTAATGTTTAGTTTATTTAAAATTATTTTTTACGCTGGCCACTACTCAACCACACTTTATCCATCCATACATCCATCAACCTATTCCTTGATTGAACCAGAGGTTTTACCATAAAGAATATCTGGTAACATTTTTCTAGTATTTTATCTTTTCAAGAACTTCAGATTTAAACGTAAGAAGTTTTGCCTGTGTTGGCATCTTATCAACATAATGGTGCTATGTGGTAGACATATTATATGTTAATGACCAGCTTTACAGTATTAAAGGAATGATTTGGCTTTTCAGGAAATATGCTTATTTGATTTCTCGCCAATGAGAAGATCAATACTAATATCAATAATTCATACCTGTATGTTAAATATGAAGCTAACATTAGCGGCCGGTTAGCCTAGGTTAGCACAAAGGCTGGGAACAGTGTGAGACAGCTAGCCTGGCTCTGTCCAATGGCAACAAAAGCTACCTACCAGCTTGTCTAAAGCGCACTAATTAACATGTTGCAACTTGTTTGTTTAATCCTTACAAAAACCGAAGTTTAAAAATGACATGTTGTGGTTTGACGAGGGCTTATCAATCGGACAATTTCTTGGCCAGACACATTCACATACTAAAGTCTTTGCTGGTAGCCATTTCTCTTGTTGTCAGCCTTTTTTGCTAAGCTAAGCTAGCAGGCTTACCCTACAGATATGACTCAAATTTCCAGAAATGACAAACTATTCTTTTAACCCTAAATTCTTGTTTTGTACGTGTAGTTTTATGAAGCTAAATCAGAAAAGACCACAAACAAATCCATTATGGCAATAATAAATGCATACATGCTAATGAAACAAAATCCTCAGCCTACATAATTTTGTTTTTTCATTCACAACATGTGACTCATGGGATGTAAACATACTGACGGTGTGTCAGAGGCCAGGGAAGCGGACGGGCTCACACATGCGCTGTACGTCCACATCACTCTCACAGTCCTTTCAAACCGGGTGTTGTTACATTGTAGCCGCTGCTTGTGTGTCTGTCTGCAGGCATTTAGCAATGAGGCGCCCACCAGTCTGCGTCTGTCTGACTGCAGCCAGGGAGCCTGGGCCTTCCAGTGCCCTATCCATAAGAGAGCTGAGCCCAGCAGGCAGCCCACACAGATGCTGTGCATACCGACAAAAGGACATCCGCCTACACTGTGTTGTCTAAATGATTCCCTAGCTCACGTAACGGTGAAAAAAGCAGAGCAGATTGTGAAGTGTATGATCAGTGGAGGTTGGAAAGTGTTTAGAGTAATACTTGCCTCAGTTCCTGCAAAACTTTTCATTACAGCACTGCAGAGTTGCTTGACTAAAAAGAGGAGGGTTAAAGGTTGTGAGCTGGTCTATGATTTCTGACAGATGGTGCAGCATTGTTTTTGATAAATTCGGGCTAAAAATGCTTTGCTCTTTTGAACACCAATGCATCTGTGAAGGTGAGAAGCGGGCAAGTGAATTTCACTCACACACAGCAGGCACACGTTCAGCTATTATTGCAGTTGGTTGAAGTTATTGAAGCTATAAAGTATAATAGCGCAACACTCACACACACAGAGGCCCGCATGAACATACACACGATCACACACACATTTCTGTTACGTTGACAGATGGTTACGGCTTCCCTCCCAGTTGAAATTTTCATCCAGGTTTTGATTCATCGCAAAATCCCTCATAAGCTTATTAGTGTGACATGTTAATTACTGCTCATTAACGCAAGATTCTATTTATGAACTCATATTAGATTGTACATTATTTCTGATAACCTTGTTCATTTTAAATGACCAGCTAGTAAAAGGAATACAGGGATGCTGTTAAAAATATCTCACAACAGCAGAACACTGCGTATTATTGATATTGAAGCAAATCCCAGCTGACACCGCGCGCCCACATCCAAAACTATGGGCAACATAGAGTCGCCAGTTAACCTCACCTGTAGTCTTACAGTTTTTGAACTGTGGGAGGAAACCCCAGTTCCCGGAGCAGACACACGCAGGCATGGGGAGAACATACAAACTCCACACAGAAAGGCCCCATCCAGCCGTGAGGTTAAACCCCAGACTCCTTCTTGCTGCGAGGCGACGGTGCTAACCATGGCACCAAAGTGAAGCCCAGTAAAACCCCTCAGTATCCACAGGCTGGTTTTGATTGAAAGTGCAAAAAGCAGAAAGCAGTTAGCAATGCAGCAGCAAGCTAAACTCATCTGCATTCAGCCTTATGCTGTGCCGAAGCATAACTCTTAAACTGGCCAAGTCATCCAAAATATTGAAAACAACCATTTGCTTCGGCTTCTTCCTGAGTTGCTAAGATTTTACACAGGAGGGTTTTTGGAGAAATTTGTTTTCAGTATTCTGTATGTAGAAAAAAGCTCTTTGCATTCATTTGAAAGAGTCCGATGGCTTCAAGCCTGCGGGGCTGCTTCATTGAACTAGAATACAGAATTCAAGAAACTAGTCTTAGTAGTAGTGACTGTTAACTTTTGCCACACCCAAATACCAACTAAGCTTTATCCCCCTTTCCAGAGCAAATACGATGCTGCTGCTTACAATCAAATGCAGCTAGTGTCATGTCATGTCACGAGCCTTCTGCAGCGCAAACTGGTAACTGTCATCTGGCCACTCAGGCCTTCGTCAGGGTTTTTAGATAGTTCCAGTTGCTGATCTGAGACATTAGCATGAAAGCTGATTCATTCATAAAGAATGGTGAGTTTATGCAAAAGAGAGTTGAGCTACTGTCACATAATAAAATGAGTCAAAAGCTCAGGAATTTAAAGAGACCACTCACCCTGTTTGGGTCATGCACTTATGTGAACCTTGTCGAAGCTATAAATGTTGGCTAGTCTGTAAAGTTTCTTTACAGACACATCCACTATGTTTATGTATTTTGTTGACGGCATCATGACATATTGATCACGTCTCAGGTCACGCCTGTTTCGCTGTGGATTATTTTATGAGGTATTTACTGCCTGACAGCTTCTGCCACTAATACTCTGCTGGCGTCTCTGTAAAACCTGCACAGAGACGCTGAACATTGTTGAAACATAGCAGCAGTTGGACGGATACTCCGATGTTGCCACTAAAAGTTTAAATAAAATCCAGGGGAAGCACACTCGAGTCTTATATCGCCTATGAAATTTTAAACGTTTCCTTCACATCTTGCACATCACTTTGTTTGTTTGTGGCACAAGAGGATTCCTGCTACCTGAAACATCTGTGCGTCCCCCATCATGCTTGCATAGTGGTAGGATGGTACGAACTTCATTTTCATTAGGATTGTGACTACCGGAGAGAATCACTCATCACTTCCTGAAAGAGATGCTCTCAGGGGGAAAACACTTTGAATTAAGTGACTACAGGTTGGGTGGGGGGGGTGTGTCCCTTAAACAAGATTGTACAGAAGCCAGAGAAAATCAGAGGGTCTCTTCTGGCTTTAGGAAAGGCTTAATGTCAAGGAATCAAAAAGTAGCTACTGTAATCTCGCAAAAGCGGTATTTTGAATAATTAGTGCGCATTTTAAGAATTGCTGTAAACTACTAGTACTATTCAGAGTGCAGGGAAGAGTTATGGATACTACCATTTGCAGTATTTGCAAAGGTGTCGAATACGCACATCAAGCAATATGGGCGGCAGCTGGTGTTGCTGTAATGATCCAATGAATAGTCAGTCCGCAAAAGCTACTTGCTTTTTTACATCACAGCGAAATAGCAACATATTTTTCCCAGCACAGTTCTGAAAGAGAGACCGTGAATAAGGTTTGTTTTCACTTAGATTTTAAGAGGTGAAATAAGACAAATTCCTTCATGATAAAGGCGTTGTTTTGTCATAGAAAGTAGCATGAGTAAATAAGGGAGTTAATGTAAAACAGAGGAAAGGTTTTAACACTGTGTGAGTTCGGCCTTACAAATGTGAACCCAAGAGCCCCAGAGACAAGCAGCATGTAGGAGGGACCACTGAGAACAGCTCCTGCCTTGTTTCCGGCCTGCAGCTTTCACGTGAGAGGCATGCAGCATATGGAGGCAGTCAGCTGAAAAGCCCACCGGCTCCTTCAGCAAATGCAACATAAAGCTCTGTTATATTCTGCACGTGTAGCCATACCTTTCTACTTTCATTGGATATAAAAGTATTTCAGAGAAAAGCCGAGAATTTTGGAAGCACATTTATTCCCTCTCTTGAGTCAAATGAGAAGATCGATGCTCACATCTGTCCATTAAATACAAGGGTACAGCCAGAGGTTGGTTAGCTTAGGTTAGCGAAAGAAAGACTGGGAACAGGGGGAAACAGCTAACCTGACTCTGTCCGAAGGTAACTAAATGAATCTATCAATCAGCAACTCTAAAGCTCACTAAGTAACACCTGTCTTGTTTGTTTGGTCTGTGCAAAACCTGGAGTGCAAGGACTCGTGGCATGGTGGTGTTATTAGGAGAAAGCAAGGCTGTAGTTTCATATTCACCGCACAGACATGTATGGTAACTTCATCCAAGGACTACAGACCTGATTTGTCTAGATCAGGTATTGTACAGGTGACATGCTGAACTATAAATAATTACTCATTTCTTACATGGCACTGTAACTTTAACTTTTATGTATTTCTTATTTTTCTCATTTTCTTTTAACTCTTTTTAAGTTCTATCTAAATGCTTATTATATGGTCTTATGTTGCTTTTACATTTCGACCTGATGCCCTTTACGTTTCATGTAAAGCACCTTCAATTGCCTTGTTGCTGAAATATGCTTTACGAATACAACTCGCCTTACCCTGCCTATAAAACTCAGCTTGAGATGAAATCTATTTTTCACATATTTTTTGACCTAAATATGTTTCGAGTGAAATATTACCTGAAACTCTAAACATGAAATTGCTTTTCAACTTAGATTATCAGGGCAGACAAAAAAAAAAAAAAAAATCTGAAATTACTTTGTGAATGCCAAAGAGACTTTTCTCTCTCCGGATTACAGTTTTGATTTTGTACGTTTGTTAGAGTCTACAGTGGCTTCTTCAGTCACAGACTCACACGACCAAGTGATGCCACTGCACATACTGACATCACCGGAGCGGGACGTATGCAATCCCAGTAATCCTTCCTCGCATTTACTTGAGGCTCAGTGTGATGAAACCATTAAAATGATTCAGGCGTCTCTGCGGCGCGGAGTGGGTCGGAGCAGAGCAGTGGCGACCCCGATGACTCTGACCGCTGCCGATGAAGACGTCTGCTCGTTGCCCACCCAAAGCTAACACCTGCGTGTGTTCCACCTGCTCTGTGCGTGTGTCAGTGTGTGGAGCTCTCTACTGAATGTTTCATTCAGATGAAGGGCAAACACAGTGGACATGCTAATGGCAGGCATATGGCCAGGCAAAGTGTGTTTTTTAATTGATAAATTAGATGAGTGGCTTTACTCAGCTCTTCAACATTTAGATACACTTTCAATTTATTGTTTCCGCCGCTAGGATATCATTTCAGTTGTCCCCTGAGCAGAGAAAACCGACTGAGTATACAAATAAGCTAATTTTATTTCCAAATAAATGGTGGCTGATGGGTAATGTTAGCCATTTGTGCCCTTGCCCATTAACGAATGTTGCTCCCATATATTTTACAGCTGCATCACTTGATGACACTCCAGGGGAACAGATGTGTTCAAATGAATTTACAGAGAACTCTGATGTGAGAGCGATGGTTTTTCATTATTTTCCTGTCATTCTGCTCAGTGCAAAGTCATCAGCCGTACAACGAGAGGTTCAAAGCCCAGGCACAAACCATTTCAAAGACTTAACATAGTTAAACAGCATGTACTGGACTGCACAATAACACATGAGTATTCATTATTATGCAAATTGCTGTGGTCTCTTTAGGGGGCTCCATGATTTCATTTTCAATTATACAATTTTCTCTGTTACCTTGCAAGTTTTCTTTCCTCTTTCATTGTTTTTTGAACATCAAATCCGTAACAGCTTGGGCATTAAATTAAAGTCCAAATGGAAGTTTCAGGGGATGCCTTAGAGTATTTGGTTATGCTATGTCACACCAAATGAAAAAATTCTCATTAAAGGATTTATAAAACCTGAGTGCAAATTAGCAAGCTGCTGGTTGCCTCTCATTGTTCGCTGTCCTTTGGATTTTATTTACATTTTGGAAGTTAAAGGCACGATTTGATCCCGTTCAATTTGCTGAATGAAAACTTCTTGACGTACTTCCCCTTGGTTTGGTAACACAAATATATAACCACAAATATATAAAACAACCACTTCCAATCCAAACTTTGCATAATATTGTAAAGAAAAACATCCAACGGGCAGCACAAATATCATTAATCCCCTCGCAGCAGTTGAATGGTCTCATGTGTTCAGCGAGGCGGCGAGCTGCTGTGACACGAACAGGTCTGACTGTCACTAGCATTGACATTATCTGTGAATAAGGCCTGATACAAGGTAAACACAACTATTTAGTTAACTGCCTGTATAAAAATTGCCAAGATAATTCCAAACAGATTGTTGGCTTCGTCTCCTGGCAAATGTGTCTGCAGCTTGCATTTATATTTATTTACTTTAGTTACTGTGTATATTGAACTTCTGAGGCATGTGGGACATCTTAACTTTAACAAAAAGATAAAGTAATGAAGTTAGGACTTCACTGTTGCTAGTAAAGAGAGCTGTAATGTAAGGACGAAAAGCATAAAAAGTTATTCGATATAGATTAAACATGACGATTTTGTCATTGCAGTGTGTGTGTACAAAAATTAAAGCAATCAGATTTAACTATTAATTAATAAATACATTAGCCAGCATTCCACATCATTCACTTATTTCCACCTAAAAATGCAGGAATCCATGTGTTATGACTCTACCAAGGTTGGGGTCATCTTAACTTCAATATTCAGTATAGTGACGAATGAGTCCTCCAGTATGGCCCAGTAGGATTTGAACAACTCAGCGAGCAGACGTTATGCAGGTCTACACTGGGTTGCCTACACATCCGGCATGAGTTGTTGTGAGTTCTCATCCCTGGTGAATGCGAATGCAACACACTTTGTTATAATTTACTCAACAAGTATTCTTCTCTTGTATCATCGACCATCATGCCTGCAATTATGATAAAAAGGAACAATATCAATGTAGAAGTTGTAGAATTTGAATCATAGTCTACAGTCTGTGTCCTATAAGGTTTAAAAGGGAGTTCAGAAATAAGAAATGATTTATATTGTAAGTATTCTTGTTTCTGTAATTGGCTGATCTCTTCAGTCTTGAGGATGAGTATGAAATCGTCTATCACATTGGCTTTCACACACAAGGAACTCAGAGAGGTTGTACAGCACTCTGCAAAGTGTTATGTGATTATGAAAGATTAACTTCAAATGACAGTTACATTGACTTTAACTTAAATGAAAGAATCACACTCTCGTCCTCCTGGAAATGCCAGAAGGACCTCTTAACCATTTCTGTTTCCATTAGGGCTGTAAACCTACACAGCAGGCCGTCCCGTTGCAAGAGCATCATGACGGCAGCATTTACAGTAGTTAACCTCTGGTGCCTGAAATCACATAATGGGGAAGCGGCGGTGTTGGTTTTTGTGAATTTAAAGGGGATGCTGTAAGGACACCGTGGCTCAGTGAGTGGGACCGGTGACATAAGCTGCACAAAGAAGAGTAGTTTGTCACATTGTGCAGACCAGATAAACAAATAGCCTACTATATTATATTAAAAGTCTACTTCTACTTCTTTTTTTCTATGAATCACAACACTTTTTTGGAGATTAATTTTGTAAATTGATTACCAAAACCTATAAGAGCATATGTAGAATATGCTCCTGCACAGTAATCAATAACAGTATGGAAGGAACGGTAAATAGGTGTACCAGCAGGACAAAGCTGCCATAAATGAAGCAACACTATCTGCATGACCATGTTCAGTTTCATTAACCTATTGAGTGACTAACATCAGCGGTTGGGAACATGAGTGCAGTTCTAGGGGGAAGCAGTTACTTACACGCACATATGTCAAATGTTCATGCAAAGAGCTCACGGCATCACATGTGCAATGATTGATTTTATTTAGGTATCAAAGGGAGGCAAAAAGGGAAATGATGGAGTAACACACGCAGTGACAATTAATCTGAGTACAGGCTTTGAACCTTCTGCATCACGTCTCTCAACAGCACTGCATGCAAGCGGTGCAATCACTCAATATTTTCACGTGCCGTGGGGGAAAATTGCCCGTGAGTGCTCCCTAAAACTCACCAGACAGTAAGCTTTAAATGCTCGCGTGTCAGAAGTGTTTTACATATGTCAAAGTGTTTCATATTTTTATGGGTGTTTATGGGTGCGCGAGTAACAGTGTGTGCGCAGAATGTGTGGGTAGTGCTAAATTTCTAAACCCAGAATACTCCAGCGTGTGCCAGAGTTTACGCCGGCGTTGGTTGGTCAGCCCTACACAACATTCATGGCCCCCAGAGGATGAATCTCACTGAATTTGGTGACGGTTTACATTTGTGTTTATGAGAGAAATATCTCAACAACCACTGGACGGATTTTCCATGAAGTTTTGTCAACTCATTCTCGTACCCCTCAAGATGAACTGTAATAACTTCGGTGATCTCGTGACCTGTCATTTAGTGCCAAGGTCCAACTTTTAATCTTTCCATTAATTTGGTTTATGACTAAATACCTGCACAACTGATGACATTCCCATCATGATCAACTCTACTCGTGTTTAGTGATAATTAGCGGTTATTTGGTTCTTGACATTTTCATGTAAAACCTGAGGAAACTACCAAGCTATTATGAGTACCAAGCAGATACTGATCAATGACACTGTTTTTTTTTAATGTTTACTCATTAAAATCAAACAAGAACTTAATTAGGGGCTGGGTATCTTCACTTTCAGATACAGTATAAGTTGAGGCTGTCTCATTAAATCAGCCATCACCAATTCATTAGTGCTACTGAATGGCTATCATTCAATCTCTAAAGCACGATGCCAGGAGGCTCTTTTACTTAATACCCAGCAAGAATGGCATTCTGACCACTAGTGTCTGCCTTGTTTTGGACTGAGAAAATAAAATACCTATTAACCTTTTATGTTGCCCAGTGCATCTATAAGAGTCGGACTCCCAGAAATCATTAATAAGTCACACTCAAGGGGCAGATCTAAGACCCTTTGGTTATGCATGTGCACAAAAACTGACCTCATCAGGTTCCCTCATCTACATACAATCGAACTGTGCACTAAGCGATTAAAGAGGATGAAGGCAAGGTGGAGAACTAATGAAGGTGTCTGTATAGTCTTGACCAACAAAGGCAGGAAATTAATCGGTCAGTCCCGGGCAGTCAGTGAGCTGCCTGTTGGTGGTAGAAGCCTCCCACTCTCTCTTCTCTGGCTGCTGGCAGCATTAGGCAGGTTCAGACCAGATCTCTGTCTGGAAACCTCAGGCTGTAGCTGCGTAGTCGGGACACACTGTTTGAACGGAAAAGATACGAAAACTGAGGCTGAGCTTTCAGGGCCTAAAGAAGGTAGATAATTTTCTCATAAAAGAAAAACAGACTCATTATTTCGATGAGAAACAGCTGGTGTGCTGCCAATTAGGTGCTGAATTTACATTATTAGTGCAATTTGCTGCTGGCAGTGATGTTTTTTTTTTCTTTTTTTTTCTTTTTTTCTGTCCGTGACTTCAGAAAGAAAAACTGGCTCTCAACAGACAAACTTCTTTGTCCACTCTTTACCACTGAAAGATATTACGTAAAAAAGTTTGGAATTGCAGAAAAAAGTGCATGCAGAAAAAAAGAAATCGCTGTATGAAAGCTGGCGAATCAACATGGCAGATGGAGTGAAAAATATGGGATGTGATTGCGATCTTCAAAGGCTCAGGTCAGCGCTATATCCATTTTTTTTTTATTTTTTTTTTTACATCAATAAATCACAAATGTTTGTTGCACAGATGGCATTTTCATTCCATTCAAAACAGATTTCAATGAATACTTAAAGAGACACCAGAAAGTTTAATGTCATCAGTGTTGAGGCTTCGGTGGTCTGGACTGAACTCCTCCTAAACCTTGAAAGCTAGTTTGCTAATAATAACATAGTAGTCAGTGACAGTCTCAAAGGCTAAATGAAAAATGAGATCTGCTGACCTTTTCGCAACAAGGTACATCGTATTGCCTATTTAAAATTCAGAGGACATTTCCACTCTTTGGGGGAGGTCATGAAGGTGAGGGGGGTACTGAATAGGAAGGCATGATAATTTGATAAATGATAATTTTATCTGCCAAAAAATATTGTTGTCATTTAAATTCGTCATCGTGATAAACTTTGCTTAATTAATATTCACCCTGCGTTACAAAGTGATAAGCATATTTTTTTAGCGTGTTTCCTTTCTCTAACTGAGCTTTTCATTGTGCGGATTTCTTATCAGATGTTCATTCAGACAAAGGAAACGGCACAAACAAACAGCCATTGGGAATCCTTCTGTTAGTCCTACACCTCCTCAGGAAGTCTGTGACCTTTTTGAAGCTGAGTTATTAATGAAAATTAAAGTAGCTACTGTTTTAATAATCTATGATGGTAAGAGGACTTGCTGTGCTCCTGTGGAATTCTTGTGTATTTTATCCTACTTTTGATTCACATGTTACTTTGCATCTTTTTTTTTAACATGCTTTAGTTATTGTCACAGTGACGGTTGCTTGATCTTCATCTCGTAAAGATGCTTTTATCGATTTATTTATTTATTTATTTATTTTCAAATTTCACCACTACACGGCAGAAAACCAGTCACTTTCACAAAAACACATCTTGGTCTTTAGTTTGTTGCTCATATTTCTTTG
Organism: Xiphias gladius; assembly: GCF_016859285.1. Classification (NCBI taxonomy): domain Eukaryota; kingdom Metazoa; phylum Chordata; class Actinopteri; order Istiophoriformes; family Xiphiidae; genus Xiphias; species Xiphias gladius. The sequence continues at coordinate 18,473,153 of NC_053402.1, read as the reverse complement.
CTAGCCACATGTTAACTTTGGCTGTTTCCATGGTGAGGAGTAGTGTATATTTGGCTTGTCCAAGATAACTTGTTTGAAACGCTTATCTAAGGTTTTACATGATGGGATCTGAGAGCAACGAGACTCAAGTCAGTTTGTGTGTGGCTGGAGGACCAAATCACTGAGCTTTAAACGGTGTCTAGAGATGCAACGTTGATTGCTAAAGGAATAGTTCGACATTCTGGCATTGGCGTATTTGCTAACTTTCCACAAGTTAGACAAGAAGATCGTTACCACTCCCATGTCTGTACAGTAAATATGAAGCACAGCATAGTGAAGCATAAGCATAATGATGGAAACGAAGTCTGTTTCAGCATGTTAGATCTTGTCTTTTTTTTTTTTTACAGGCGGTTATGCACCAGACTATTTGTTGGCTGGTTGGCAACCCCATGGTGACGACATGGCAGCACCGATGATTTTCGCGGCTTAACAAAATTCAATACCAGCCAGTTTTTTTAATGAATCATTCCTTCTACAATTTCCCTCTGTGCAAATACAGTAGATGATAGCTGAATTTAAAATACTGGGTGAAAATTATGAGAAGATGGTGTCATTTGTCTGAAACAAGAAAACCATTTTGTAAATAGTTCCCAGCATTTTACTGTTGAATAAATGCCGGTATATAAAAAGTGAAATTGTGATAATAGTACATTTTTCCTGTGCCATAATATCATATTATGAAATGGTTCATCCTGCCTGTTACTCATAAAATTCTTGATAGGTTTTTCCTTCTGGAATAGGAAACAAACGAGCACATTTTACAACGTGTGCTTCTGATCTAACCAGGGTTGTGTTTTCTTTCCTCGTCTCCATTGGCTGTTAATCATGTTACATGTGTCCCTGGCCACTGCAGCTGTGGATACGTTATTTAAATTAGATTGGCTTATAACTCCCAGTGTCTTTAAAGAACACTGTTGCCCAAATATTTGTCTGTCTAAATCATAATTAGTGACATTAATGATGTCACTTGGTACTATTGTGGGAGGGGGGGTACTACCAGTTTTGCATCTGGTAAAGAGCAGAAAAGCCCATAAACACAATATAGGGATGTACACCTGGACTACCTCTATCATGAAAGGTTTTGTCGATTTCAAGGTTTGGAACCCTTTTTTTGAGTGACTTTCATTCCTCCTTTCTTATTTCAGTTTTGTTCTGAATTATAACCTTCACAATATTGACGGTCTATCTGCTGTAAGAGTTGCTCAGAAGTGGCATGAGTGATTTGTTGATAAACCGGTGCTGGACCCTTTTTTTTTTTTCAAGGGGGCGGGTGCTGAAACTCCCTCGTACCTCTTACAGGTGTGTTGTTACATATAACTTGCGTCAGCGCCGTTCCAAAGCCCGTTTTCCTCAAGTAAATGGTAAGAAAAGACGATATAGTGGACTTTGGAGTCACAGCTTAATTGATATTCTGTGTGTAACAGCCACATTCAGATCTGAAGTGGTCTGAGGCTTTTGGTATTTGCTAGATCTGCCAAGATTCCTGCTTTTGTGTCAAATATTTGAATGTTGCCAGCTCAAACTTAAAAGAACATAAACCTCCTGATCTCGTCATGAAGATGGTCATCAGCGCAGTAAACTTATTTCTTCTGAATCAAGGGCACGCGATGCATTCTTTTATTTCATAAAAGCCTGTGTAGCTGAGACTCCCAGGCTTCCATTAATAAATACCGCTACGCTGTTCTCTAGTACCTGTCCAGGTAGAGGTATGCCCAAAACTTTGATCTGTACGCTATGACTCTGTGGACACCCTGACTACAGTGCAGCACTAACACCGGCTCCTTGTCCAATATGCATTTTGTGACATGGTCATCGTCAAATCCCCTCCATGGCCCCCGGACTAACCTGACTCACTGACCTCATCGTACCCTACACACTTCAGCCCTCCCACGCTCTCCTCCTCTCTGCCCTCCCCGATAAACTCTGCTCTGATTTGGTCGCAGAGATTTCAGGGTCATAGACCTGTGAGTCCACCATCTTCCTTAATTTAAAAAACCCTTCTTTTAAAGCTCATACTCCACCCATGTTTGAAACTTTTGAATTGGTTCCTGCTTTGCTGTTCATTTGAGAGTTTTTTTTTTAATGTTTTTTTAATGTTTTTTGTTCTTTTTTTGGTTAGTGACAAGGGACACGCATTATCCTGTTCACCTGGCCTTACTACATGTCTGCGCCTTTTGTTGTAGAGACGGCGGCTTATGCTGATTTTTGGGGGACACGCCAATGTCGGGTCCACATAGTTTCAAGAAAGTGTCTTAGATGACAGGTCTAAGTCAAGCCACTAATTATGCATCCTAAATTATTTCTCCTGCACTAGTCTTATGTTTGCAGATGGGCTTTTAGCCCTCCTAGTTGCAATAATAAGTTTGCTGTTTTGCTCAGGGTATTTATCATGCCTGCCCCCATTTTCTTTTAATTAAAAATGACACTATACTAAAGAAAAGACAGCATGATTTTGCTTTCAAAAATGTCTAAAAATTCATTTCTTGACGTGATAGAAGTTGGTCCCGAACTGAATATTTGACTAAACGTTAAATGTTAAGTTTTCTAAAATACACCTACACCAAGAGTTTTCCAAACTAAATATTTAACTAAATCCTAAATTAAGGGTTTGCTAAACTGAATATTTAACTGAAGTTAAATGTTAAAATTGCCAAAATAAATATTTCACGAACAGTCAAAAGTAGACATTGCTCTCTCTACATTACAGCCTTTTCTAGCAGAGGGAAGGTTTCAGGTAACTCTACTGCAGCCTGTTTAATTTTAACTGTCCAAGAAAACAGAAGCTGGTTGTAATGGAAAGGTGAATACTGTTTAGTAAGTGAAGCAGTTCTGAATAAAGCAGTTAGACAGCCGTTAACATTAAAGGCTCTATCAAGCTCTCCACTCTGTAGTACAGACATCAGACAACTTCAGATGTTTTTTGTTTTTTTTTTTTTCCTTACATCTGAGGGGCTAAAAAAAAAAACCCCAAATTGAAAACATGAAGGAGCAACATCCGTTTTGGAGGTCTTTGATTCTGATAGGAACCTTTGCACAGAATTTAATTTTGACCTGAAAATAACATATCCTTATTCTCAACAACATGCTGCTTTGAGATTAGAGGCTGCCGTGGGCAATTCTATGCGAGAGACTTTAATTAAAAAACACTTATGTGCAGTTTTTCACTGGTGATTATATTCAGTGGCAGTCAAAAGAACTAAGCCGCTTTAGTAACCACACTACACCACATTAGAAACATTCAATAATGACTACGAATACCCCTTACATATACACAAGACACAGGAGCAAAGTTGAAACACAGTTTAAAATGAAAACAGAGAGGAAATTAAATCCTATACAAGATACAATTGGCTAACAATACATAACATTTGATAATGTCTCTTCTGTTTTCCATTTTGTTGATCTTTTATGTTTTCCGATACATCCATTGAATTTTCCTATCGGTGATCGTCTGGAAAATTACACAGTACTATTATACTCGTAGTTTAGCAACACTGACCCTTTGTGCAATCTCTGCTCCATCTTTCTGCATTATGTTAATTGTCCGTTGTTTGAATAATGGTGCACTCTTTAACAAAGCCATTGTTTTTGTTGAAGTTGCAAAAACAATATTATAATTGTATCACAAGTAGTTTTGGCATTTGTTTTGTGAAATGATAATGTCGTTTCTAATGTGGGAGCACAGATGGTGCTGCTCAGCTTGAATATTTATGCTCAGTCAGTGTCCATCAACTCAGGCCAGAATTTCTGAGAGGACACCAGGTCAGGCCGGGCTTTCCTGATGATGAACAAAGACAATGCATAGAGCACTCCCACGTATCCCACTTTCCGCTTTTAACTGAATCCAAAAAACTCAGTCCACATGTAGCAATGAACCTGCAGGAAAGAGAGAGAGCAAGTGAGGGGTGGCTCCGAGTTCTGTGAGATCTGACAGTATCACCTTTTCGTAGTAGTTACATAATCTTGAACACAGCACAGTGACATGTTTATTGAAAAGAGTGAAGGCCACCTTTTCCTGATACGTGGGTTTCTGTGTAGCTGTAACCTGGCTTTTTGTGTGTGTGTTGTTCTTTGGCAGGAAACAAGGGGTCTTTTGCAAGAAGGTTGCAAGCCAGCAGGCAGAGGCAGTGGTAGACTGACTGCAGCCCAAACCCTCTCCCACAGGCCTTTAAAAGAACAAGTTACATCTTTTTTGGATGCTTGTAAGTTTAGATAGAAATTCCACTAGAATTAATGCCACAATTTAGATAAATGCAGAAAAGGGTATATTCAAATAATCTTTGCACTTCAAAGAGAGCTCCACTGATTTAGCGTTGCGCTCCTTTAACACTGTCGGACTCACAAGGGACGGCACAAAAGAAAGTATCAAAATCTATGCGGTAGAACCAGAGATATCTTTTTTCGTCTGCATATCCTTTGGATTTTAGACACTTTTGCTATATATTGAACGAAATATAATGAATTGCAGAGACCTTTTAAGCTACAGTGAGCCGATCCTTCTCTGACCGCTGAGGACGATCCACAGGGACCGGCTGGCCATAGGTACCCTGGAAGGGTCTGGTCCAACTTTAAATTAGTAACTACATCAGGTGCCAAAAAAAAAAAAAAACCTCCATAAAATGGATATCAGATGTGTCTCTTCACATGATCTCTGCCTGGGTAATCTGCTAACAGCTGCAGCCTCACTTAAAAAAAAAAAGGACAAAATTCATAAAAAAAAATATGGAATTAGATACAGCTTTCATCAAAAGTCTGGCAATAATGAAGTTTTATTTATTTAAATTTATTTATTATTTATTTTTTTTTATTTTTTTTTTGGAACTCTCTCATCGATCAGAAAAGAAATACCATTAAGATTCCAGACAGTTTTGGTTCATTAAAATTATTTGTGCAGCTCTGTATAATATTTTAGGTTTAGCCCCTCATAGTGACACATGAAATAGTCATATTTAGTATCTTAATTTTTTCTCCCTCCTCTTGCAAAGATGGATCCCCTTTCCCCAGCACTGCAAGCACACAAGTTGTTTTTATTAGTTTTTGTTACACAGTAGGAGAGGCTGGGGACTGCAAACACAGACGGAGACTTTGTGTACATGAAAGTTGTTGTTGTATTTTTCCACTAGTGTGAAACAGTGCTGGTAATAAGCCAAAAATAAACTTCTACAGTTTCTATCCTTGAGCTGTTGTACTGTGAGTATTATCAGACACTTTTCAGGACACTGAGTTAATGCAGTCTTGCAATTCTTAAAACATCTTTGTATTTTTTTTAATCGTTGACAGACCCATGGTCCTTAAAAATTAACTTTGATGCCATGTAACCTAAACTAATTTGTGTTTCTGAATGGGTATAAATGTCCACAAAGAATCGATACCGAACTTGCATCTCTGGTAAGATATACAGCATGAGATCAGCCATCCAAACCAAAAACCATTTTAAGCTTTTAACCATTTTATTTCATTTAATTCTGCAGGTATAATATATATTGTGAGCCTGCGGTTAAACTATTCCTTTGAACGTGTGCACGCCAATAAATATTTCTGATTATTAATTATTTTGTCTCAAAAGCACAGACAATAATCCACAAAACCTTCTTCAGGAATCTAATCTGTAAACTCATTAAGATGTATAGCTTTGCTCTAAAAAGTGCTAATTACTGAGATGCATTTAATTGCCTAAGGTGGATGGTTTATTTAAGGATTTCTGCCAAATTGAATGTTTCTTTAAACCCCTTAATAAACAAAATTAAAAGAAAAGGCATCCATATGCCAGAAATTCTCTCAGTGCTTTCATTGCCATATTTCTTAGCTTTTCCATGCAATATCATAGATAAGTATCATGGCAGTGGTGCTGAGCAGCAGATGAACGCAAACATAAATGTAACAGTAGGAATCCAAATGAAGCGCGCACTCTTCTCACCTCTTCCAAGCACAAATAATTGTGCTGGTCATAAATGTACTAAAATCAAATCCAGAGACCACTGTCACCATGTCGTGGTGAATTTCTTTGCATCAGCCCACGCAGCGTACAGTTCACTGTTCATAAACACAGTAGAAACACAGCAAATATGGCCAAATACAAAAGGCTACTGAGAAGAATATACAGACTGTGGCAGTCATTTAGCTTCCCTATTTAAGTGAAAGACAGTTAATTTAGGATATGCATGCAGCAAATTTACAAAGGCCACATGTGTGGGATGCATTTCTCTTCAGCAATACGATGTTTCTTTGGGCTTTCATTGATGGAATGGGTATCTTGACAACTTGATGTGCCTCCAGTAATTCTCTTAAATTGTCCTTTTGGAATAAGCCCAAGACTGAAACCCAGTGATGAACTGCATTAAAACTGGGCTTTAACCCTTTGGCACTGTTTCAGGTTATGCAATAGCTAATCATTGTGAGTGCTTAAGAGTTTATTAGGATGCTTCCATACTTAAAATAACATGAGGGAGCTGCAATGATGTGCACAGCTGGTTTCCCAGCGATTCCCGCCTCTTAGAACATCTGCACTGTACAGCTAAACAGTACTTTTATGAATTAAATCCTTGTTACAGAGGTGTAATGCAGGTGGCAATATAATAAAGCCATCTCACGTTCATTGAAAGTAATATTCAGTTAAGTCTGTCAAGGTTTTTGAACGGACATTTCATACTTGACAGGGTTTATGTGGGAAGTAATGACTCTGTGTCCAGCGGAAGGAGCTTAAAGTCAGGAGAAAATCATTTTTATTTGGACCATGTCAAAATCAGACTTAGAGGAACAGCAGCAGTGAGCGGGGGGAGACATTATGAAGGAGGAGGCCTTGATTGACTGATTGGCTGCTGCCTGTAAACTGTAGGCAGCAGCCAATCAGTTAAAGTGAGAAGGAAACTACAGGATTGTGCTGCAATGTAGCCACCTTTGATGCATTGCACTTCTGTAATTGCATACATACTGTATGTTCACATATGCTCACACTTTGTGCAACCCCCCCCCCCCTGCCTGACTCAGCTCCAGTATAGCAGCCTACAGAATGTGCCTCCATACTACATGATATAATCTATATGATATAACAATAAACTTTGCATAGTACTCATCTCATGTACAAAATAATCTAATAGGAATAGTACACAGAATGCCATTAAAGAAACATTAAATGAAAGATAACCAGACAAACAAATCTACTTAAACTAAAATTACTACAAACGAATTTACCTACCTACCAGTCTAAGATATTACCACCATTATCATAGTCAAATAGCACACTATCAAACAACCTTCATTACTTTGAAATAGACCATTTTCTTCATTCGTGTTTCCAGTTCACATACATTTTCTTTTATCACTTACTTTGGGAGACCAGAGTGTTGAATCCAGTCAGAGGAGTGGAATGAGTCCAGCACAATATATTTGTCTTTCTTTTCTCAGTCTGTTGTATGCAACGCATTCTAGGACGCTGAATTGAGCGGCGTGGCCTTCAAGGTTTGCTGTACCATACCACGACAATACCATATGTCGCGCATCTCTTTGTGAACCTCATGCGCTGGAGAAATTATGACAAACGTGTCGTTTAGCCCTCAGGAAGTTCAAACCAAGACGGGTAGCGCTTGCATCACTATCAGAACTTCCAACTGAGCTGCATGCAGCTTCCAGGATTTTGGTGGGTGTCAAACAAGTGCTGATTTCAGCTTGTTCCGTATGACGGGCCTCCTAATGGTTTCCTTCACCCTGGCATCTATCCCTGTTACGTGATTCATTTCACCTCCATTCCTAATTTCTACATACCTGGCTTCCTTGACCTGAAAAACTGTGTTGAGAGCACACTGTGCTTAAAGTCTCTGAGAAATACAACGGATTCGTCTCAATATAATATTAAAATGAGACAAATGTGTGAAAAAATGATAAATTTACATCAGGAAGAAGTCGATACAGGACATCGTTATTTCATTGATGTATATTAAAGAGTTAATTTTAACATCAAAATTTAAGTTTTCTGACTAACTAATCTGAATGTTTGGGTAGCTCACCATGACAGCTGTCTCCTCCATGCACATACACACTCTCTCTCTCCTCATCATCTCATTCTCCCGCTCCCACTCTATCACCGTCTCTCTTTCTCATGCACACTATCCCCTACCTCTCTGTGTCTCTCTGTCCCTCTCTCTCTCCTTCTTTCTGATGGGTACATTCTCAGGTATTGGCTCTTAAAAAATATTCCTTGCAAGCACACAAGAGTTTCGAGACAGAGAGGGCAAACAATATGTGAACTGAGCTGGCTCACATTTTGCTTTGAAGATAGTTTTGGATGGGCCTCTATTGTACACATGCTTTATATCAGCCAGTATGTTCAACCCACTGGGTTGTCTGACTGAAGAAAACAAGGGAAGTTGAAGTGTATGTGCCATGTTGTGTGTGTGTGTGTGTGTGTGTGTGTGTGTGTGTGTGTGTGTGTGTGTGTGTGTGGGCGTGTGTGCGTGCGTGTGTGTGTGTGTGTGTTCATTTTTCTACCCGGTTTCAGCTCTTTATCTGTTTTTGCTTCCCTCCTACTAGCTGTGCTCACATATACAGTACTGTAACGGTGCCCAAATCCCAATAACGCTGTTCTCATGTATGTGTTTTTTTTTGTTTCTGTTGTCAGACAACGGAACAAGTATGAAATAGTGACCGAAATGCAGCCCATTAAGACTAAATGATATCCAGCAATCACTTCCCAGCCATTTCCAAGCTGCTGCTCTGCACTGCTAAAATGCTGATTTTATAACTGCAACGTTGTCTGACAAAATCACCACACACATAAGTTAAAGACAACAGCTGTGCTGTGATCTCGGCTGTATTGAATTGTAAAATAACCACTCAGAGATAAAGTTAGGAGCTCATTCACGTCTGCGTCAGCTGCCGTGTGGTCAATTAAATGAAACGCAGAGAGAGAGGTGTGCCTGCGAAGGGAAAGCCCGACCTCGCGCTCGGGGGCAATACTGGCAACTCTCCTCGGTGGAAGGTATCTAAGGTTTGTCCAAAAAGTCTCTTGATTTGTTGCTAGGTGCTTTTTTTGAAAAAACATCACTAAAGGGTGTGAAAAGTCACTAAGTGTAGCAATAGAGGAGCTAAGTTTGCAACACTGCCTGGAAATGCCCCCCGATGACATAGCAGAAAACTGTTTGCGCCAGTATATTTTAAAAGAGCAGCAGCCAATTGGGAATCTCCATCACTCGGTCGGCCAACCGGTGGTGTATCTTCAACGCTCAGTCAGTCAGTCAGTGACAGACATTCACGTTTCTCAGGCTGTCCTCGCTGTTGCGGTCCAGCCAAAAATAGATATTTGAGTGAGTGCATTTCTCTTTTTGTGACAGAGAAACTACTTTAATCTAGTGGATTTTTGGCTGCAAACTCTTCCGCTCATCTTAGTGAGCAGAACACTTTGCAGCCAGTATATAAAACGTTGGCAATGCTCCCACTGTTATTCATACTGTAGTCAAATTGTTGACAGTGAGGATGGTATTTTTTTGTTGTTGCTGGAGTAAAATCTGGTTTATTGATAAAGTCATATCCGTGGCGTGTGCTCTCCACGGTACTGAAGTGATATTGCTGTTTTTGTTAAGGCTAGGCAAGTGAGCCCAAGTGCAGAACACAGGGGGGCTAGGAGACTGGATTAGGATAGAAGAATATTTATTGCGGGGTTAAAGGAATTGGATTTGAGCTGGGGGACGAGCAGGGAAGAGGGGATGGCTGGGAGCGTGGGGATGGGCTGGTAGTTTGTTGTGCTGAGCAGGGGAAAAGCCAGGGCTAAGCCGAGCAGAGTGCCTAGAGATTTGGAAGTTGAGCTGAGCTGGATCCAGCGCAGAAGCTCGGGGTTGACAGAACGAAGGGGTGGAGACAAGGGTCAGAGCAGAGCAGATGGGGCTGCAGGGAGAGGAGAGCAGGTTGAGCCAGGGCTAACAGGCAACAAGCAATATATATCTTAGAATTTCTTGAAGGCAGACTGAATGAGCAGGTACTATGATCTGGCAGAGCTGGGTATTTGTAGAAGTCTTGGTTGCGGGATGGGATGCAGCTGGCGGGGCTCTGCATGTGACTCCAGCACACCTGTCTCCACTCAGACAGTCACACTCACACACAGATACACGGGGAGAGAGGGAAAGACAGAGGCTGCAGGCCAGGCAGAGGCGGAGGCTATGACAGCTTTTGCTGTTTGGCAGTTTACCGTGTGAATTGCTGCCTTACGCGGCCTCTAGTTTTTCGGTGGTAAACTAGTAGTAAAGGTCAGAAACACTGAGCTGGGTGTGGTGATACTGATGTGGAAGTTTTATGAATTAGATCCGGCAGACAGATCTGACAGACAAATAGCTTTTTGCCATTATCTGGAGCAACGGGCAGGACGCACAGACTGGGAATCCCCATGTATAATATTATACAGATATCATAAGAGAAGATCTCTCCTGGTAGGCACGAGGTGTAAATACACAGAGCAAAATATATGAGTGGTTTAAAGTGATATCAGGAAACACAGGCAGTATTTATATAATAAGTAGTACAGCATTTTTAGCCCATTGTCAGTTACTAAACCCGTATCACCTGTTCTAAGTCCTGTCAGAGATATTAGGAATATTATAGTAACCTAAAATTGTAGGGCTTCAAAATAATGAACTGTGTGTAGTGTTCTGATTGTTTATCATTCAGTAGGTATACCTTTGGTGATTTCTATACTGTTTTTATGAACAATAATACTGTATATATTATCCAGCGACTGAAGAAGAGGGCCCACAAACAAAGCAGGCTGGATAAGCAGCAAATGGTGAGGCCTATCCACATAATCGATTGTGGGTGCCGTTGCTGTGTCAAAGTCTGTTTCCCAGTCGATATGTGTTTACCCCGTACATTAACCTGAACCTAACCTTATCTTAACCCTAACCACCGAGGAGAGCGCTACAGGAAACACAATTCTAACGTGAGGGAAACACTATGGGAACGGACCTCAACTCAAGACCGCAATGAAACCCCAAAATTCACTTGAGGCTTGAAAGGGAAGGCAATGACCTTACCACAAAGGTACATATATTAGCGCAAAGTTTCGGTTGTCTAGCTTTTGGTGCGCAGTCGAAATACTTTTTTGTCACTCTGTTCCAGTGATACGGTTGGATTAAGACTGCTGGCAAATCGGTAAAATCGTAGGTGCACATGGAAGAACACACCTACGGCCAAGCCCTCAGTCATGAGGTCCGATTTCCTGCACTCCCTCACAGGCAGTAGAAACAGCGCGGCAGCAGAGACGGACGGAGGTGGAGGAAAGGAGAAAAGACATGGAAACAAAGCAAGCACATGAAAGTAACCGTTTAAATTAGTAATTAGGCTAAGCACTTCAGCTAACGTCTTTGCAGTCAAAAACGCTCTCATTTTTATGATTCAACACGATGTGGTTTTTAGCACCGCATGGTTTGCTAATGCTAACACTACCTAGCTTGTCACTGTCTAGTGTTGAACAATGTATGTCCCTACAGTAGCTTCTTCAAATGTTAAGTAACTCACTATTATATTTCAGTAAATTCTTAATTTAACTACAGGCTTAAGGCTTTAGAGGATTAGATCACTTAAACCTTGTATAATATATTCTGATAGTTTTATATGATTTTTTTTTTTTGTCTATTCACTTAATGATTGAGATTATCAAAACAAAACTGGAAAATAATGTTGCTATTCAAATAGTTTAATAGGGTACACAGTATATATTGTTAGTGTGGCATAGAACTACATAAACCATATAAAGTACACACTGTGATTTAATAGATGTAATCCCACTCTCCCATTCTCTCACTGTCACTCTCTCTCTTTCTCACACACATTATCTGTACCTCTCTGTCTCTCTCTCTCCCTCGCTTTCTGTCTCTCTTACTCCCTCTGCCCTTGATGCAAGCAGACCGGTTCTTTGTGTGTGTGTGTGTGTCTCACCGTGGCCAAATGTGGTCCTGGGGACACCTACTGTAGCAGGGAACTACCACAGGGCTGGTTTTGAGTACTTTCATCATGCTTCATGTCTCTCCGTCTGACTGTGGAAAGATTTTCTCAACACGATAGCGTCACAACTGTGCAAAATACAGAGTTTGAAACTGGGCGTGGTCCGACTCATGACTACTGAGTACTCATGTAATAAAGTAGTAAAGACTACTGAGTGCTCATGGGTGTCGGCCATGTGTGGGGGTTGTGTTCCTCATTTTAACTGTCTGCAGGAGCCAGAAATTCATACAATAATTTACTTCAACAATAATATGCTTCCTCAGCTTATAAATTATAATTGGCTGCTTTCAGTCTTGAAAGCCACGTGGGTTTATTTTAGTAGAAAACTTGACATGAATTCAAATTACAATTTTCACTCAGACAGAAACAAAGAGTTCTGCAAGGGATACATCAGTTGGCAACTTGTTGCTCTTCTCTAGTGTTTACACATAATGTTCAACACAACACAAGATTGCTATCTGTCATTTGCTACTACAGAAATTATGTTTATTCTCTATGTTATTCTACTGAATGTTTACAGTAAACTAAAATGGAATTTTACAGAAAAAAACGTCCAAAAATTCAATGACATTTTGCTATTGGCTATTGCAAACTTGCTGATTGCACTGATTGATATAGTTATTAAATGTTAAAATTTCAATAAAACAGGTTTTGTACTGTTTGTAGGTAATTTTACTGATGTAACTTTGTGTTTAACCATTTTAATTTTTGTGTTTTTCCTGTTTCTCCTCACAGTAAGGCACTTTGGGCTCCATTCTTTGCAAGGAGGTTTCTATCATAAGCATAATTTTTTCAATTAACACCCTTTTTAAATGCTAATTCATATAATATTTCCAGTTGAGTTACTGTATCTCAATTTCTGTAGAAAAGAACACTGATTTAGACTCATTTTCACAATTTTTATTACTGCAAACACTGTTCTGATTTCTCCTGAGACATTATATTTGAGATCAAATAAAGCACGGAGAAATGTGACTTGAGCTTGGAGGTCTGATGGATGACAAGTGCACAGACGTTGCCCACGCAAGTCTGATATCTTGAAGCATAAAGAGTACTTTCAAGTCCAACACCATAGCAACACGTCTGCTTCTGCTTACCTGTTCTACCCACACATGACTCAGTCCCTCTTATCTACAACAGCAATCCTTCCTGTGATGTTAATATGAAAACACTCTGTGATGCAATAAAAGAGCTCATAATGTGAAAGATAAAGTGGATAAAAATAAGAAAGCAGCAGTTCCTTTTACTGATTGTTCTATTTAATATGTCACTTAACTGACATTGGCATCCATTGATTTCAAATGCTGGTACTATTTACTCAAGTCCTTTTGATATAATAAATTAACCTACAAATGGAAAAATAGATGAAAACAGAACAAAGGTATTTGGATTCCATTTAAAAAAAATTAAAGTGAAGTATCTTTGAATATAAACACAACTGAATACTTCACCAATCAATAGAGAATCAAGAGATGAGATGGAATAGAGGAAACAGGGCACTAATCATACCTCACTAACTGCTTAGCACAAGAAAACAATTTTTGCATGACTTGAGCCTTGAAATCAGCTCAATGCAAACAGATTTTATCAGAAGGTGCTGTAGAAAGCCAAGGTTAATATGCATTGGCTGCAAAATAAATAAATGAAATAAGAATAATAATTACAATAAGCCTGCTTATTGATCTCCATCAAGGCTATGTCGACTCCTGCAGCCTGAGACATGGATTATTCATAACTTTAGTTCCATCACTGGAAGTCTCTAATGAATTGTTGAAGAGCTCCAGGGCCTGATCTCACTTTCAGCTAGGGCAGAGTTAACATATTTCTACAGCTTCCCTGTTGGCAAAAAATGTTGGCATTTGCCTTTGGTTATTCGAAGGCCATTTTTTGGATGTATTCAGAAGAGATTTTTAATAGGTAATATTCCGGCAAATGCACTGAAAAGGGATGCTGAACACTGGCTTTATTGCGATGGCAGTTGTCAAACCTCTTGCCAAACAGAACACTGATGCTGGTGGCATTGAAGAATCTTGATTTACATTCAATGTCATCGTCGCCCCGAGTAAAAAAGGCCGACATCAATTGCTGGTCTGAAACAGGACGCAAATCCTGGTGTGGGCTTGATAGATTGGCCTGAATTCATGACAGTTACAATGTACTGCAATGGTAATAAGTTAGTGACTGAGCATAAAAATTAGTTTAAACTTCCAAAGAAACTTTGCTTACCACACATAGACATAGCAAATATACAGTTTGAAAATATGGCTAAAAATACACTGCTTTCATTCACTGTCACTTGATGCTGTCATGCTCTGTACCTTGGTTAACAGACTACTGAAAATTCTTAAATTGCGGCCTCTGCAGTAGAATATATCAGGTATGTCATTATTGATTAAAAAGTGAGTGAACAAGTGGACTTGTTTTAGTCCAACCAAGTAGAGCTACTGAGACCTCTTTTTGGTCTGGTTGACGCTCAGTATTTGTGAAATAACTGTCCAACAACATCTCATTTCATCCCAAATTGTACCTGCAACTAATACCGTTTAGCTGTATGAAGAAACATTGAGAATAAAATAATTGGACATTTATGATGGAAATTTCCCATACCCATTATGTCTTTCTGACAACACTAATAAATCAGTGATTTACTGCGGTAAATGTTCTTCATGTCGGGTTTTTGAATTTTAATTCATCATGAGTTTGATTTTTTTTTTTCCCCTCCTACACGGTTCAAGGGATAGAATGATATTTGTGGAAAATAGTGAGCTACCGTAATTGCCTAAAGTGGAATATTAACCCATTCTCTTTAAGTTTATTTCATATACCGTGGCAGTCTTCATTTGAATAATTTAATAACAAAAAAGCCTTTCAGTGGGAAGTAAATTACAATGTGAGAAGGAAACTACCAAGGGGCAGATAAGAACAGCCGCAGTCAAACACAATGTTCCTGTTCAGTGAGCCCATTAAACTGGCAGATTTTGTGTGCCTGACAAGCCCTGGACACTCGAAGAAACACGACCTTGAACATTTGAGGCTTTGCTGGGAAACTCTTCAAAACAGATTGTAAACGAGAGCAAACTCCGCAGAGAGCCGCAGAGGTACACATCACCCTAATCCCATCAGCCACTACCCTCTCACTCCTCACACCTTCAAACACACACACTTCCAATGATGCTCTCGTGCCTTTTTGAATGATGATGGGCAGAGCACTCTCACACCAAATTGCTCCCTCCATGTCAATGTAAGTGGAGCGCTACAGGAGAATTAAAAATCAGGCTGGTGGGAAGCTTGATTCGCTGAGTAACACAAAATCACAGTGTCCCTTAAGGATGACTTGAATGTAGGTTATTGTTTATTCAAGAAGTTCATGAATGGCAGCGTGCCATGGACTTGCTATGGTAAGGGTTTTGCTCCAAAAAACTGGGCATTTTAAATCAGAGTTGAAAGGGACATTGAGTCCTCGTTGACCTCAGAGTGTTGAAGAGGACCATCTTCAAAGTCCAGAGGGCAGGGATTACAGACTGAAAAGAGAAGCGGGAATTCTTTATATCTTGTGAAAAAGTAACTGCATCATTAGTTATCCAACAAATATATGAAACCTGCACAGATGAAATATGGTCCTTCTGTGTAGTTAAATCATAAAAAATAACACTCACTTAGGCCAGAAGGCTTACAAACAGCTCAGTTTATTGCACATTTTGAAAAATATAGCAAATTTGTAATCGTCAGTAATAATATTATCATCTATAATATCATACATGTACAATCGCGATGATCGATGCTATCTATAAAGCTGAGGATCACGGATTTGTTAAACAGTAAGGACATATGGCCCTAGTTAAGCTATCAAGGAAGGAAAATAAGGAGGAAAAAGCAGGAAAAAATGGAATGGAAAGATATGCAATAGGTGTCACATAAAAAAAGTGAATATCAGCAGGATTGCAATGCGGAGAAATGGAGTGGCAGTAATGAGTAAAATTACTACAAACATATAGTACGTCCGGCCAGTGAGCAGCTCCACAGGAAGAATTTCAGTGCAGTCAATCCTCAAGAAGAACTATGTTGTTATTAACTATTCAATTTAATTTCTTTTTGCATGATACAAACATATTTAATCTACAGTTTAGTATATTAAATATAGCAATTATAAATGTTAAAATACCTTATCATTTGAATATTGTGCACTACTGCAGCTTTCCATTAACTCTTTAAAAAATAAAGAGTTGTGGTCCACCTTCGTAGGCCAGATGAATGACTGAGGCACAAACCTCAACAAATGACTGAGAAGGGAAATTCATCTTTGTGACTGCAGAATCTTGTGAATCATTTATTATACTGTTTTTTTTTTTTCCATCAACAACTTAAGTATTATTGAAATGAAAAAAAAACATTAAACTCCAGACATAATTACTTAACTAGAAAGAAAAAAAAAAAACAGTCTTAAGGTTTAAATCCAACCAGCTGGATTCACTCATATTCATAAATTAGACTTGGCACATTATAAGCCCACAATTATCAATATGATCAGACCTTGACGTGAGGTAACCACATAATCAAATATTAAACAAGTGGTATAAATATTTTCCATGCCCTCCTACTGTTCCTAAATCCCCAGAGGAGCTAAAACAAAGACTTTGTTGACATGTGGAAAACGCCTAAACCAGATTAATGTAACACAGTCAAAGTTGTCATCCTAAGTCAGAGCCAATAGTTTACATCGGCCCTCCAGTGTGGCAGGCCGGGTAACATATTGCGGTAACAGAGACCGGTAATGGAATGGAGAGGCCATTTGCCACTGTTCTCCATTTTTCTCTGTGACCTTTTCTGAGGTGTGTGCAATGTATCTGTGACTCTCCTGCTGTTCTAAATAATGCCAAGGGACAACCAGAGACCTGCCGCCATAGCTGTACTCAGTCTTCACCAAATGCCACCCAGTCGTCAAACACTGGGACCCAGATTGATGAATGAATTTTGGGTGGTCCGCCCACAAAGACATTGCCATGTCACTGTAAAATATTGTGCCCATTATGCCTCATGAAAAACAATACCCAGATGGTCTCATGTATTCATCAAACAACAAACTGAATACCAGCCAAATGTGAGATTGATACTGCTACTGAAATCAGTGATGGTGGGCGAAATTTAAAAGGCTTTATAAAGGCTGGTATTTCAAAATGTGGATCTTCAGTTGAAATGAGCATAAATGTCATATATTGAAGAAGTAAGCCCATTTCAGTTCATTTCTGCTGTTCTTCTGCTTTTTTTTTCCCCAGTCAAGTCTTGACTCCATTCTCAGTGCATGTGAACAGTCATCACACTGGTGATAAATCATGTAAAATGACACACAACAACAGCACGAAAATTGGAAACCAGCTCTCATAAGAAGGTCTGTGCTAAAATGAAGAGTGCTTGTTGAGATTGCTTGTAGATTACAGACTTAATTTCCCTTGCTTAACCCAAAACCAGTTCACAATGATATCCGCCGTTAAGAATATTAGATGAGAACCTGCAGCGACCGAAACATTATGAACCTGCTGCCATGGCTCTCTTTTGAGAGCCACATCTGTGGTTAAAAGGTTTCTGTGTCTGCTGGAAAAACCTTTTTTCAGTTGCTCTCCAATCGCACACGAGGACAGGCGACAGACAACGGAGCCCCCTGTGACGAGCCTCCTCCCAGCCAGCAATACTGACAGACTACTGAAAAACTGAGTGCCGCGCAGACGCTGTGTACGGACAGGAAAATTAAAAGCACCCATTCTCATGGAAGCCACGAACGTTGTTTTATTCGTCGACTGTTTTGAGGTTCAAGTCATGCCGGCTGAACCTTCCGGCTGCAGTGAGCCAAATGTACAGCGGACCTTCAAATGGGATCACTTCACCACATGAAGTATTCAGGTGCAAATCTGCTCTTAACAGTAATGCATGGGTGAGAACTCAACTCTCTAAAATATGCATATCATGTATGTTTTGATCCAACATGAAATACCCCTTCCCCCGTCTGGATGTGAGAGAGCTTACAAGCTGCGCTATCTTGTATTATGTACTACATAATTCTCCTTTTTTTGTTTGTTTGCGGGGTGTTAAGGGAATTAATGATAGTGAATTCTCCTTTCTAGCTCCGGAGTATAGTAGAAAGTATCGCTCCGCTCCACATTTTAAAAGCTCTGTATTTCCTACTTCTATAGGGATTTGAAAATGTCTCAGCATGTTCAATTAAAGACAAAGTCATTAAATATGTAGCCACCTTCGTACTGCCCTGAACTGAGCTGCTTTGGATTCGCCCGGTCTTTCGCTGAACACGAATCAAAGAACGTACTGCTTTAATTGCCCAAATGCTGGAAGAGTATTTACAAAAGTAAACTAGCCTCGGTTATTTGAGCCTGTTCTTAAAAAAAAAAAAAAAAAAATGCAGGAAATTATTAGTCACCACCAAATCAACAACCACAGCAAAAAAGAACTTTAGGAAGGCAACCTGAATATAGGACTACGTTACAATAATAATACAAACTGAATAAAGTGATTAAAATTATTTTTCAGTCTTCAGTGCTGCAGCCATCCAGGTGTGGTAAAGACCTGATGACAAAGCTACAGCACGTTCTTAAATGTATCACAGTTCATTCATGCACACATTCGTTCTCTGCCTGCCTCTTCCTTATTACCACCGCTCCTGTCATTTCACACCCTGCTATGCCCTCCTGCCCTGCCCGTTTTAGGATTTTGCCTTTGCCTGCGCCTTTTGCCTTTCGCTTGATTTATCTGCCCGCTTGTTACCGACCTCTGCCGCACAACCTGGCTTCTGCTTGCCCTTGCCTGCTCCCGCCTACCGAGCCTTAATAAAGGTGAACTGTTTTGAACTCTTACTGCTGGCTCTTAAGTCCTGCTAAACCTGAGCCGTGACAGAAATGTGCAAATCACCTCCATCAAGGGTGAGAAAATCACCGTGACTTTCAAGCACGTTTCCTCTACAACATATGGCCATTGACTTCCAACATCGCTTTAAGAGGTTTGATGTATGGCCACATACAAAGAACGCTGTAATTCCAACAGAACTACAAAGGATTAATCATGGTTTTACGTCCACCAGTCTCAGTGGAGGAATGTATCTACGTGCATTTCCTCAAGTACTGTACTTTAAATTCAATTATGCCGTGTTTGTACTATCTAATATTTCTATCTTGTGCTATTTTACACTTCTATCCCCCACAAAATGTTTTTAGAGGGATATTGTACTTTTCACTCCATTACAGTTGACAGCTCTTTGCAAAACGAGGTCTTGCATGAATATATTATCATTATACAGATTAAGATGCAGTACTGGATTAAACAGGATCAGTAGATAAAGTAGAATAGGTCCACATCTTCAAAAGTCTGTCTTTAAACAACAGTTACAGCGAAACAGGTTTTGCTCGCCTTTATCATTCCTCCGGTTCTTAATGATCATTAACATATCCCTTCCTGATGCTCTTTCAATGTAAGTGGTGGAGGAGGACAGACAGACTCTGAAAATCGTGAACCTATCAATTAAACAAAATTTTGCCGATAGTACCTACACTATGTGAGATGTTGAACGCAAGACTTCTGTAAAATTGTAAAATCGTATCAAGTGGTATTACTACTTTTATATAAGTACGAAAATGTGAGTACTTCTTCCACCACTGGCCAGCCATAATCACTTAATTTCCTTTAGTTCTTCACTGGATTTTCCAAGTTATGCCCTTTTTAAAAAAAAACAATATTGTGTTTACTGCGCTCATACATATATTTGGCTTTTGTGACAGCCAGGGTTAAGTATGGCAACACAGTATAATAATAATAATTTAATAATAAGAATCACCCTAAAACACTTTAAGAGTGTTAGAATGAATAACTTTCATGGGGTCTGGGATCTCTGTTTGGGAATTTTTCTTATTCAGCTTTATACTGTCCAAACACAAAACCTGTGTAAAGTCATATTCAAATGTTTCCAGAACAGACATTTATCAGCAGGATCTGCTTAAAAAAAACCATTGGCAACCATCACATTTTGATCAAGGTTTTAGAGTCAAAGAGAACAGAAGAGCTTCTTTCCATTGTTTCGCGCTGCCATTCAGTAGTCATGCGGGAGACAATCTGCTGTGGAAGAATCAGAGCAAATATTTCACCAGCAGTAACTTCAGTGTGCAGGTACACAACATTTTGTTCTAACCAGCAGTCACATGCAGTAGACTTGCTCCAGTCTTTACAGACCAATGGACTGTAAATACAACTGTATAGACATGAACACACACGCACCTTTGATTTAGAGCAATCACTTTATGTCCGTTGCCCTCAGTTCCACGAAAGGGTACAACTGATAATTCATTCCAATTAGAATATTAATGGAGCAAACAGCTAATGAGTGAAATAACCACGTTACATTATTACTGTTCATGCTCCGCACATGCCTCTGTCTCCCAACAATAATCAAATATTTGATTATTATATACTTAAACCACAATTCCTAGCGGATTTGCACTGTAGACTCATGGCCCTCCCTGATGCAGGGTGTGGAGAGTTTGCGGCAGTTTGCACTGTACACACTCACAAGCGAGGTTTGTTTTTGAAGCTGCAGTTGTGATGTGGAATTTGAAATTCGTTTTGTGCACACCTACTGTTCTGTGAGGCTTCGAGTGGTATAAGTGGAGTCTGAAGGTGTGAGGTGAATTCTCCAACGGGACTACTCAGCAACAGTACAAAACTAATGGATGCCATTTGATTCCAGTTCCTGAGGCATCAAGTAAAAAATAACTCTTCCCCATTACCTTCTGTGAAAATAAATGGGATCTACTTTTTATACTTTCTCCTCTGCAATTTATCCGTTGTCCTCCACAATAAGCAAAGTTATATTTTTATTATTTCTGCTGTGACAGCTAGAGTGCATTGCTGATGTAAAATTAGTGAATTGAATTTTCAAATAGCTATGTTTCAGCGTACAATTAATAATTCAATTAGGATTTACATTGCTGCACATCATGCTGCTGAATATCGATATTAATTGTTTGGAATATTTAATTTCTCAGCTAGACTGCCATGAATGCCCTCTGGCTGTTCGAATCTAATGAGGTGCTGCATCACAGACCAGGCAGATAATCAGTGGCACAAATTAACAAAGTTATTTGAATTAATCAGGTTATACATTTGTGTGAAATTCAAGCAACACTAAAGGGCATGCTGCTTGTGTTTCATTTACATGTACGTGTCAAGAGGCAGTTGAAAGTGATTACCGTTAATGAACTCATCAACCAACTATTTAGATGGTGTCACTCAAACCCATCGATACCGCCTGACTTTGACGACATTAACTCCATCTTATATTAACTATTATATTTTCATAATTGGCCTAGTCTGGCTCTCAGTCTGCACAGCAAACAGGCATGGACATATGGAGATAAACTAAGTTAATTCCTCACGAAGGTCATTAGTAATGATTAATGTTCACGAATAAAAGACTGAGAGCCAGATACTGCTGCTTCATGTGTGACAACAAAGAAAATGCGAGGCACTTAATATCTTAAGCACTCCTGAGATGAGAGCAATTTGTTTTAGGTAAGTCCTTTTTCCTGCCTATCATTCTAATATTCTTTTTCAAAAGTTGTAGACTCTTACTATAAAAACACTGGCAAAATAATGCAGAAGAGACCAGCAAATGTAATCCACGAACAAGGACAAGCAAAAGCATACATGCACCGCTTACCTGAATACTGAGGGATCTGAGGATGCTGAAGGGTTATCAGTTAGGAAACGCCTTGCAACTTGCCACCAAGGAACGCGTTTTCACTTTCAACATGACGGAAGCGTTAACAGCGCACAGAGTTCGCACATCGACTCAGGTCTCTGGATGTATTCTAACCCATGAAGGGTTAGAAGTATGGGTATTCCATAAGCTGGTTCACACAGACAGTTCTCGCTTACATGGTAACACCAGTGAAGCGGACGACTTAGAAAGCAGGATGTTTTCACTGATAGGATTTTCTAATGATTTTGTATGGATTCTTTTTTTTTCTGAAACATGGAAGTCTGTATTTTTTTTCCCAGGGTCCCTGTAAATATCGTGACAGTAACTCGACTGATTGGCTCTACTAGGTTCTCCCTGCTTCTATATCACCAATTACAGCACAAATCTATTCAAAAATGGGAAATTTTGCATAAAAAATGGTAAATAGTAAATGTTAGCAGCAGCATTATCTCAAGAATTTGTTTTTTAAGCTCCTTCTCTTGAGATAACGTTTTAATTTGAACATTACTTGAGACAGTTAGTATACATACAAATAACACGCATATTTCACAAGACATATACTAAACTCTACAAAACTATAATACATTACACAAACCATAGTAACCGATATGTAGTATGAAATCTGGGTAACACTTTATTTTACAGATAGTAAGTTTCCTAATCATCTACTGTGATACTATGTAAGTGTAAAATCAAATGAAGGTTCCTAGAAAGCACAGCTGAACATGCAAAAAAGTAAAATTTGTCCCATATAACAGACAGGCTTACAATTCAACAAATATGTAGAATGCCTTTTCAGTATTAGATTAGATTAGATTTCACTAATATAGTGAAAGTTTACGTGGGTTTAAATCTCTCTCTCTGTTCTCACAGTCGTTTAGATTTAAGCCGTTCTTACAACCTGCTTACAATCTCTACACAAGGATGTATTAAAATTTTCTGATTATTTCTCAAAAACTTAAATATATGCGTTGATACTGACCAAGTGCACTGTGGAAACGTTACTAAAATCTGAATCAAACAGGGCCATTATGGGGCCAGTAGCAAACGTTGTCTGTTCATGCAGAGTAGCTGTTTGAGCTAGCAAACATCACTAAATCATTAAAACAAACACGATCCTGATAAGTATTTTTATATATCGGTCACAAACCAGCAAACACGTTCTGTAACAAACATTGCTTGCGTGTTAGGTAAAGAAACTTTCAGATGAAAGTTGTTATTTGACAGACAGCCTAATAGGATCATGGCTGGATTAAAAGATTACCTCAGCATGCTGTGTTTGTTTCTTCCAAATTATTAAATTAAGCTTCTAAAAGCTGGTTACCATTTTTACATTCATAAGTGTAGGGCCACTGTCCATTGCCACTAATAAAAAAACAAAGTAGAGCAGAGGGTCTTCATCTGTACTAAAGACATGGAAAGAAACTAAAAGAGTTGGCATTTTAGTCACATTTCTGTCCTTAATATCCTTAACTTCAGATTTATGTGCCACAGATAAACATTAACAGGGCAGATGCGCTTGAACCATGGTGAGATTATGCAGTTGTTAGAAATCTTTTTGCATTAGTTATATGCATTTTAAAGCATGTTTCTTATGTCGTCTCTGCTTCTGTGTTATATGCTTTGAGGAGCATGGAGCCAAAATTAAGCCAAAAAACCTTTACTGACTGAAAGATGTTCCAGTCACGATTTAATGTGTTCATTTCTAGAACACTGTGAGGAGCCGAGATGAGAAAGGGTGGGAGGTATCTTTGCTGCTTCTCTGATTTCTGTTTTCCTCTCCAAAATATTTAGATCTGCCTTTTGTCAGTCATAACCCATTCAAGCCAAGGGGCAAACTAAAGAGACGTGCTTCTTTTGGCTAATGTAAAGCATAAGAAATTTGGTAACCTCTTTCGTGATGCAATATACTGAATAATTAAATTATATTATACGCTTTTCTGAGTTTGAGAAGGAAATGTCTGGCATTGCTGAACAGTCACATTTTGTATTGTGGTCCATTGTTGAGAAGTTGAACATAAATTGAAAGAAGATGGGAGAAGGGCTAAGCATGGGATTTTCTTTTTTTCATAAACATTTTATTATCATTTTAGGAACTATCATAAAACAGTACAGTGACATGTAATGCTCTAATGTCATAATGAACCCGTCCACCTGTGAGATTACATGTGCTTGTCAGACATGATAATGCCCAGTTGTAATCTTCAGCAAAGCCGGACGTGTGCCTGGAGCTAGGAGGTCATATAAAAACAAAATATGCCACCTTGTCATTTTTTTTGTCACTGGCAGGAGGTTATCGATTCCCGAAGAGGGTGGGGCATCCGCAAATGAGGGTGTGTTTGATTTGAGGATGTGGCGAGTTTGAAATGCCTGAAGAGGTCAGATTGCTGCAGGTAGAAGGCAACAGCACAGCTGAGAGAAGCTGGAAAACGTGCCTTCAGTGTAGAAAATAGGTATGGGATGTCGACTGAGATTTTTTATTGTACAGTTGGAAAGTGATTGAAAGTGATCTGCTGTTGAATGGTACAAAGCTTATATATTGTCACGTTTACTCTTATTCACGGTAATTTCGATTTTTTTTTTTTACATCAAACAAAAAACAGACTAGATAAACCAAACTCAAATTAATCATAAAACCATACCAAAACCAAAACTATAGCAATTTGAGTCTGTTATGTATATTTCTAACAAATACCTTGAATATTAGCTCCCCCCCCCTTTTTTGCCTTTGCCTGTATTTTAAAAACACTTAATGGAAACTAACCCCAGTGGTTAATCCCTCGTGGCATGAGTGCAACTTTCAAATGTCACGGTAAAGTAGCTTTTGAGCTCTATCTGTAATGCAGCACAGCACTCTAGTGGCCACAAGGGTAATAATTGTCTAGGTGTGTGAGAGTGTGTGTGTGTGTGTGTGTGTGTGTGTGTGTGTGTGTGTGTGTGTGTGTGTGTGTGTGTGTGTGTGTGTGTGTGTGTGTGAGTGTGAGTATAAGAATTTGTGACTTTGACATATACTGAGCCATGAAGGTGTCCCTATTTTTGCCACCATCTTTTCCGATTTTAATGAGCAGGTTTGAAGAAAGTGTTCCGCTCCCACTTTGGCTGCTCTACAGACATCACTGATGACCTTATATTGAGGTAGTTATGATTGAAAAAGTGTAAAGACACCAAAAAAAGGACCTGCATAATATGCCTTCAGCCTGTACCAATGACACGTGATGAGACAAACACATGCAGTAAATTTAAATGTGAGGGTGAAATGTAGGGCGGTGATGGGCAGGAACTGCCTCACCCAACAAATAAGCTATTTTCATCTGAAATTACATTTTGACGCAGAGAGACTGTCTGAGAGACAGAAAGAGACGGAAAAAACGCTTGACTAGTCACACAGACAGAGGGATGGGGTGTGTTTGTAAAACTGAGAACCCTTAAGCACCATCAACTCTTATGGGTTGTGTGACAGCCAAAGTTCCTTTTTCTCTGTGTGACGTCAAGGCTCAACTTTTGGGATCGGGTTGGCATTTGTAGCATTTTTATTGCCCAAAGAAAGATCGCGAAACAACACCACTCAAGGATGTCTTCCGAGATAGTTTCAAAGAGTATCTGGTTACCTAAATTTGACATGCAAAGTACATGTTGATGAAGGCAAATCTATTCACACCACCAGCAACCAAAATTAAACGCCTGCCCTCCCTTTGATATATAATCGAAAGGTTCTGAGAGGTTCCTTGAAATCTGAACCCGCAGTTAGCTGCAAGGCTACTTTTGCCAACATGATTTGGAAAAGGTTGAGGCAAACAGAGGAATGAAAAGAAGGAAGAGTGCAAGGCCTCTGGTTTGAAAAAAAAAAAAAAAAAACCTCATATAATTATTCTCAACCAGTGCTATCTTCACCTGAATCACATTATGATAAACTAAACTATTCTTCATTTTCCCTGGAAACAGCTCAAGGACCCTTGAACCCATGAAGCAGCCACTGTAACCATTAGTGTGAGTCTACTGTAATTCATTATGCAGAGCATGGCCTTAGTAATATGCAAAGAAATGTTACATGGAATGAGTAATATGAAAGTAGAACTCATTACAAAGCCTCAGTGGTATTTTCTGTCATAAAAACCTGCTTATGACCCACTGAATAAACCTGGTATGACCTATTTTTCTTCTTGAACAGCAGCTAACATCTGTGGAAAAAAAAACACATGTTTGTTTTTGTCATGCCATAGCTGCTGTTAATTATAATAACAAGGGCCATGAGGACATTTTTATCTAAACTGCTATGAACTGAATCTTTATGAATATGTCATGTAGCTGTTGCAAAAGCTGTTCTGGTGTGTTTTAAGCTATGATTTATAAACAGTGCCAAGGGGAACATGTTTACACACTGTGTGTGTGTGTGTGTGTGTGTGTGTGTGTGTGTGTGTGTGTGTGTAAATTTCTACTTTCTAGGAGACTGAATAACACAGCACATTATAATGTAATCATTACTCAAATGTCTTCATTAGCTCACTGTCGGCTTATTTGAGAAACATTTTGTTGGTGTCTAGAGCACATTAACATGTTTCTCTGCCTTGCCCTTGTCGTTTTTCTGGAAATCTGAAAATGTACCTTTTGAAACACAATAATATAAAGCGCGGCCTTTAATTAAAGAGAAGGGCATGGAAGGATTTTTCAAAGCGGTACGACTTTATAGTACAAAGAATGAAAGACCTAAACAAAATC
This sequence comes from Xiphias gladius, assembly GCF_016859285.1. Taxonomy (NCBI): domain Eukaryota; kingdom Metazoa; phylum Chordata; class Actinopteri; order Istiophoriformes; family Xiphiidae; genus Xiphias; species Xiphias gladius. The sequence continues at coordinate 18,446,659 of NC_053402.1, read as the reverse complement.
CCTCCTGGCCATGAACTTGAACAAAGGTATTCCCAAGATATTTGACAGATGACACACAGTTATGGAATAGTCTCAAGCTGCTCTATAAGTCATGAACGGGAGGCTATTTCTATTATCTGTATGAAGAGTTCAGACAAATAATGGAAATATATATTTAAAATAAATATTTTTTCAAATAAATGTTTGAATTCCAGTTTTGTTTAGATCAAAATGATAGGTCAAGGACACACATGGTCGGCCACGGAGTATAGGGAGCGGTCCAACCAATTTCATATCTACCGCTACCTACTCAGAGCACATAATAATTCCGCTGAGCCGGTTCTATTTGATGTTATGAGTGTGTCATGTTCATAGGGATGGCTCCTTTCGGATCAGTCTGATGCAGCACTCACATGCCTCAGTGGAGCCTCACATTCATCTGAAAAAAAAAAAAAAAAGTCATGCAAGCACTTTTGCTAACAGTGAAAATCCCTCACCGTCTCTCCTGAAGCTGTAAAAGCAGATGTGACTGCGCTGTAGTTGGCCAATCCGTAGCCAAAATGGAAAGGGCCTACTAAATTGTCCTTGCATGGCTTACATACAGCATTTGAATAAAGTTCAAATGTCAGGTTAACGCCACTGCATGGCCCTGTTCTTCGGTTGGTTACATGGCACGTGGGTAAAATTAAATAATTCATGAACTATTTATATTTCCACATCGAGTCTACAACCATTTTTGCTAAGTCTTTGCACCACCAGATAGAAGACGTGAAGCAGATTAATTTTTCCACTATCCCGTCTATCTTTTTCCTCCATATAGTGCCATGGATATTTTACATCTATCCTAGTAAACAAAGGGTTTCACTCTGGGATTTGAAGTGCCGCTACTGAATAAAGCTCACAGCTGAAAATAAGAAAAATAAAAAGCAAGACTTTATCTGCTCCTAAATTAAAGCTCCACTGACAGTTAATATAAAAAAATCCTGCTTCTGTGGTTTCTTGCTTCGGAAGAGCTGTTTCTGCTAATATTGATTGAAATGTACCAGGCCAGAGGATCATCTTATTTTTAAACTTAAAGAAATTCAATATTGATAAATACTTTATTAAAGTTCAGTTAAATCATCTTCACTTCATAACAATAACACAAAAATTACCAGGAAAATGACCGTGCAGATCAAGTATAATGATGCATCGTGAACAATGCAAGAACCCTGAACACGATCTATGAGAAAAACAATGAGAAACACAATGTGCTTTCAAAATTAAATCTTTTAATCTTCAAGGCTGCTGCAAACTTCAGGCAAAAACAAAAAATCGACCGAATTTCTCTCTTTCACAGCATATTAGTGGTCCACCTTCAAGGAAGTATGCAACAGACAAACAGACAAGTACAAATCATTCCTCATGTGTTCACTGTTTTTCTAACCCAAACCTTGTTCAAGACCCTCATGATAGGTTTTACCCACTCGGATGCAGCTTCCAGCTTCCAACTTGAAGTAAACACTTTTTATTCTCGACACAGATTTTTGCAGGGTTTTCAATATAGATCATTATGTAAATATTAATGTTAATAGTTGTTCCTAGGAATTTTCGAAGGCTGATAAGTATCGAGTTGAGAAAATACATTTAATCATGATTTTATCAAATTTTAGAGAGGAATAAAAATGACTCAGGTTCATTCATTATTCTAAAACTTTTATCCCATATTCTCAGTTTTCCAATGATTTTATTAATGAATAACATTAGACAGTACTTTGGACCATTCATGGAAGAAGTATTCAGTTCCTTTACTTAAGTAAAAGTACCAATACAGCAATGTAAAAATATTCCCTTACAAGTAAAAGTCCAGCATGAAAAATCCTACTTAAGTAAAAGTACAGTTGTATTATCAGCAAAACGTATTAAAGTAGAAGTACTCATTTCGTCCCTGTGATGGATATATTATGCACTAATCTGTAAGCAGTATTTTACTGTTGTAGCTGGTTGAGGTAGATCTAGTTTTAACTACTTTATAAACAGTTAGCTAGTTTAGTCCACTGGCTCCCAACCTAGGGGTCGGATCCCTCCAAAAGGTCACCAGATAAATCTGTGGGGTCGTGGGATTATATATATTTATACATATAAAATTTATTTATTTATTTATTTAAACTGTGGATGGAATTTTTGCTTCATTTTGTGAAATATCAAAAATTCTTACCTCTTTAGGCCTCAAAGTGGCAGTCTGAAAGATTTCAGTCCTGGTTGATTTGGCAACACAGTTCCTGGTGGTAACAGCAAGTGTGGTTTAATGATTCAGCTCACAGAATTCTGGGGGCAGCAAAACAAATTACTGTCATTTTAATAAAGAAGTCAGGCAATAATTGGCCTTTTTCCGTCATTCTGCAAAAAAACCATGATCTGATTTTATTTTGCACACGGCATGAGTCTGCGAACAGCAGGGCACAGTGAAAGGAGTTGGTGACTTCACTTAGAAGTTGGAGGTTTTCAGCCTGTCTCCTGCAGCTCTTCATCTAACAGCATGCTATTACCGCTCCCTCTTGTTCCATTACTCCCTGCAATATTCCAAACTGACCCACTGTCCAAAAATGTGAAAAATGACCACTGTCTTGTTTTGTAGAACTCGTGTTTCGCGAGCTAAATGGTTCTGATGTAAAGATTCAGCGGGAGGAAATGTTCGGATTGCATTAGCAGCAATCCTGAATTACATTAGCAGTAATTTAATACAGCATTTTTTACGGGAATGTTGCCACAGATATCTAGCCTGTGGCCGAAAAGTCAAAAAAATGTCCTTTCCTAGACACTTTTCGTTGAGAAGAATTCATAAGGGAGAATTCATAAGGACTTAGGACAACCGCGGTGCTAAGAGAATCCGACTGCACTTTCACTAGCCTACTTAATTATCTGAAGGTCGGTTGACATGGGTCGCTAAATGTTGTTGCTGCAAGGAATGTGGGATGGCATTATCTCCTTTCTTTTAGTAAAGGATGGTCCACTGTACCCTACGCTAAAAGGGTTAGCATTTGGTGAATTTGACCAGCTCCTATCATGGCTGCCATTGCTCTCAGTTAGGAACCTCCGCAACCCCAGTTCGTAATACTGCAAATATATAAATATTGCAATGCTTTCATCAGTGGGCCATAGGATAAATCACCATTGTGTTACCTAAATCGGTGACAGATAGTGACTGAACAGACATTCATTTACATGAAAATGTTTGAGACTGCCACTTTAAATAGCTGTTTAAATGAAGTTATCTGGAAACTATCCCCAGAAGTTTAAAGGGGAAATGTCTCTTTGGTGGAACCGACTGCCACAACTCGTCTGTAATGTCAACTAATGAGCCCCAACTACACCCTGCTTTTTTGTAAGAGGTCACAAGCCTAAAAGGTTAGAAACCACTGCTTTAATCTATAACAGTTGGGTGTATTTTAAAATCTTATCGCAATGTTTTTTATGTAAAATCCTAATCTGAAAAGTAACTAATAACTATAGCTGGCAAATAAATTTAGAGGAGTAAAAGGTACACTATTTCTCTCTGAATTGTAGTGGAGTAGAAGTATAAGGTAGCCCAAATTGGAATTTCCAAGTATAAGTACCTCTAAATTAGTTAATTTCATTAGTTTATTACTTTCCACCACTGCGTATGACATTCTTAGAAAAAGTTTGGATTATATTCCTGTTTATCGTGCTGCAGCCAGAGTGTACAAGCGATATGAATGGACGTCCCGTTTTACTTTTCATAAATCCTGAAAATAATAATTGTATAGTCCTACATCAAATCTGGAAATAGAACACAGAACTAGTCAAATTTTGTCAGAAATACTCAAGTGACTTACCTGCTAATAATTTCACAACAAATACCAAAAGAGTGCGAACCACAGGAAAAGTTATTAACAGCTATTTTAAAAAATAATGTGAATCAGACTCAAGTTTATTTGTCACTTATGCCGACACAAAACTCAAAGTGTCTCGTATCTACTGGGAGTCGTCTGAGTTTTTTTTTCTTGGAGCGAGGAGCGAACCGGGGGCGACGTCGGAGTACGTCATCACGCAGAGGTCGCTGTGCGCACGCACCACAAAACGAGGCACGTCTCTTTCGGTTTGTTTTCGTGCCGGACGTTGACTGACAGAGAGCCGCCGGAGCCGCCGAAAGTGAAGCAGTTTAGCAGAGAAACACATTTAAACTGTACGCAGACGAAGACACAGGGTGAGGACTTTTTGTTTTACACGGACGCCAAGAAAAAGGGGTCCAGTGTTACCAAGTTTACCGGAGCTAACAGTAGCCTTGCAGCTAACGTTAGCCAAGCATCCCACTACTTTCCCGTAGCCGTGCGTGACTGCTGTGGAGCTTTTCTTTCACTACTTCGATAGAGACACAGGGATGATCAAACTTAAAATCTTTCTGCAGGTGATGGGATGTGAATTTTACTGAGGACAGAGTGTACAAGTGATAATTATCAAATAATTATTTCGTTAGCTCTCTTTACTGAGCCGCTAACCGTGCTGTGATAGAGTCTGAAAAATCACAGTGTAACTTGTATGAGTCGTATGGGATTTTTGAATTCATATTTTGCAAATAACTGCGATGTTTTAATGTCCAAATTGGTTTTTAATTTGCAATTGTGCAAATTCTGTAGTGTGGGCCTTGATCATAACCAACACCGAATAAATGTACAGCTGAAACTTTTAGCCGATTAATAAAAGACACATTCAACCGAAATTAATCTGCAACCATTTTGATACTCGATTAATCGTTGGTCGTTTTTCAAGAAAAAAAGCCAAATATGGTCTAATTCCAGCTTTGTGATTGTTAGAATTAGCTGCTTTTCTTTATCTTATGTAATAGTAAATGTAATATCTTCAGGTTTCATACAGTTGAAGTAATCTAAAGAAGTTACCCTGGGGTTTAGGATATTGTGATGGGTATTAATGGGTATAATCCTCAGATTAATAAATAAGAATAAAAAAAGAAAAAATTCACTAGTTGCAACCATAAATAAATACAATAACTTCTTCATAGTGTTGTAATTTCAAGAGTCTGAGACAGCAAATATGTCTGTGTGGTATCTTTTTCAGTAATCTTTTTTTTTTCTCTCTCTCTCCATAGGATTAACAAAATGTCTTCTCCCGAGCCGATCATCAGGACGAGACAGACAGAAAAAGAAGTTAATGGAGTTTCAACACAGGTCATCTGTACGGAGTTCAGCAATTACATATTTGTAGTTCTCACTCAGTACGGCAAAATCGGGACATTGATATCTGTCACACCTGACTCCAGATCTAATGATATCAGCACCCCAACATTCTCCACCAAAGTCCTGCTGGGCAAAGACGAGGTATGCTGGATGATATTGTTCAGCTAAATACTATATCAGTATGATGTAGACTTGTTCACAGGACATCGTTCAAACTTGGTGCAACAGAAAGTAACTCATTTCATGCTGTGAAAGGGGAGATGAGCTTGGCTCTGACCTTCTTTGGTAGATGGAGAGAAATTAGATATGTGCTGGCTTGGGGTTTACTGGTCTGTAAAAATGTGCACAAGGAAACCTATTTCATCTCTGCATGAGCAAGTCATTTTTGAATTGGCATACAGTGCAGGGGTGGATCATTATAGAGAAATGGATTTGAAACAGTGTTTGCGTGTAGAGTTGACAAGACATAGTCTTTTTGTTTGTTTTTCTGTCTGGTAATTTTAAAAAGGCAATACTTACATTATCTTGAGAAGAATGTTATCATGATTGAATACTGCTATGTAATGTAGTTTGTGTCAAGAGTCGAGTCCTCATCTCTTTTATTATCTAGTTTACTGGATTACACAAAGCCAAATAACCTGCCACAACCACATCATTGGTTTCATTAAAATAGAATAAAGCCAATTTGAGAGATGTGCAGGCGTTGTTTACTTTGGGAAAAGTTTTCAAAAATGAATCACTTTTCTTATGATGTATGTGGAATACAGCCCATGCAATAATGCCGTATGGCAGTGAAGGCATGTTATAACTATTTACCACATATGCAATGGCAGCTGTTTTGTTTTTTTTTTTCTGGACCACTTTTTCACAGTTTGAGATGACTTGGAAAGCGAGATGAGACTTGTAAAAACCTGCAGTCTCTGAAGATATGGAAAAATTATTTACTTTACACTTCAACTTACCTGTACATGTAATGTAAAAAAGAGTAAAGCAATTGGTGTGTTTGTGTGTGTGTGTGTGTTTGTGTGTGTGAGTGAGAGAGAATGTGTTTGAGAGAGAGTGTGTGTGAAAAGTGCTACAGGGGTTTGTTTGTTTTTTTCCATTTTATTTGTGAGGTTTCACAGGCCAGCCATTGCACATTTTCAAAGGACTGTAAAAGTCATTCATTTTTCTTTATTAATTTTCTTCTGACGTAGATGTTTTACATTTCTGTATGTAATAATGTAACACCTGCTTTGTATTTCTATTTACAGCCACTGACACACGTCTGTGCGAAAAACCTGGCAACGTTTGTGTCGCAAGAAGCCGCCAACAGGCCTGTCTTACTGGGACTGGCACTAAAGGATTCTTCCATAGATTCAATAAAGCAAATGAAAGAGATCATCAAAAGCTGTCAAGTCTGGTAGGAAATCAATAAAATGGACACACAGCCTTGTGGATGGCCCCAATGCCATATTTTTCCTTTTGTGTTTTTTTTTTTTTTTAAACTTAAAAGATTTTTATTCTTTACTAAATGCAAGTCTGTAATTAAAAAAATAAATAAAAAAAAAACTGAGGATTTTCCACCAAAACAGTTTGATTTACTCTTGATTGTTTTGATTTGTTAAGATATAAAGGAATGTCTTATAGAAAACACAATTCAGAGTAAATCTGGTCTTAAGGGTGTATTTTCTGCACGCCACTGTGCTCTCAAAAACGGAGGACTGTGCAATGACGAAGTTATAGCTTACAAAATGATGGCCCATAGTTCCAGTTTCATCAGCATATGAAATACATATTAATCCTACAGTTTTGTTTAAGAATTTGTAATACTTCATACTGTTATTATTTTTGTATTTAAAAATGCGAATATTGTAAATTGTGTCATGAGTAGAATTTAGAAATAAAACAAATCGCTTGTAAAAGTTGTTTTTTTTTCTGTCTTTGAAAAAAAAAAAAAGGCAACTCATTCATCTCTGCCCCAGTGAGGTTTGGTCTTAGCACTGGACAAACATTTTAAAGGGGCATCTTGTAAGAACTGACCAACTGTTGAATTCAAACCCCAAACAAAAAGGGGGCAGCATACTACCAGACAGTTTGGGTGTCCACCAACGTAAGAAGCAAGGAAATGCACTCTTTGGTCCCTCTTCCCCCCTCCACTGTGCCATAGTTGGACTGGCTATTGGGCATACCGGGACAAATCCCAGTGGGGCACTGCATTGGTGCGGTGGTGGACCATCAAAAATTAGAGGTCAGGAGAAACCAGGAGTAGAGGACGAGCCACAAGAGGTCAAGGAACGCAAGGGAGCGCAGCTAAAGAAGCGGCACCAGTAGCTGAGCTTGAGGAAAGAGTGGAGGAATGTTGCCTCGAGAGGATGGCTGCAACACCGTTTTATAGCCTCCTCGCAGTTACTACTACTTCATCCGTCATGTTTGACTCAGGGAAGATTGTACGATGCTGTGACTCACTATCGTCCGTTGAGGAACAAAGTGATATCACAAGACGTAAGACTTGCAATAGTTGTGTGGAATATTAATCTGTCGGTTACCATCATCAGAACTCTGTAATTTTGTAAAATGTAATAAAATGTATTTATAATATGTATGACTCATTTGGAATATTTGTTTTCTAACTGAATTTAAAGATTTGTGTGGGCCTGGTTATGATAGGGGACTTGGCGTTGTGAAGTAGATTTTGTGTCTCATTTGTTCTTGCCCTGTCGCATTTAGCTACTGAAGCTTAGATATCAGGGCTGCAACTAAGCTTTATTTTCATTATCAGTTAATCTGATAATTTTCTTGATTAATGATCAAAGTGTTTGGTCTATAAAATGTCAAAATAGTAGCTGTTTATCTTCTGTCAGTTGATTCAGCTCAGATATATAAATAGTATAATGTGAATAAACACTATCCCTATCATCTTTATAAAGCATATGTGGTAATTTGTGACTGTGTTGGAAGAGCTGTTGATTGATCTGAGTTTGTAGTATTCACTAAATACAAGGCTGGACTACTAACTGCGCAACTGCCGAGGGGCCCCAGACCCCCTAGGTTCACTACATATCATCTATGTCTATATAATTTTAATAATTTGTTACAAAATCTAACCACTAAAGTACAATATCAGCTCTGACGGATCCTCCATCCTTTTTTCTGTCTGTCAAGTAATTAACGCACAGAAAACTTCAGGCAAGGTCGTATTATTCCATCACATAAATACTGTATGGTTACAACCAGCTGTTATTTTCATTATCACTGCTTCATTATCACTACGTCTGACAGTTGTATTCTTTAATCATCAGTTGAGTATATCAAATGCCAGAAAGTAGTGAATAAGGCTTGTCATTATTCCCTGACGCCCAAGTGAATTGTTCTAATTTCTTGTTTTGTCTGACCAGCAAACATGTTGAGTTAACTGTCAAGGAAAAACTGAGAGACTAGCAGATTTCGTTGTCTGGAACAAGCGAAATTTTGCATTTTTTTTAATTTAAAGAATGGATCTAAATGAGTAATCAATTATCAAATTGCCGCTAAGTAACATTCAGTCAATTGTCTCGTCAATTAACCAACCAGTCATCGCAGCTCGAGAGGTACCGGTTGGTTTGTGGATGCCTGAGGAAATAATGTAACTCCCATGTACATACAGTGGGGGTCAATAGGGGCCCAACAACACATTTTTGCCCCCCCCTCCCCCCCCCCAGAAGCTTAATCCGGCCATGACTATATAGGATTCCCGTAGTCGATGTGTGTAAGTGTAAAATGTAAAATACTAACATTTGAGGGTTAGGGGTGCAATATCTGAGCGTTAGTTTGGCCCCAGGACAAAACGCAGGTCTTTTGCACGGTAAAGGCAACGTGATGACGACACACAGGGAGCTGTGGTCACGTGACGCGTTCACCTGTGCCCAACCTGTTTATCCGCTGCTCCTCTTGACTCGCTGTCCCCGGGGATAAACTCGGATGTCCGTCGCCTGAGCTTGAAAGTTTGACTCTTCCGCCGGTTTCGCGGAGTGAACGCAACAGGTAGCCGCGGTATTAGTGTGGGGTTTTTTTTTTGTTTTTTTTGTTTTGGTTAGAGGGTCTTGTTCGACCTGCAGCTCGCCGACTGTTCGGACTTCGACCTCGGCGAGGCATCCGTCTCGAACGAGGAAGTCGGGTCGGATGAGCGCGCGTCGCTGACGAAGTCGACGGGCCGCTGGTAAATGGCAGCAAATGCCCGCGGCTGGCTCCTCTTCCCCCGTAGCGTGGGCTTGCGACGACCCCGGACTCTCCTTGGACAGTAGGCAAGTTGAGCTGCTTGTTGACGGTAGAGAGTGTGCATGCCAAGGTTAAGATCGTTTCGCCGCCATTGGTAGCAAAGTGTACCTGCGGTGTTGTCTTTTTCTAATTGGATGTTTCCAATTATACAAGCAGTCAAATCTAGGTTTCCTTTTGTGCTCAGCGGGCAGCATGAAATCCCGGGGGAGCATTCAGTTAAGCCCTCAGGGGAGGCGCTCTTTCGTTCCACCTGTACGCCCCACACTGACCGCTGCGTGTTTCCCTCCTCTGTTCCAGATGAGCGTTTCCTCGGAAGACATGGACCCCTCTGCCAGCAATAACTCCGATGTCCACCCGCCCTCGCCGGTTCTCCCGGGGAGGTCAGACATCTCCAACGCGACCATCATCCAAACCAGCAACGGGTCGATCAAAGAGGACCAGATGTTTCTGAACACAGTGGCCGCCCAGGCCCTCTCAGGGATATTTGTCTGGTCCGCCCTGCTCATAACGTGCCACCAGGTGAGTCTTGTCACTTCCCACCAAGTCTGATTTTTTTTTTTTTTTTAAATATTCATGCTCTGAGAAAACCAAAATCACTGCATCCCACAGCCGTAGTGAGTAATGCAGCCTCCCAGTATTTTGCACTCAGTGATGTAAATCTGTTATCGGTTGGGGAGTGAGAGATTTCACCTCCGCCGCCAGAGGACAGAAACAAATCTCTCTATCCATAAAGGTTTAATACCTCACAGCACGGTGCAGTGAACTCAGTCTCTCAGCTAACACTGCATATTTTAATACTCACACCGACACTTTGTCTTTTTCTAGTCATAAAGTATTTCTTTTCTTTCCCGGCAGGTATTATTCTCCCCGCTTTGCGCTCGCACTGCCCCGGTGCATTGTGGGGATGTTTTTGCCTACTTTATGGTTGACACCAGACTAAAACGGACGAAAACACCCTCAGCCGATTTTTAAAGGGCAATGAATACACAGCGAGTGCCCTTTTTGTGTGGCGGGGGAAAGTTGGTGTAGAAGGATAAATGGCTCAACACAGGCCACCTTTACCCAGAATCCTTTTCATCGCTTTGGTAAATGAGTCTTACCTCATGTGTGGGTGAGTTACCAACTGTGTGCAGATGATAGCTTATCATTATGGTTTTATCATTTGCGGAGAATGCAGCAGGGTGCAGTGTGTTATCAGCGGGGAAATCAATTGATATTGAGATAAGATTTTACGGCATCATAAAGGATGAGGGTGTTGTTTTCTGTTTGCCGCGGTTTTAATGTTCTGCAGCTGTAATGGCTCCCAGAATTAGTCGATGATTTTATAACCCCTTGAATTGAACGCGCATCCGTCATACATCCCCAGGCTGGAAGCCATATGCCTGTTTGCTATGTCTGCTAACACACACGGTCATAACTGTATCTGTTATGTGGTGTAATTAGTTAAAGAGCTGTTATTATTTGGATAGCTCTGTAAGCTTTTTAACAACCTCAGAAAGCATCAACATGTTGCATCCTGTGATCCAAAAGCAATCATTGTTTAGGGATTTGTGACTCAACATCCAGCAAATTGGTTCTATCTTTTTTAATATAGTGCTTATTTGCAGAGTACTTGCCAGCAAGACATTTTAATTGAACAAATAAACAGCGAGGGTACGGCATGGAGAATGGAGGAGGTTTGGCATCTTTTTCCGTCACACAGAACAAAATGGTCTGCGAGACGACTATTGCAATGCTAGTGGTGTTTCATCTGACTTGGCTCCAGAGGATTGCTTTAGACACTTAAACTCACCTTCTGAATACCAAACACAGATAGAAAATGACCTTCGATCCCCTTTGCTGTGAAGTCGCCAGTGCTTTTTCTGACTGGTGGCTCGTTTTTCTTGGAGGGCTTATTGGTCCCTTTGCAACTTGAAACATTTGGGATTAGTAGCGGCAGACTGGACTCATGTCTTACAGTATGGCTGTGTCAAGTTTTTTGCACGTGGCACTGTCACTCAGTCACAATGCGTACAGTCGCTTTCTGTTTTAGGCTTTTTTTAATGTTTTCAAAATTGGGGTCCCTCTAGCCCTAACTCTGCTGTTAAGGCAGAAATAACAGAAATCTGTCTGAGGTTTTTGGGTTTGAGGCCATTATTCAGAACACAACTATGAATTACTGTCAGGTCAGCGTTATCAAGTCCGGGAGGACACACTATAGATTTTTCAGGGCAAATGGAGAATATCGGTCCACAGCCGGCTTCCCTTCACATGTAGCGATGGCCAAATCCATTCACAGCCCCACCTTCACAGTAATCGGGCTTCTGTGCGCTGCCTCTAAGGGGCGTTCAATCAAGCCACGTGTGTTGATTAGAGTCAGACTCTGGCTGTTGAGCAGTACTAACATTTACCTTGCTCCGCCAAATTTATAAATGATCCGACCCACTGATGATATGATTTGAATTAAAATAGTGCAAAAATAGTGTTAAGAAAATGTCATTCGGCCTGTGACCCCAATAATGAGCACAGCTACTGTATGTGGTTCTAATAACTAAAAAAAGGGGGATCTTTTAAAAGTTTTATAAAATTGTTTTTGTTTCCTTGTCTCTTTTAGAGATTTATGGTTATTTGCCAAAAGTGGGTTGAGCGTGGTATGATTACTTTGGACTGCCCCCTCCACCGTAATTAGTTGCCTCATGGGTAATCAGCATCTTGGTCAACTGAGAAACTTTTAGTTGGTTAGTTGGTCAGTATTTTTTCTTTTTAAGGGGTCTGGTTTTTCTATGAAGAAGGGCACATCAGTCATGACTAGAAAAGTATTGCAACGTCTCTGGCAGCGCAGTAGTTTTCCCTGGTATGCGTTGGTCTTTAATGAGAACTACATTTTAAGAGCTCTTTCTGCCAGACTGCATTCATCTACAGAGAAACAATTTGACTGACTTTTTTTTTTTTTTTTTTTTTTTTCCCCCCATTAAATCTGTTTACTTGCTGACAGATTAAATTTGCAGTAATGTTAACTATTGATGTCTTGGTGGGACTAACCGAGCTGCAGTCGTGTGGTACCATTACCTCAGAGCACCGAGAGAGACCGATTGGATAAGACAGTCCTTACCTCAGCCTCTCCACAGTGGCAAATTGTACATTTCAGTGGGGATTCAAAAATGTTATTCACCATTATGATCTGGCCCATGGGCTTAAAAACCTTAATAACAGTTTAAAAACGAAAGGTCAGTGAAGTGTGTGTGTGTGTGTGTGTGTGTGTGTTAAAAACTAAAGGCTAAGAACTGTATCAGCTCGCTGAAAATGAGGTTTAGTTACTGATCTTATTGTCCGTTTCTGTATGCGAAGTTAGAGCTGTACAATATAAGGTGTGGCCAGTCAAGTTTGAGGCAGGAATGTTCTGGGAGGTGATTGAAATGGGAACTGGGTGATCTCTTTTCTTCAAACAGCCTCGCTGATGCATTTCATAGTGGCAGATCTTTACGCAGACAGAGCAGTCAGTGCAAGATTAAAATGTATTTTGTGTATTTGTATCGCGTCAGTGCCACTGCTGTACAACCGACTTATTACTGATGTTTTTCCTGTTTTAACAAAGGTTGCTTGATAAACTGTAATCATTACTGTTGATACCTAAAGATGCGCCTATACATACAAATCTCAAAGCTTATTAATAAGTGTTTAAGTTGTATTAATACCTCCACCAAGGAGGTTACGTGATCACCAGTGTCTGTTTGTTTATTTGTCAGCAGGATTACACAAAAACTATTGAACCAATTTACACCGAACTTGGTGGAGGGATGGGCCATGGGCCAGGAAAGAATCCATTAAGTTTTGGGGCAAATCCAGATAATGTACTATGAATTTGAATTTTTTTCCTCTGAAGACTGGTACACTCTACTGAGCGCATTTTCTAGTTTATGTTGGTGTATTTCTGAATTGCTTTATGCACACCTTTTTAGAAATACTCAAATATGCAAACTGTTAAGTTTAGAGCTGAAAGGATTAGTTGATTGATAGAAAATCAGATGGCAACTATTTTGATAGTCAGGTGATAGTCAGTTGTTCTGTTGAAGTCATTTTCTTAAAACAGAAACGAAACGATACTCTGGCTACAGCTTCTTATCATTTGAGTACTTGCTGCTTCTCTGTGTTTCACATCAGTGTAAATTGAATGTCTTTGGGTTCTCGACTATTGGTCAGGTAAAAAGGCAATTTGAAGATGTTACCTTAGGTGCTCGGAAATTAAAATTGACATTTTACATAATATTCTGCGGATTGATCAGTAATGTAAATAGTAATTTAACTGCAGCCTTAGTCAAGTTATTTCACTTCTGAAAAACATTGGTTTTGTGAGATATTTTAGAGAAAGCACGGTATGTTTTCCATGGCAGTGCCTGTTTATGCCTAATGCTGCTTATGTGTGAAGGGATTTTCACATGCAGGCTACAGTACATCATGTTTTATTTTACTCTCATACATCATGAGCAGAAATTAATTTTACTAGTTAAATTCATAACCTTAATATATGAATCTGTAAAAATGCTCATCAAGATTCTCACTTGTTTACTTATGTTTTTTCATGTGTGTGTTTTTCCATTTCAGATCTATACACACCTTCGATCGTACACTGTCCCAAATGAGCAGCGCTACATCATCCGCATCCTGTTTATTGTGCCAGTTTATGCCTTTGACTCGTGGCTCAGCCTGCTCTTCATCAGCAACAACCAGTACTATGTGTACTTTGATTCCATTCGAGACTGTTATGAAGGTAAATATCAAAAGCCCACACCTTTAAATTATCTGCCTGATAACATCCTCTTTGGTCTGGTATGGTGTTTGTGCTCCACGTATTTTAGATGGCTGCCATGAAAGAAAATATGAGGAACTCAGCAAACTAGTTTTCCACACCAGTCCTTGTTTGCGTGTAGGTAGACCTCATTATTTGGGGTGTTACTTTTCGAGGAGGAGTAATTTTAGGGGGCGTCAGTTTTTAAGCCTCGGTTGATAGTGTTTGTAAATGAAACAAAAAATCTTACAGTGTGCTTTTTAGGTCAGATCATTTATTTTAAACATTTTTGATTAATTTTTTCTGCGTAATTCTACAGTGATTTTCCATATTCAAATATTATGTAAACCGTGCTCTGTAGTCTAATGACCTCTTTATACACTGTAACCATGATTATGTATTGAAGTTTTAAGACCAAAGCACTTCACCAGTGGCAGAGGTGAATCCTATGCAAAATGGATTACAAGTAATTTGGGAAAGGGAAAAGCAGGAAATACATTATTCAGGAGATTAGTTTCCAGTTTGCAGGCCAATTTTTTGGCTGATTGATAGTGAAGCGCATCAGAAAGCAGTGAGACTGGAATACCACCAGCGGCCAAGGCTGAAACATAATGAACCTTCTCTTGACTGGACACCATCTGCATTAGCTTCACTTAATCCCTCCTTAAATAGCAACAAAGGATTAGGAAGGGATTTCCAAGACACAGAACCCTTGGAAGCTTCTTAATGTAAGAACTGAAACATTTATTGTTCCAAAATGTTGGACTAATTATTTTGTTATCATGTGGGCGTGTTCTCCCCTGAAATGATGTGACCTTTAAAATGAAGTTATACTTGAAGCCGATGAGGAATTATTCCACAGTTAAAATCATGCCAATTAACATGTTCATTATTGGTTGAAAAGGAAGTAACTCTTCTCTTTGTGTTACAGCATTTGTCATTTACAATTTCCTGAGCCTGTCATTTGAGTATCTGGGAGGAGAGAGTGCAATCATGTCCGAGATACGAGGGAAGCCCATACAGTGAGTGCTCTCAGTTCGGTCCTACGTGCAGTCTCGGCATGCACAAGACTTTTAATACTGTAATAGGTTGACTCAGAAGTAATAAGTACTTTAGCTCGAATGGGGCGAGCAGTGGTATGGTTTAGGCTTCATATTTACAATCACAAAAGGTGGAAGGTGCATCTTGCTGCCCTTGAATTAGCATTTAGTTTGAACACTGCAGCGAAAGTGCTGGCAATAAACGGCTGCGGTATTAATCTTTGACAGTTATCCCTTATCTCAGAGCTTTTGACCAGCCTGCATTTGCTGTGTTTTATGGCTGACTCAGCCACAGGGCAGCAGCTCTTTGCCAGTTTCTTAAGACAGTGGAGACGCTAATGTTGAGTCCTGATAAACGATGGCATTGCTTAACACCAGCCAGTGGAGACGAGGTATAAATTCTACATGTTGTTTTAGAATAGTTCACTGCACTGCGCTGCTGTTACACGTCCTTCGGGATTTCCATAGACACTGAATGTTTTTTATTCTTAAATCGGTGAGAACTCCAAATTTTCCAGCAAATAATTTTAGATTGTGTAATCGCCAGAAAGCTTTTCAAGCGAGGTATGGTCGTGGCTGAAATACGGGCGTAAGTCATTCTTGTCAATGTTCAAGTTGAGTATGTTTCAATTAGCAGCGTGTGAGATGAATTAGATCACATACTTTATGCACACCATTACCATGCTCACAGTCTGCGTGTTAACATGTTAGCAACATCATCACGGCATATTAGTAGCAAAGGCATTATTAAGCCTAGTCATATTTTAATCGATCTCGTACATATATGGATTCTGTTTAACATGTCACATTCCCATTAATAAACTAGATTAAGTGTGAACTGCTTAGAAATACACGTCAGATTTAGACAAGTTCTGTAGGAATCAAAGCAGAGAACAATAGAAAAATTCAACCATTTTCACTCAGCAGGCAAAACTCAATTTGTTTCCCAAATGTATTTTTTTACTGAAAGCCAGTGCTCTTTTTTGCAAGTGCTGAGTTTGCATTTGAACTTGACCTATCTGTATTGGATAAAAAACAGACACAACAATTAGCGATGTATACATTTGGAAAGTAGTGAAATATTGCTCAAAAATGGGATGATACCTCCGTAGAGTCTCAGTGGTTAAGAGCACCCTAAAGCACTTTGAACAGCACCTCGGGGTTATGAGGCTGAAGGCGCTGTGTGGCTGCATCAGACTGATTTGGGAGTTTAGGATGAGGCTGAGTTTAGTCCTCATCTTCCTCACTGCTCAGTCCTCCAACAGATCGCAGTCTTTGTCACCAGTTCAATTATTTCATCTGCTTTGCTTCCCCTTAAACTGCCTTTTAAACACACCACCGCTTACTCAGAGTAATAATACCAACAACGAATTGTGACATATTGTATATTTATACATTTGAGTATGACAGAAGCAAATGTAATTGACATAATTTAGTAACACTTTGTTTCTTATTGATTTTGCAGGTCAAGTTGTCTATATGGTACCTGCTGCCTCGGTGGTATGAGCTACTCCATCGGCTTTTTAAGATTCTGCAAACAGGTGAGCTTCGTTCATCCCCCTTATCTGTGCTCTAGAGATGCTCCTTTGGACCCCTAAAATAATTTTACACACACTGAAACAAGAATACATAAAAAAAAAACCCAAAACAAAACAAAAAATAATGCTGCGCTGTAAATTACCATTCTGTCCAGATCTCCAGGCTGCTTAAAAATGACAGCTGTTGCAATTGGCTGTGTGATTTTTTTACGAGGATAGCATCCACCGGTTTAAAAAAAAGGGAAATCAAAAGCAACTGAGGCCAGGTGAAAGCAGCTCGACAATATACACAGAGAGATGATATGAGCTGTCAGCGAGAGCTCTCTCCCAGTGTCTTGGGATGCTGCACATGCTCCCAGTCTTACGCTGATGGAAATTGGAACTGAGAGTTATGGCTTCAAAACAAAATACGTGGTGAAATGACCTGTTTTTTTTTTTAAGTGGCAAGTGATAAAAACTCACTGTGCCTTGACAAGAACCCTACGTGAAGTGTCTTAAAAGAAATACCTCTGGTGGCATTTCTAAGACGTAGTAGTGTATCAAACACTTCAGAAATTGCTAAGTGCTGTTTTGCAGGTCAACTCCCACAAAGTGAGGGACTAACTGGATTTGACATAAAGACTAACTGCTGTCGTACATTCTAATTTATTCTAACTGGATTACTGAAGTGCTCCGTTATACTGATCGCATGGTGATTTGGCTTGGAGTTAGAAAACAACAGTGTTTTCTCTTTGAGAGAACACTTCAGGTGAGGTAAAGTCACATCCTGGACCCATCCTGGGACCCTGGTCGAGCATAATATCTGAAAGGCCTAGATCCATTTTTGCAGGCTGAAAAAAAAATTAAAATTCTCTCACATTTTGGGGAAACTTTTAGTGTGTGATTAGGTGAGGGTTAACAAATGAATCACTGATATGGAAAAGCAGCTTAGAGTTATGGTGGTTCTCTGAGATAAGGTTAGAGGATGAGCTCTTGCATCCTAAACAGTTTTTTTGACATTTTGGTTTTAAGTCCTTTATCATATTGTAGGACACTTTAGGGCCTTATTTTCCTGAAACTGGGCACAAGTTAAATTGTGTGGACCCCAGGGGCAGCTGTTACACCGGTGAGGGCCATTAGGGATCCAAAAAAATAGTAATACAATAAATAAACTGCAAGTCCACGTGGGTGTGACCAACTAATTTTTGCAATTTTTGTAGCATAAACCAGGCACTACAGCTGAGACTATATTAGTGGTATAAATACATTATTGAAATATTCATACAATATGCATACTCTTTTTTAAAGGAGGATTTGTTTGCTTTGGTTTTGTCCTTGAAGGGGAGAACACCAATTAGAATACACAACAGTTTATATAAAAAATGATCCATAAATTTCTTGATGTTGAGTAGAGTTTTTATCAGAAGGGCCTTTAGCAGTTTCCTTGCAGAAATTAAAGATACTAGAGTGGAGAGCAGCACAGAGGCTGGGAGAGGCTTTTGAGGCAACAGGAAAATAAAAATAGTGGCCTTGTGGTTCGATACGTAGATTCATAAATTATAAAACTGAGTTGTTATCAAATTGGATGGATCGGCTTTGGAGGTCTGTTTGTGATACACAAAGCGGAGGGGGTTGCAGTTAATTGGAACTCAGGAGAAATTTGAAAATCCGTTCTTTCGTAGGTTGCCACCAGCGAACTATTGCTATGAACTCTGTAGCGGTAGAAATTAAAACAGAGAGAAAATGCTCTGGGTCATTTTAAGCTGTTAATTCTCAATGAAATCTATTTAGTATTGTAATAGAAAACATCAACAGGCTGCTAACGAAAAATCGAAAAGTCAGATTTAATGATTCTAACAGATTTGCACATTATCCTAAATTCACATAACCCTTTGATGCACCGGTTTGCAATAGAGCTGTTAGTCAAGCAGCTGACAAGGCAGCATTATATCTCACAAATATAAAATTAACATATCCTCTTATCTTACACTTGTATCATGAAGTGTACGCTGACGCTCACATGTAGCTTAGTATTAAAGTTCAATTCTTGGTCTGTATAGAGTCTGTATGCATGGATGCAGTCAATGACTCTAAATTAATTTGAGGCACAAACCACGGTTGACTCTTAATCCACTGGCATCATGAACGTGCATTGTGTTTTGAATATTAAGCATGTCAGGAAGTAGCATGCTAAATTATTTGCTTTGTGGATATTCACAGGGACAAGCTGGCACAAGAACAGGCAACGAACAAGCAGAGACTGTCAGTACTCAAAGCTTCAAAGTAAATCAGTTTTATAAATGATTATTGATGTCATTTTCTAAAGCCCAACATTGGCTCCGGTCATTCTCAAAAAAGCTCCCTCTGACTCATCAAATCGATCACTCCTGGCTTTCAAGTGCTCCGGCAGTGATGGGAGTTTAGAGCAGCCTCTGTCAAATTGGTTACCTCAGGCTTCCATACACAAAACAGCGGACACCTGTCCTCCAGTCTTATATTGAGTCTACGCCCCCCTGTATCCTCTGCTGTCCCAGCCAGTCCCCAATGCACATCAGCATTAAAACATCGGTATCAGATGAGTTACTTTCGAAGGATCTGGACGGAAAGACAGCTTTGGCAAAGATTGCATTCTTTTCTTAAAGAATTTTAAGTCTTTTAATAGTTTGATATTTTAGGAAATACAGTTATTTGCTTTTCTGCAGAGAGTTCGCTTGGCAAAAAGACTGGAAATGGGGAAACGGCTAATCTGGCTCTGTCCAAAATCCCCCTACCAGCACCTTTTTAAGATCACTAATTAACAATTATATCTCAATTGGTAAATCTGTACAAACTCTGAAGTTATAAACTGATAAAAAGCTGTTTTTACGAGGGGTTATTTGCAGGACTTTTTCTTGGCTCTGAGCAGTTGCCAGGTAACCACAGAGACTCCAGGAAGTAACTGCTCAGTGCCAAGAAATAATCCCCCATATAACTGCCCTTAAAACTGTGAATTGTCACTGTCACTTTTACATTTGTTATAAGTTTTGTAACATGTTAATAACTGAGCTTTAGAGCTGCTGATTTAGTTAGCTTCTGACAGAGCCAGGCTAGCCGTTTGAGAGTGTGTCTGTGTGTCTGTGTGTGTTGAAAAAGAATCAAAAGCATAGCTGTAATTGTCAAAGTGAGAAATGGCCACGGGTTAGGTTAAAGGGATTGGGAGACATGGACACCTGTTGGTTGCCAATGAGCAGTTACAGATCTTTTCCATCTAATTAAATGTACAAACAGATTCTGATGCCCTCCTTCATCCTTCATCCCCCTCCTCTGTCATGGTGTCCTTGCTTGTTTGGGCGTCTCATTCATGAATCGTAATGTGTTCTCCAGGCGACTCTCCAGTTCTGCGTTGTCAAACCCATCATGGCAGTCATCACCATCATCCTGCAGGCCTTTGGCAAATACCATGATGGAGATTTTAAGTGAGCAGCACCTCTCTTTGCATTTCATTCTTCATGTATCTTATTCCTCCTTGCCATTGCCAGCAGGCTTGTTTTGCTGTTTATGTGCACATGGAAACAATTTGCAAATGGAGATAATTATATCACCTACTCACAGCAGGCACGATGAAAATTTTTGGAATTAAAGGGTTCCATGTCAAGCAGAAAGTGCTTGGTTCAAACTTTGCAGGTACTCTGCCGCATGTTGGCCCAGTTGTGTCACTTTCCTAGCTATAATCACAGCCTCTTGGGTATTGTTGGTATTGCAGAGGATAATTCGGGAGTTTGTGCAACGTGGAGTAAAGAAATTATATCGCAAGTTTTCTCCAAAAGTAGCAGGTGTTCCGAAATGAAGCCTCTTAATTCTTGTTGTTACACTCAGCACAGGATTATAAAGCGAGATGCATTGTTTCATTTCATACTTTTACTTTGGATGTCTAGTGATGCAAAGGCTGGGGATAAATTGCGCTGACAAATTTAATTTAAGTGTATTTCGGTGCTTCAGATAAGCCAATAATGGTCTCAACAGAATATGGAGAGGGTAATATATTCAGTAAAATTTTCTTTAGCATGTAATCAAAGGCTATAAAATCTGCAGCCCAAAAATTCTGTCCGACTTATTTTCAGGTGCTCTTCTCTGCCTCTCAGTTCAGTATCTCTGAAGGTTCAGCTGTGGAAACACTCGCTTCTAAACCACTCAGGAAAAGCAGAGTTCAACGAGGGCTTGAGAAAAGAAGTTTCCAATAAGCATCATATAATCACTCTCTTACCGTCAAGCCAAAAGATAGACATGATTAAATTCTTCGTGCTTATTTCTCTATATACTTCAACAGCATAAATTAGCGGGCAGAAATAACGGCCTTTTTTCATGTCTGTCTTTAAGCGCCGCAGCAAGAGCGTGATGCTTCACAGATTGTTTATTTATATGCTTTCATCCAACCATGCACTCTATACTGCATGGGAGTAATTAGTGTAGTCACAGCTGAGTCCTCAGAGAGGCCCTCCAGAATGCAAAGAGGGTAGAAAGACAGGCTGACAATGGAAGATGGAAGTCAAATCTTCCTGTTCATTAGATGCATCTTGAAATATGGATATGCACAAACAGCCTTTATTAACTGCTTGTTCATGAAGAGGACACAAAGGCTGTGTTTCCTTTTGTCCCTGCAGTATGGCTGAAAATATCATCACATTCAGGCTGGCAGTCTTTTTCATTCAGCACGACATAATAAATTGAGTCAGAACATGAATAAATTGTTGCTGTCAAAAAACTTGCCACATGTGTAGAGATGGCAATTTCCCTACTCTGTTTCTGTGCAGTGTGAATGGAGGATACCTGTATATCACAATCATCTACAACTTCTCAGTCAGCCTGGCCCTCTACGCTCTCTTCCTCTTCTTCTTCGCAACAAGTGATCTCCTCAGGCCGTACGAACCGGTTCTCAAATTCCTCACTATTAAATCGGTCATCTTCTTGTCGTTCTGGCAAGGTAAGTCTTTCCCTCTACTTTTATTTGTGTCAGTGCCAGTAAATAAAAGTATAAATCGATTATGAAAATGGTGCTGCTTCCTAGGAATGGTCCTCGCCATCCTGGAACGCTGTAGCGTCATCCCCAACGCGCTCTTCATCGATGGACAAGAGGTCGGCGCTGGCACCGTGGCAGCAGGCTGGCAGAACTTTATCATCTGCATCGAAATGTTCTTTGCTGCCATTGCCCTCCGATATGCCTTCACCTGCACCGTCTACCAGGAGAAAAAGGATGAAGTGCCAGGTCAGCGCCGTATTCTGTGCAGAGAGCAACCAAAAACTTTGGTTGATCATTACCTCTTCCCCGCGCACTCGAAAATACGATGACATGTTCCGAGGCTAATTGCCCGTCTAACCCACGGAATTAGGTCTGACACAGGCTTGAATGTGTTAGCACTAACAGTTATGGCATTCGCCTGTGCCTGTTGTAGCCATTTGGACCAGGCAGGCTAATTTTTAAAGTTAGATTCCACATTCAATGCCTCTATTTTAATTAACACCCAAGCTGGAATGTATACAAATTTGCAAATTCTTACGTAAATGTAGTGCCGTCGTGAGCCGTGTGTCAGTCGGGTTGGAAGTCAGCAGGGGCCGCTGTCAGCCTAAGGGCACACATTGTTGCTCATGACTCAGAGGACAGTTGCCATTAAAGCGAAGCAGGGGAAGATGAAGAGGATTTGAAAGTAGTAACTAGCAAGGAGCGGGCGGCACCTCTTCGACGTCAACGCTGCTTTCAAGTAAAAGACAAATGAAAGCCTGAGGAAAAGCCCTCCGCAGTGATAGCAATCATTTTGCGTTTTTTTTTTCTTTTTTCTTCCCTCTGTAAGAAACCCTCTGTCCCCTTGAGCTGCTTAATATGCAGAAGTACTGGCAGCGATGATGAAAACTCAAGCATTTCTGTATCAGCTTGATATGACCATTTATTTTTTTGTTAATCATGATGAAAATCAAAGAAGGTTTTGACATAAAATGGATGGTTTTCATCCTCAGTCATTCTTCCTGCCCATATGGAAAGAAATTCATTATTCACCTTGCTGTTCAGTCAAAGTGTTATAATAATAATGTTGCTCTACAGTGTTGGACAGCTGATTATTACATTTCTTTTTTGTGCTCGGCTTATTGTGTCAGTCATCCTGTCCCCTCCTATAACAGAACTTTTTGGCTCTAAAATTAACTATCTATTCTGCCGCTGCCCCCCCCACCCCTCGGGTACTGATGTGTGTGTGATTTGTAGAGGTTGCAACACCTCTGGTTTCCTCTGCTTCAGCCCTGTGGACCAGGCAGGCAGACAGTGAGGAGAAACTCAGCAGACTGTGCCTAACTGCCTTGTACCCCCCACCCCACCCCACTTTACCCTTCTCTTCGCCACCTCCAAACCAATCCAGACAATACTACCAGTGACCCTGAAACAGAAGGCTGCTGATGTCTGCCGGCTCTGCTTTTTAGTTCAACCTGGCTCGCAGCTGGGTGCTAAGTGACCCTCAGTGGAGACGGTGGCTTTGACAGAATTCTGTTCAGTCCATTTAGAGACTGCAGCCTGTGAAAAGGCCATGATTTTTTTTTTTTTTTTACTGTTTGATATTACTGCTACTGGATGTCTTGCTTTGGGTAGTTGACAAAAGTAGCACTGAAATGTTTAGTTTAGTAAGTTATTAGTAATAAAAATAAATTATTTTCCATAATAGATGAATCATTTAAAGGCATGAAAACCTGTATTTTTTTAGTCAGCTTCTTATTCTAAGCGATGGGGTCATACACGAGCACAAAGCTTCTGCCCAAGTTTCTGCAGCTTTCTGCATATTGTAAGTTAAATGTATTTCGGGTTTTGCGCTGGTGGTTCAACGGTTCAAAGATGTCACCTTGACCTATGGGAACTTGTGACGGGCATTTTTTTTTTCCCCCCACATTTTATCAATCAACAACGAATTGAAAAAATAATTGACAATGTAACGATAATCACTTGTATTTGATCTAGTATACACCTCAACCCAAATTGTGAAACCAGAATCCTGCCATGACATACAAGCATTTTCCATAACTCTGCTTTTGGTCCTCAAGAAGTAACATTAGTTACATCCCCTTCCTCTTATTTGTTTTCAGAGGCCCAGATTGATCCCTTTGTTTCAGGGACTTAAAGCTGCAACATCTCAGTCACGTAAATGATTGCGTGAACAATTAACTGCCTCTGACTCTGTCCCTGTGTTGTTTCTGCAGAGAACATGCCCCCAATGCAGAGCATCTCCAGCGGTCTGAAGGAGACCATAAACCCGGGAGACATGGTGCAGGATGCCATCCACAACTTCTCCCCGGCCTACCAGCAGTACACCCAGCAGTCCACACAGGAGGTGGTCCAGCCCAGCACGAACGGAAAAGTGTCCACGGGCAACAACAGCTCCCGCAAGTCTGACAAAATCATGCTGATTACCTCTGATGATGAATTCTAGGCATCTCTCCAGCAAGATCCAGGTGTTTGTGTCCTTGCCTCCCCTATCTCTGAACCCCTGGGGAAACAGCTGTATCGCATCTCGCACAGAGCTGGATCGAATCTAGGCGTTTAATTCTCAGTATCCCAGTATTTAAGATGGAGTGTGCTTGCTTCTGTCCTGTTTTTTAATGAATAATTTAAGCACCAAGAGGAGGATGAAATTAATAACAGTTTTAAAAGTGATGGCTCAGTGACCAGAGAACTGATCTGCCGCCATCTTGGCAGTAACAATCACAGGGAAATGACATGTCACCTTCACCGTATCAGAGAAGCCTGGAGCTATGCGTTTCGTTAAATCAAGCTGCTGGATGATCAGGAGTGTCCCTGATCCTGATTTTCTTTCTGTCTTTATGTCAGCACTCGCTCTCTGGCTGTCTGAAGTGTGTTTCCTCTGATTCATGTCAGTTTCAAAGAGGAGATGATTAATATGTGTCTCCAGGTGGGAAGCAGGGGAAGCCAGCGATGGCTGGGAATGACGCTTCACGGACTGTGTCGCATCTGCTTGTTTGAAGTATTTGCTGAGCATTCCTCTGCATGGTTTCCAAACAAAAGGAAGGATTTGTTCAAAGACACATTAGTTTTGGAGCAGGTACTTCATATTGCAGACTATAGCACTTCGCCGTCTTTTGTATCTACCGTACCATGGACAAATTGGATAAACCTGTCATCTACAAAAGTGGGAGTTGTAGTATTCTCATTAATTTTCTCAGTATGCTAAAGAATGTAAATCAGTGCAACTAGACAGCCGTTCAACAGTTCATCTTTTTGAAGCTTCTACACTATTATATATGCTTATAGAGCTAATGCTACAAGAGCCTTTTTGTGTTTCGATGTGTTCACACCACTTCATGTTGTAATTCCATCTTCCAGGGATTAGAAAAATATGTACAGAAATTGCTTGTTGTAAATTGTGCTGTTTTTAATGTTTTATTTGTGTAAAAAAATCTTTGTTTGAATTATGATTTTGGGAAGATCTTAATGTATTTAATGTGTGCAGTTCAGGCGTAGTCGGACCAAACCAAAATCTGCGTGGGGAGAGACAAAACAGTGTGCTTAAAGAGACTTTTGGCAGTTTCTTCTCCCATGTTTTTTCACTAGAAATGTTCTCTTTGTTTTTATAATGGGAGACATATAGCTTTCTAAGAGCATCGGTTATTGAAGACTGGTTTAGTATAGCAAGTCATAGTTGGTTGAATTTTGATACCCTCTTGTGCCAATGATAGCTGTCTTTCTGGAAAAGCAGACATTAATTTACAGTTGGGTACAAAAATATACAAAATAGTGGTGACTAATGTCTGTTTCTCCTGTTTGGTACTCGCGCAAAAATAAAATGATTGTTTTGCTTCTGTAACTCACGTATGTTGAATTGATCCATTTTGCACTTTTAGATGAGGAAAAAAAAGCTTTATTTGAAAGTACAAAAACAGACACAGCAGACTTATTCATAGGAATAATTTACCATTTTTTAAATCAGAGCAGAAACAAATACAGATTTTATTTGTACATGAGGGTAGTTCATTGAGAAAACATGTAAGTAAATGAATGAATGTAAAATAAAAATAATTTAGGTGTTTTTGTTTTTTTTTTTAATAAAATTACACAAATCAATGAAATAAATATAAAATATATATGAGCAGAATAATGACAAGCTGTGAAGGGTTCATACTCAGTTTATGCTGCCTTATTACTGTCCTTGTTTACAGTTGCTCATTAAGCCTCAATATGTTGCCACAAGACTAGAACAAAGAAATCCATTTATCTCGTAAATACAAACATAACATAGAAACTGCTGCTGTTGAACTACCATTCAATGCATTTCATCCATTATTTCACCCATAAACCATGTAATTTATACACATGCTCCATTCCTACTATCACGGAGCTTTTTCTGAATTTATAGGCACAAACAATCTCTTCAATCTACAATTCTAAAACTGACTTTCTACATGGCTAAAGTTAAATACCGTAGCTTGTAGGGCTGGCAAAGCTTGAGGGGTGAAAGCTTATTTGCTAGAAGACATATTTTCAGGAGGAAATTTTCAATGCATAACCTTGAATACCCAGTCACTGTATAAGAGCAACCTTATTTATGTACAATTGCATTATGGTTCATATAAAAAAAATGTAAAATAACCACTGATATCTTAAACAGTTCTATTGCAGCTCCTGGGTACAACAAGCTTCACTCACTTCAACTGTGGGAGGAAAGAAGGTGGTTCAGAGTTTTAGTAAACATCCATGGTAGGTAATGTTTACGCCTCTTTTCACCAATAAACTATGCCTTTCTGCTTAATGCTCACTAAACTGATTTGAATGATGTTCTTTTTTTGCGTTCCCACTTGCATTGTAGACAAAAACGTGCCTTGTAGAAAATGTAGATTACTCTGTGTGGCAACTGTTTTCTTGTGGTAAGACAACTTAAGAGCAACATGTTTGTGAGCATGAATGGACCTCTTCTGGGTCACACTGGATGAAGGTTTAACAACAGAGTACTTAATTCACCTGCAGAGAGGTTTGTCTATTATTATGGCGAGCGCGCGCAGTACAGAAATATATACTTAAGTAATATTTTTAAGGTGTGCTGCTAAAAAGCATTCACCTCAGATCCAAATACAGTATTAAGTGCTAAAATTAAACAATGCCTCATTTAAAAGCATTTGGTTTTGAAATTTTCCCACAATGGGTCATTGTAATGTTCTCAGAAAATGCTTTTAGCAGTTTTGTCTGGTAAGGCAATGTGCTGAAAAGCGATGTACATTAAGATGTAATGCTTTTCTACAAATTCCTCTGACTCGGTGACCTTAAACTTGACAGGTCTGGGTGGGCAGTCTTTAGCAGCTTTGAAATTACTTTCAGGTAAGCGGATACAAAAGCATTACCATCATCATCATTTGAAACTGCCGACTAAATCAATTATCATCTGTAGAAAAGTATACCAAGTCTACCGTAGACACCACAATGACTGACTAGGTTTACATTCAGGTTAAGTCTCAATTTTAAGAGCAAATATCATCTTTTTCTAAATGAAATGTTCTCTTTAATTCTTCAACTAACGTCCAAAAGGCCCAAATGAGAACGGAACAGCTGGTTAAGACTGGGCAGTTTTAAATCTGATCACTTCAGACCAATGTGCTCTTCTGTTGAATTATGAAAAATTGTTTTCACTATTTGAGATCATTAATATCTGTGGTAAAGCAGTTGTTAGGCATACATTTCCAGCTGAATGATCCAGAAATGATGTAAAATATGTGAATTCCTTTGCCTAGATAGCTTCGACTTGCAACTTTCCACTTCATTACATTTTCATCTGGATTGTCTGTTGTTTCACTCCAATTTTATAGAAGATTTGCAAGATATGATGTAAAGTGTGACAAATGCACATGTGCTCTTTACTAACAGTGTGAACTAGCAGTCAGAATGTAATTACCCTGTTTAGAAACAGTTCATTCTTGACTGTTTAGAGATGATTAGCTGCAGCCTGTATGTAACCCTAGTCACTGTCCAATTTGTGGATTAGACAAATAGTAAATATGCTGAGAAAGACTATTCATGGGATATAAATACTCACAAAGAAGACTTCGGTTATGACAACAGTTTTTCTCATTGTAAATGTAAATACAACTTTTTCATAAAAAGGTCAGCATCAACATAATTAGACTTCAAAGAAAGATTACATAATCACACCACTCCCAGGATAGTAAAAGACATAAATATAGAAAAATATGTAATATTTTTTTTTTATATACTGTATATGCATATAAAACTAAGTATCAGAAAGAGAACATAGGTTGTATGAACATAGAAACCAAGTGAAAATACAAAATGAGCGTAAGAGCACAGCAATGCCCCTGCTTAAAAATCACAGCAGGTTGTACAGCAGCAAAGTTCCCCATACTGTTCTTTGCAGCTATGGAACAGGGGACGAACAGTCATGTCCTCTTAGCCAAGAGAATATCCTGACATGAACAATCTCTATTGACTTCACTCCAAGTTAGGAATGGATCCTCGGTAAGAACAGCTTGATTTCAAGTGAGTTTCATATTTAAATATCTCGAAAACGTACAACAGGAGGAAGTTGTTTACTGCATACAGTTGTCATGACACCACTGTTTCTAGAGATGGGCGTCAGGAGTTCTCTTGCAGAAGAGTGTGTCAAAAGCAAAGTAAATAGCTACTGTTTCAGAGATACCAACACCGGCAGCAGCACTTCTCGTGACCCAGCAGTAGGAATGATTTCTGTTTGGACGGAGTTCTCATAGTAAAGTAGCAATGGAGGCAGTGGGAGCTTTATCGTTTCTGTAGTCTGTAATATACAGGAAGTAAATTGAATTGCATTTCACTTGTAAGGACCTCTCTCATTACACTATATCCAATATGGATTACCTACCAAAGAGTGGCATATAAAGGAAAGAGGCGAAACATCACCCAGTAAGTGCTGTGGAATACGTATACCATCCTTAGTTACATAAGGCTTGACCTTGCAATAAGTGGCCACACCACAATTAATCATAATGCACATAAGCCTCAGTAACTTCAGAAAAGCAAGAATAGCTTTTATTTTTCATCATCTCCAATTCTAGGAATCAGCTTCTGTGTGAATTGTTTTCTTTTATACTGTATCGTAACAGTTTCCTTATAAGTGCTATGTAATGATAAACACTGGGCAACGTCGAATGACTGAATCGAAACAAATCTGGCCCAGCATGATCCTTAATCGCTTTTCAATTTTAGTCTTCCCAAGTCTACCTGTTCAGTGAAATAGCAGTTAAAACATGTTCAAATCAAGTATAATCCAACTCATGCATTTTAAAATATTATAACCAGAAATTGTGAATAATCTCTAGAGTCAAAAGGGCATCACATGCAGCACCTTCCTAACAGCCTCCAACGTCCTCAGCAACATAACTCACTGTGCACGACGCTTTTTCAGCCCCACTGACAAATTCAGCTTTTTCTCAACCGAAATACTAGCACAAGTCAGGCGTTTTGTGGTTGCGTTACTGTGGCAGCAAATTTAAGATGCATCAGAAACGCTGCTTTGAAATCCGATCTACCTGATGCAGACACCCTGCGGATGTGAGAAGTGGTTGGGTTTTTTTTCCCCGGATCTTTGGGCAGTTGCCAGTTGGTTGACAAAAAGGCACAAAAGAACCTCTTCAATTAGGGGAGTCAATACATTCTAGCAAAGATTTGAATACAAATTCTGGCCTAATGGTGGAGTTTTAAAGTTCTCAAACAAATGAAGGACGTAACCTCAAAACTGCAGAGTTAGTTTGCAGTCACCGTAAGTATGTCCGCCTGTCCTGGAGACTACTGACTATTTTCTTGCATTAGCTTCTAAATACTAAATCAACTACTTGACATGACCGGCCACCGAGCAAATCTCTGCATAACCAAGACAGAAATTTAACAATGCTGTATCCCTACTAGAGCCCTTTGGCTAAAAATTGGTCAGTTATCAGATTCATAATGCAAAGCTCCCCAAACAGACCATGGAAAACCATATGCAGGTTTCCAACTCCAACCAAACTCTACAACAGGTGATTTTACTGCTTAGCACCTTCCAAAAGTGGAGAGGAACATATCAGTGAAAAACATCTGCTGCTGTGTTTGGCTGGCTCTTAAAGGCATGTGGTTCTGTGGCGATGAAGAGGTGTCCACCTGACCTCAAAAGCTGGAACGATAAACTCCACGTGAGATAATAGTTTAGATCAATCATAGATCCTTTCTAAGGCAACAGCTTCAAAAGGCTCAATTTAACTGGAGGCCCTTTACATGAAGAAAATATGATTTGGCAGAGGCTTTCCTTTACCATCACATGTGCACTACTTAAATCTCTCATGTATTATGCTTAATAGCAGTAAGTATCAGAGCTGTCTTAAGCCAGTGCTGCCACGTTAAGGCATGTCAAACACTTTTCCACACTGGAGTAAAAGCAAATCTCTGTTATCTGTCAGGGAGGTAGGGTCACAGAGGCCCATTACCCTGCCGGTGCTGGGGGTCGGGGAGGGGGATTTGCACAGTGCACAGACAATGTAGATTGTGTAACAGACAGAAGGAGGGAGACAGAGTTTTGAATTCAACACAACATCACATAGAGCTTGCCAACCCATTCCATCCCTCAGTCTTACTACTGAGCATCCTCTCAGTGCAGGATGAGCGGGTTCAGGCAGGGTCAGAACCGGGAAGGACCAGGCAGGAGAAGGAGAGCCCAGTCCTGTCGACACTAGGAGGGAGCCGAGAAGGGGGTCGGGCTGGAGTTGTTGTGGTTGGCGGACTTGACGATGGTGATGACGCTGGTGGTGGCCACCTTGCCCGGCGACAGGGGCCCGCGAGTCACAGTCCGGGCAAAACACTGCAGTGCCTCATACTTGGCTCGCAGGGCATCCAGCTCCAATCTCATGCTGGCGTTCTCGCGGGCCAGCTTGTCCACCTCTTGCTGCAGCTCTGTCTTTTGTCGCTCCAGCTCCTCCTTCTGGGTGACGCGCTTGATGCGGCAGCTGGCGGCGTAGCCCCGGTTTTTCAGGGTCCGTCGCCGCTGCTTCAACCGCACGACGTCTTCCTTGGTCAGCCCACGCAGGTGCTGGTTGAGCTCCCGCACGGACATGGCCACCAGCTCATCGTCGCTGAGCGCTGGGGCATTCTCGCCCACCTCCTTCTTGACCTGCAGGACGTGAGCGGTGGATGAAGAACAAGAGCATGTTTGGATAGTAACAAAGCCCAATAAAACACTTCTCGGACCTCTTACACTTACCTTTAAAGCTTTGCTCGTCTTGAAATGAGTCGTCATTCCCTGCATGCAGACAACTGGCCAGAATCTCACAGAAGACACACTGAGAAGTAAAGAGACGAAGAAAATGTTTCCATTAGCTTCCATTAAGTAAAACACACCATATTATCATATTATTTGCTCAAGCGCTGTACTTGCATACAATTGTACTTAACTGGAATATTTCAATCTTTCTATCTTTCAATCTATCTACTTCTATACTGCTGCTCCGCTACGTTTAAGAGGGAAATACTGTACTTCATTCACACAAAACATGTCATGTGTCAGTATTTGTGTTTACTTGTGTTTGCATGGTAGCGCCAAAGTTGCCAGTAGAGGGCAACATGACACCATTAAACAGCAGCCCCGGGAGCGCCTTTATTTGCTTTTAAGAGGAGGAGGGCCTTGACAATGTAGTTCACTAGACCAAGCAAGATTAGAAACGGGCAACCACTCTCTCCCCCTTCTTCATAGAACTTTGCATTTCAGCTCTCTGCCTAAGCGATTTTGCCAGGGCAGTTTTTAGAAAAGCCTCTCTGTACTCATTACAGTGAGGTGCATGCTTTCCAGACTGCCGCCGTGGCCAAAAAAAGCGAGAGCGCTGAGCTGTGATCCTGTGAGAGGCACACATCCCCCAGGGCTCCATTTCAGGACCTGCAGACCAGCCTGACTACGAGCTCACTGTTCCATGCTCGACTGCTACCATGGAAACACCCTGCAAATGGGCGTGGGAGTGTGAGTCACATGGTCGGCAGGAGGGTAAACAAGTCTCATTCATGACCGCAACACATCTATACATATCACAAATAAGAAGCACTAACTTGTGCTGATTACTTGAAGGCAGCCCGCGTACAAAAACTCCTCAGTGTGCCTATGCTCTCTCTCCTTATCCTGTTACTTCCCTTGAAATCTCTCTTATCTGATGTCTCTGGGTCTACAGGGACACAGGCAGTCCACACCACTCTGCCTTCTCATCACAGACATTAAAACAGACCATCACATCAGGATAACATTTACAGTTATGTTGAACTTTACAGGGCAGCAGATATGCATGTGGAAAATTCCTGGAGATAGGGTGTCACGGAGAAATAGTTTCCTTTATAGTCACTGATGTATTTCTGCTGCGAGACAATGTAGTCTATCGATTTAGGGCTGCGTCTCGCCGGTTGGATCCTGTTACACTGGGCTTTCCTGAGCTGCTCTATGCCCTTATTTAACTCTGGTGGATATATTTAGCCCACAGTGCTGACACAAATTTCTGCCAACTAAACAATTTAAGTGAGCATGCGATAAGTGATACCTCAGCAAGAGGGCAAATATTCTCTGCAGTACTTTTTCTTCCATGAAAGCTGCAGCTTTCATGGAAGAAAATACACAGGGTGCGGCTGTTCCTTTTGGGATATTTATCACGCTTTCACATCTTATGGCTACAAATATTGCTTATACAGGACTTTGCAAATGTTGACTGAAATTAAGTGTGTAGTGAAAAGGAAAAACAACTTTGTTCCTTTCAGTCTTTGATGGGACCTTGACATTAAACATTGTCTATTAAATAGCTTAAATTGAACATCTGTCTACAGAAGGTTATTAATTTTTTTTTAAACCACAAGCCGGTGAACCTCAAAGAATCCTAACTTGGAAAATAAACAGATTTGAGACTCATGTACCAACCACACAGCTAAACAGCCACCTAAACTCCTCTTTCAAGATTTAGAGAACATCTGTTGCTCTCTCTGTGTCCATGATTCATTTTGCAAAACACGCTGCAAAGAACTGCATAATTCAAATTTCAGAAGCTTCAAATAAAGATGAAGAAGTGAAATAAAACATTCCTCGACAGCAAGTTGGCCTAAAGAGCCTAATTTAAGTGGTACTGCGTCAGAGGGGGTCCCTGGGTATATTCCTTGTGAAGATCATCAAAAAGTGGTGTGGGGCCTCCCTCTCTTCATACAAGAGGCCTCCAGCTTGAACCAAGGGGCCAGGTTGTTTCCCCGAAATTCTTTAGGCATGTGCTTATGTTTTTGCAACTCACGCAGGAACAAGGTTTTCCTGATCAAGATGCCAGTTTCCTCGGCGGAAAAACAGCAAATCTACTCTTTATGATATGCCACACAGACGAGACAAACCTGTTTCACAACAAATCATGGCCTCTCATTCTAGTGCTGAAAACAAATTGTATTCGTTTTTCCATAACAGTTTAAAAAAAAAAAAAAAAAAAAAAAAAAGGAGTCTGCGAAAATACCTCAAAGAAAAGCCAAAAAATGGCGGGTAAAGAACAAAACCACATTCCTGAGTGAACACACATGTGCAAACCCTCACATGCACAGAGGCAAATCTTCACTGGAGAAGATGCGTGCAGTCTGAATATGTCCTGCGATGCACTCAGCTATGGGGGTGGAGTTCAGACAATCCCACTTGTAAAACAACGGCTGCAAAATTCACAAAATGTCTGGAATTCAGAGGAGTCTCACATCTTTCACTTATCCAAACAAATCAAAGGCAGCCTGTGTGCACACGTGTGGAAGTCAGAAGTCCAGCAACTTTCAACGACGGAGGAATTTTAAACAAAATATTTTACTAATCTACTTTTGTCATACAGCAGACAATAATGCCGCATTCCTCAAGATGCTGCTGTGATGACTAATAACCAAAAATTCACTGTTTACACAGCATTAATGTTATCACTCTTTTATGACTAACCATTAAAAGGCATATTTCAGCCAAGGGATAAAGTGAGAGTAGTTTCTCAACTAACTGTCTATTACAAACAATATACACACATTTCGTGGTCATGCTCGATTGTTAGGCAAGTGTTATATTTGATGTGAAAAGCAGAATGTTGTCTCCCGTTTTGTTCTTTTGGGTGCACACATTTCTTAGAAGTCGAACTGACCCTTTTCAAGACTATGTTTTTGGACCATTTCAAGACTATTTTTCAGGAAGCAGGAAAACAAGAAAAAGCTGAAATCTACATCTGCACAAACCAGCGTAAAACTATAAACAGCTGTTTAAGTGCGAATTAATGAAATTCGGCATATACTAACACCATATAAACCTATGTGCCTTTTAGTTCACTGATGCCAAATGTTTATATTTTGAAAGGCAGGCATCTGGTCAAGTTCAAGGCTGCGCTTCAGTTACAGCAGGTAACTGTGGGGCCCAGCCTTCTCCTAAAATAAACAGTATATCAGAGACCTATACGCTCATGCTGTAGTGATAAATTGAGAGTTGGCTCGTTTGGGCTCTTTGTTTTCCTTCTCTTTTTGTCTCGGTTTGGCAGTAGGTTAAGCAGAAAGCAGACTAGTTGCTGCCCTTGAAGATCTGAAACATTCCTCTGAGAAAGCTCTTGCTTTTCTAGCGTTTTCCTCAGGGAGGTGGGGAGATTTCTCTACAGACTGGGGCACGCAGCACTCTGCTCTTTCTCCAGCGCAGCACATTTGGTGGGATATTATGTGAAGGAAATGGAGAGCATAGCTAAGCAGTGAGTCATGCTGTTTACTGGTAAAAGTGACGACCAGCGGTAGGGAATCACACCCTCCCGATCTGACGTTTCCTGGAAAATCCCGTTGTTTCATTGGGAGGAAGGAAAAGTACAGAGAACCTTGGAAATGGTTGGCATGACCACCGGAACTTTTGTGCGGAAAGGGAGGAGAACATGCCGAATATCTGAGCAAAGATTTTCTCCCAACCAAGGACATTGGGATTCAGAGAAATGTCAACAATGCAAAAAATAGGAACACACCTGTCTTAGTTTTTACTACGTGGGAACCAAAAATGTGGGACCCATAGGGGAAAGATTAATATTCTATTTCAGAAAAGCTTACATAACATCACAGTTCTCACTTTCCAGCTTGACATACCAAAACAAACCAAAGCTCTTTAGTTGAAAATACTGCCAATAATAATCCAGTACTATCCAGATTTCACTGATTCTCCTTCAAAAGAGCTAGCTGAGGCAATGGCATATGGGCAGACAGGATGCGACAGCAAACCATACATTATGAATGCTGCGGAGCTGTAAAGTGTTGCTGGCAACATGCCGTTTGAGTCACGGTGGAATCAGGAAGTTGCCGAGGAAAAAGATTAACAATTGATTCAGCAAGTCAGCCTCGTTGAGGACCAACGAGGAATTCCCAATAACACAAAATAAACACACGAGTTAAGTTGACACTCGCCACACCTCTGACCATAATGAGGTGAAATCGACGGGTCGAGATCCAGTCATTCTGACAGAAAAGCAGGAAAAGGCACGATGCAAATGCGCTGTGGGTGGCAGAGCGAGCAGACTCACTGTCAGGGAGTCACTTTGGATGGATGAACCACAGGCCTGTTCACACTTTCCTCTGTTATTGCCTCTATGCAGTCTGCTTGGCACGATCAGCTGTGTATAAAAATCAACAGCTTTCATAATCAGTAATCAAAACTCTACATATTATTTCCAGAAGGAGGAGCACAACACACCGTAGCGAACGTGCTCCCCGTGAGTCATCGCATTACTAACCACAGCTATTTCACTTTCACAATGCTCCACCGCAAAAACGTTTTGCATTCCGTGTCATTTTCATCGGCCACCACCGGCCAAAAAAAACGAGAAACAGTATAAAACTGGAGACAATTATACTAAATTCTGTGTCCTCGGGGGATTTTCTCCCGATGTGCCTTGTCACTGTCACACACTACCGTGGCGGTGAAATGAGTCAGCCACTGCAACTTCTCCATCCAAAGAAGACATCATCACTATGGAGATTTAACCACATGTTAACCTCATGACAGTGGAGCGCGTCTGCTCCCACCGCCTCTCTGAAAGCAGCAGACACTGTACACCCACCAGAAACAAACAGTGAATCAGAAATGCCTCTCGGGCACAGATCTGTGCCCATCTAAGTGGAACAAATGTCTCAAAGACAAATATTTTCCAAATATTAATCACAATGGCCCCTTAAAAGGTCTCACGTCCAAGTTATTCAATAAAGGCCAAAGGACAAACCTCATGGACATGCAAGATAGCCAAGCGGTGATATTTATGAGGTAAAAATTGTGCTGTTATTACTAGGTAATTATCAAAAAAATTCATTGTACTCTCAGGACAGGTCAGGTTTCCTTACCCCCCCCCCCAAGTCATGAAGATTAATGTTAACCAGACACGATAGCTAAACAGAAAGATAAGCTAAAGCCTTTTTCTTTCTCCAGGGTGATTTATTGTTTGTGGAAATATGCACTCCTCCTGCTGTTTAGTCACTGCTTGTTTCTCCTGTGTAGGCCAGTCAGCCCTGGTGGTCTGGCTTCACATCGTGCCCTTTGCCCCACATGTCTAAAATGCAGACCACGTGTTGTTTCCAATGTCAAAAGTAGGCTGTTGTTTTTTTTTTTTTGTTGTTTTGTTGTTGTTGTTTTTTTTTTTTTGCATTATAGCAGCCTAAGATAAATCCCGCCTTGAAATGAACAACAGTGCAAGAATTAAAAGGGGATGTGAAAATGATTCATGTGAATTTTTTTTTTTTTTCAACATGCCAGTCAATACGTTTATTTCACTTCCATCACCCCCCCCCAAAAAAAAAAGCTCGTTTGAGTGACAGAAAGTAGGCTATAAAAAAAAATCAAACGCCAACAGAGAAAAAAAATCTATATCTTATAATATCCGGCACTCAGTAATAAACAGGCTATATGCTATCATGAGGTTTTTGCCGCATGAACCTTAACAGCACTAAGTATCTAACACTGTAACCGTCACATGAAGATCGATGTTTATCTAGTTCGGCGAAATACTGTGAATAAATATTACGTTTTTTGTTTTTGTTTTTGTTTTTTTAATTAAATGTGTTGGATACGCGTATGGTCGCATTTTTCTGTGCCACTTACAGACTCTGTCAAATTTATGAACATATTTTCTTTTTTTTTTTTTTTAAAACGGGATAGCTTTCACTCTCTGTCACATCAACCCACTTAAACGGATTTAAAAAAAAAAAAAAACATACCAGGCGGATTCAAATGACTGAAATTCGGCAAAACAGGAAATGAAGAAAGTAGAAACAAAGAAAGGAGTTACAGCCTACCTAGTTATTATTATTATTTTACTGCTTCTGCCTACTTTCCTTCACTTCTTTTGCGCGACTACACCGAGCTCTGGGCCACTTTTTTTTTTTTTTTTTTTTTTTTTTTGCGCGCGTTGTGATGTTACACCGACACAACACGTGTCCGCACGAAACAACCGACAAAAGTCAACATTCGCCTCCACGGCCGGGATCACAACTTATGTCCTACGCGACGGGTCTACGTGGCCGCAACACACTTTGCGTCTGCGTGCTCCGGTAATGTCACCGCAGAGAAACTCGAGCGATTTCGAGAGGAATGTCAAAACATCTTCTCTCACACACACACACACACACACACACACACCCCCCCAAAAAAAAAAAAAAAAAACATAAAAACACACACACGCACACACATAACACACACACAGACGCGCACACACACACACACACACACGCGCACACACACACACACAAACTCACCTCTGTGGACGCGGGTATCTCTGGACCGGAATGCGTAAAAAGCGGCAGAGTAGGTTTCCGACAGCGGAGACGAAGTAACTTGACACGGCTGGCGTAGAGCGCGTCCAGCAGACGGGCAGCGGCGTATCCTCGTACTAAATTAACTCCAAAACAACAACAATGTACCAACATTCCACGCTCCGCTTCCGCAAGCGCTCACGTCACCGGTTCCTCGTGACCGCCCCCTCCATTCATGAAAATAACTTTCTGCTGACGTCAGTCCGGGAAGGGGGGCTGGTGCCATAAATAGAAGATAGATACCGCTAGCCACTGCTTTTGCTTACTTTACAAAACTGATCTGTACAAAGTCCCTCGGTGGTGCCAATATTAGCCAAGGAAACAGCACTCTTTTAACTTTTAAGTTTTCAAAAGGAAGACATAAATGCCCATCGCCCCCCCCCCCCTTACTCACTCTTTTGAGGCCAGGTCTACACTACAAGGTATTCAAAAATGTGCATTAACTTGAGGGGAAAAAAAAAAAAAAAAACCCACCTTCTCCTTCCATCTGAGCTGGGAGCAGCAGCAGCAGCAGCAGCAGCAGCAGCAGCAGCAGCAGCATTCCATTCCTGAGGAAAGTATGTGGTGTAGTAGCCCAGCAGTCACAGGATTTCTCTTATTTTAACTGCGCTGCTGCCAGTAACGTCACAGGTTATTCTGGGTAATTAAGTACTGAATGTAAATATGTTAAGTGAGTAACCTTTTTAAGGGCTGCACGGGCACGGGTTTCCCTGTTCGTTTATCCGATGCAGGAAGACCTCCGCTTTGAGGCTGCCTCAGACTGTGGTGTTTGTTGAATGACAACAGATGCGCAAACAGATGCAGAGTGTTTTTACACTATAAACACTGTGGGTTACAAAGTTCAGACACGGCTAAAAAGAAGAGGAAAATGCACTTTCCTTTCTGTTTGGTTTTTTTTTTTTTTTCTTTTTCTGCTGAATAGACCAAGATTATGTGAAATACCAATAAGTTTCTCTCAGGAATTGCTGTCTCAGGCAGACGTGAATCACTTTTCAGCATAGCCTTTAGAAATTCAAACAACATACACCAAACTTCAGAGGAAACAAAACAAAAACATTTCACAGTAATTTATCAGGATCTGCCCCAAAAATTTATGCCCCATCCCTCCACCAAGTTCAGTGCAAATCGATTCAGTGCTTTTTTCCCCTAATCCTGCCGACAAACTAACCTTGGCGGAGGTGATGTTTTTTTTTCTTTTTTTCTTCACAACATTTAGCATAGATCTCAAATGTCTGCATCCTCAAAACAAATGCACGGAGAAGGTAAACATCTGGATCTGGAACCTGTGCACCCGCAGCGATGAAATTAGGCGAGGCATCCCTTCCCTTTAATCACAGACCATTACCATTGTGAAATACAGCAGTTAGTGTTGGTTATACAGTTTATTCACTTCTGTCAGCCAAGTAGTGTAGACAAGATGTATGCTGATAGCGCAAACGGTGAAAAAAGTTAAACTATCAAAATACTTCCGTAATGAACTGTAATGGTCTGTCTACCAGATATATCGCCCAAAGACCAGTATGAACTTATTGTCACCCAAGGACCGGTGGTTTCCCTGGAATTAGCTGTAGTTTTTTAAATCTACCATGTCACAGGAGAAAAACAGCTTCATCACTGAATCATTTTTTGTTCCATGATGGTTTCCGCTATATTTAGCCACTGGAGAGACAAAAGAGGAAACACAGGGACACGTTAGTAAAGGCACACACATCAGACGCATGATGTAATTGGGACCTTTAGATAAAGTGTGGCTAGTAGATGTCTAGTAAACAAATGATAAATGTCGAGTGTATGACAGTAGTGGGACTATTTATACCAAAAGAAACAAACAGTTTGAACACTCACTGTAAAGCTGTGCCTCCCGTGTGAGTAGGTTTTTATTCTACTGTTTTTCCAAAGTATTGACGTTAGACAAAAAAAAATGATCGACTATTCTGAGTCACGTTTGTACAAACTACAAAGGTGTACTTCCAGCAAAACCGGCTAACTGACCTCATCTCTCTTGCCTAGGCTTTAAGCCAAATACCCAGATTGTCTTAGATTTAGGTTCCTATCATGCTTTACAGCCACTGACTCAACAGACCGTTCCTCTACCCCTGAAATCGCATGTGGAATCGTCGTTTACTGGAGATGACGGGCCCAAATTCTTTCATCTGCAGTTGAGCGTGTTTCGATTAAAAGGCAACTGAGATTGGATGAATGAAATTAGACTACACTACACTAAAATAGAGATGAGATGTGAGGAGATTAAATGATGTGACGTGAGACTGGTCTACACTAGAATACGGGGGATACAATTTGCATGAAATTAGATGATACGAGATTAAATAAGATTCCATTACACTAGATTAGAATAGCTCACTTTACATTACACATGTGATGAGATTAAATTAGATTGTATGAGACTGGATTACATTAGATGAGAAATGTGACGAGATAAATTATGGTAGATATGAGATTATATGAGATTTGATTTACAATAGTTTGGACGAGAGATGAGATGGGATTAGGTTACATTAAAGTGAGATAGAAATGAGATGAGATGTGATTCGATTAAATCAACTGAGATTTGCTTACATTAGATTAGAATAGAAGTGCAATGGGATTACATGAGATGGAATTAGATGAATTGGGGATTAGATTAGATGAGATGAGATGATATTAGATCAGATAAAATACAATTATATTACATTCAATTAAATTAGAATAGATTATTTTACATTATAGATGAGATGAGAATGAATGAGATGCAAGAAAATTAGATTAAAGTAGATTAGAGATGAGATGGGGTGAGATTAATTTAAATTACAGTAGATTTGAGATGAAATGAGATTAGATTACATATATTAAACCAGTGATGAGGGTGACTATAGATGAAATTAAATGAGATGAGAGTGTATTACATTTACTTTGATTAGAGGTGAGTTTGGATTAAAAAACTGGATGTGATGGAATTAGATTTCACTATAATAGAGATTAGAGGAGTTGAAATGATATTATATTAGATTACATTAAATTATCGATTAGATTAAATGAAATGAGATGAGACTGGGTTAAATTAGATTGTCATAGAGTTGAAATGGGACTACATGAGAATGAGATTAAATGACATTAAAATAGAGTTGAGATAAAATGACATTAAATTAGATTAGACGACAATGGATTACATTTCAGATAAAATTGGGTGTAAAGAGAATAAATTAGATGAGTTGAAACTGTTAAATTAGATTGGAATAGAGATGAGATGGGTTTAGATGAGAATCATATTCTATCAAAGTGGAGATGAGATGAAATGAGATTAGATAAAATTAGATTAGAGATTAGATGAGATTTGATACATTATGTTAGGGATGGGATTAGATGAGAAGGGACGAGCATGGATGACATTGGATTAGTTTGGACTGGATTAGATTACATTTCATTACATAACGTTGGTGACAAAATGAGATGTAATGAGAATAAATGAGATTAGATCAGATTACATTAGATTAGAGATGAGATGTGTGAGATTAGATAAAATTACAGAGGAGATTAAATTATATTTAGAGTAAAATGAAATGAAATTATAGGAGATGGTAATGTGATAGAGTGGGGTGAAATATAATAAATATATAATAGTGTATTATATGTTATATATAATAGAATAGAATAAAGATAAACAATAAAATAGAAACAAGACTATAATGCTGATAGAGTGAATGTATGTTTTCTGTTTCCTGACGAACGTGCCAGGACTCGGCAAAGAACAAGGAAAGCTGGTGAAAGAAAGTCTTTACAGGATGACCATTGATATTCCAGATCAGTCAGACATCCAGCTGCTCAGTCAACACCATACCGCCCAATTACTGTCCACCTGGCAGCAGTGTACAGAGATGACCTTAAATACGCCCGTTGCGTCCAACAAAACAAAAACAGTGGACCATGTGCAGCAGAGTCGTCGGCGTTTTCATTAGATCAGCGTGCTGTGGGGTCTGGGCTCTCACAGGCCGTTTTGGATTACAGGAAGTAACACTGAGTGACTAATCTTGCTTCTTTCTGACTCAGACTGTTGAACTCAGAAATCTGATCTGGCACAGAGAGGCCCACTGTCGTAAGGGGATCTTTTTTTTTTTTTCTCCCAAATGCTTTGAATTATTAGTGAGTTAAAGGTTGATATTGGCCGCGCAGGATTTCTTTAACCGAAGTCATGGCGTGAACAGTCGGCCAAATAAATCCCACCGGATAAAAACATTGAATTATACATTACATTTTTCTCCCTCCAAGTGTCTTCACATTGTTCAGGGGCAGCTTACGGAGAATGCCTGACACATTAGACAGTAGCCTCTGGCGCAGTTTGGGGCCGTAGGTAATTTCGAAAGTAAAAGAATTGTTTTCGCAGATTTGTAGACTTCCACTATGACACAAGACCTACTTTGGAACATTGACCGAACATTCCACTGACTTCACCAAAATGTGTTTCATATGAAAACACTTTACGTAACCGGCTGGAAGGTCAGAGCTGCATGGAAACGAACATGGTGAAGTTTCAGTAGTAGCGGTAGTGGTGGCAGCGGCTGGAGCAGGGCACGGTGGACTGCCCAGAGCCCAGTGTTCCCTAATGGCTTCGCCACACTGAAAAACTGTCTTGTTGCAAAATTAAAAGTGTGGGATTTTAAGGGGAGCAGGCACGTATATGGCGGCCTGTTAAACATAATACTTGAGAGTTACCCATTTCTATACTTGATAGTCTTGTCAGAGCTAAGTAATGTTCAAGGAATGAGCAAATCACTGCCGCTGTCCATGGGTGGGACTAAATATGGATATCATTAAGAGTGTTGAAGTTTTGATGCTCTTACTTCATTTTCCTCGAGTCACGGGGCATTTTTTTTAGAGAGTCAAAACAGCTGCAAGGATGAACATTTGCATACTGTAATTTCACCTTGTATCTACATTGCTTTAGTGCATGACTCATCATGAGTCCCAGATATACAACTTTCTTGATGACGTCAGACTGAAACAATCTGCATCTTGTTCCCTTTTAGAGGCGATCTGACCGTGTGCTTCGTGGCTGCTGTGCTGTTGAATGCAATGCATCTTTTGTGTCATCTGTATTGAAGTGTGCAGTATTAGGGTTGAATTGCTCTTATTTTGTCTCGGTGCTGCTCCTCTTCAGGTGTACGGTCCTTTGACAGAGTCGTCCCCAAAACGCTCTACTTTTATCATTGCTGATCATTCCGTTTGGACTTCATTTCATTTCATACTTATTTGGTCATTTCAATTTCTTTTCTGGTGAGTAATATAAGTAATATCCCACCCTGTACACGAAATAATAATAATTCAGTGCAGTAGAATGGACTCTGCTGCCACCTTGTGTTAAAGGCCTTGGGTTTAAAACCAGTATGCAAATGTTGGGTAGTCTGCTTCTGCTGAGTAAGAAAGTAAATCCGGTGAAGCAATATGGTGAAAACGGTGCGTGAAATGATTATCTCTGTCACAGCTTATCTTTATATCAAGTCTCTTTTCACTACTTTCGGAGCTTTTTCTGTATGTAGTTGTACTATGCCATAAAACCACACGTGCTGAGTTTTTACACAGGAATCATTCTTATCTTGAGGAGTTATTTTCTCTTGTATTGATTATCAGAATCCGATTACTCGATGAGGATTACCGTGCTTCCTTAATTCGACGTATAACTCATAAAGCTACTGGTTCAAATGCAAGATACGCCTGTGATTTATTTGTCTGTAGAATTTGATTTTAGTTCCCATGGACTACATCCAAAATGTAATCAGAAAAATAGATGGTTTATTCATGGAGCCCATCTCACGGATTGTAATCTATGTCAAAAACCATTTTGGAACAAAAATATTTCCTTATCAGACTTACATTATTAAGACACTACTGTTAAGACAGATTGT
The DNA here is from genome assembly GCF_016859285.1 of Xiphias gladius. NCBI lineage: Eukaryota > Metazoa > Chordata > Actinopteri > Istiophoriformes > Xiphiidae > Xiphias > Xiphias gladius. The sequence goes on along the minus strand of NC_053402.1, from coordinate 18,403,209 downwards.
TATACCCTGTGTAGAATTAAAGAACAAAGTGTCAGGAATACTGACTCTAATACACCTGATGTGAGAAGCATTATTATTAGGAAGGAGAACTGAGACAGATACAGAGAAATGGCGACTATCATTAGGATTACGAGATGGCAAAATACCTGCCGGCACTAACACTAGTGATGGAGAAAACTGAAGTTTTCGCAAGCACCGACTGAATCACCCTAGAGCAGCTGTAAAGCGTAAAATGATTCACTGTTTTGAAGCCAGTCAAAATGATGACATACGCTGGGCAATTCGTGGCGCCGCGTATAAAATGCAATACCCCATGAAGAAAGCTGTGAGTCAGAATACAAGTGACCTCAGTGCCGTCAGGCCTGGCGTTTTTTTCAGTAAAGGTCATATTCCATACAGTGAACACTTCGAAACAGAGCGCTTCACCTTTGATAGTACACTGGCAGTGTAACTATACTTCTGTTTATTTATTAAGTTTTCTTCTGAATGGATCCTAACTGGAGGTGTTGGTATGGGCGTCTGCCTTGACGCCCGTGGGGTTGAGGGTGAGCGTTTACGTTGGAGCGTCACAAGTGTTACACTGAGCGTTTCATTGGGAGAAAGACTGAGGAAATGATCCAACTAAAAGACAAAGACTTCCTGTATTTTTACGTTAACAAGTCTGAGGGAGATTTTACTTTCTTTGTACAACTGGAAATTCCACATGCTTACAAAAAAAAACAAAAAAGGGGGAAACCAGTCTGACTTCAACTGGACATTTTAGGCTTTTCAATTCCACATTATATTACATAGGATATTCTTTTTTGTCATATGTACATATGATTTGTACATATGTTATATGTGGTGCAGTGTAAAAGAAAAAAAAAAATCATCTCTCAGCTCTGAAAGTTTTTCCTCGAAATTTTTTGACCGGACGTTTTAATACGCCTTAGTGTGTAACTTTGCGGTTACAGTTACCCTCTATGACCACCAGAGGGCATTGTTGACGACCCATCGGCCCATGACTTACACCATTTACACTGCCCCCTGGTGGCCGTAGTGCACGGTTACATCTCTGTCTGCCGTTGGCATACCAACAGGGATACTTCTGGTAAACTTTTACCATACACAGTAAAACACTGTGACCAAGTGTGGGGAAAATAGCTAAATACACTGAACTAAAAGTAAACCAACTAAATTAATAAAACTGAATTAAAACAACGGTATTGTGTCTGCCCCCGATGCCACTGCAGCTAAGGTGTAGACTTAATGCCGGCGTCGGGTTTGTTACAACGACAGAGAGATTGGTTCCGGTAAAGAATTTCAAAATAAAACCGTGTCGCGTGTTCTCTGTAGTCTGCCTCCAGTGTCACGGCTCTGCCCGGCACGCCCTTGCACTAGGTGGCGGTGTTGCACAATTAGGTTCAATAACAGGGAACGAGAAGACGGCGCTACCACGGCTCGGTGTATCTGCTAGCTTTGAGTTGCATAAACGTTACATTTTGTCCCAAGAGCAGCGTTCAGTTTGACAACGATCCGTTATATGAAGCCGATTAAAAAAAGTGAGCTACTTTTAAGTTAATTCACGTTTGTTTATGGGCTGGAAGGTTAACGCTCGGTTACTGTCAGTACTTGATACATGTAGGCTAAATAAAGGTGCTAACAGCCATATTTATGTCCCTTATTGTTATGTATCACAACTATAAGTAACAACATAATTTAACATTACAGGCTGTCAACAGAGACCGAACGCAACCGTTTTGCTACGTTTTGTCGGCAACGCTAAGGTTAGGTTATTAGCTTTTGTGATTTACTGACCGCAACTAGCTAGACGATGCTAGCTGCTAACTTTAGCTGGTAAATATGGGTTTTGCGTTTGCTCATTCTGTGTTTCCTTGTGTTTTTCGCACAAACAGACTAATTTTAGTTAGGTAATGACACCTGCGCAACCTGCCGTGACTTTGGTTTTGACTTGTGCCTGTTAGTCAAGATGAATCGTCCAAAACCCACGACTCTCAGACGCCCCAGTGCTGCAAAACCATCAGGTATGATGCCATCCCCAGTGTCATCCTGGATTTTTTTTTTTTTTTTTCCCCCAGCAAATATTGAAGATGATAGCAAAGCAGGATAAAATCACAACTGCGATGTCTGCTTTTCCCAGGTCACCCACCACCAGGAGATTTCATTGCCCTCGGATCAAAGAGCCAGGGTGGAGAGCCCAAAGCCCCCGCTGTCCTCCTGAAACCAGCATCCACGGGTTTACCAGCTGACCGTAAGAGAGAGACTTCCTCCACTCTGCCCTCCTCATCGGGTCTGTCCAGCCTCGCCAAGCGTCCCAAACTATCCACCACCCCTCCAGTCAGTGCCCTGGGAAGACTAGCTGATGTAGCAGCTGTGGACAAGAGGGCAATATCACCCTCAATAAAGGAGCCATCAGTGGTACCTATTGAGGGTAAAGCACTGGCTTTGTGTCTGTTTTTCTGGAAGACATGTAAATAGAAATGGCTACAAACGTTCACTCAGTCAGTTACAAGGAAAGTTAAAAATTCCTTTTTATTGTAGTGTCACCGGCAGTGCTGCTGGATGAGATTGAAGCTGCGGAGTCCGAAGGAAATGACGATCGCATCGAGGGACTGCTCTGTGGAGCTGTGAAACAACTCAAGATGAACCGAGCCAAGCCTGACATCACGCTGTACCTCAGTCTCATGTTCCTGGCTAAAATCAAGCCCAACGTTTTTGCCACTGAAGGAATTATTGAGGTGAGATTTCTGAGTGCTGTAATATGTATACCCAGGAAAGATGAAAGGGCCTGTTATAATGATGTAATATACATTCTCCCTTAGCCTTTGCTTTTTTTTTTTCAAATCACAAAGTAGCACAGAAGTGAGTTGTTTTTAATATATAATAAAACAGAGAGATGGAAGCAGTCATGCAGATAAGTCAAATATTTACCGATGAATTAGACCAGTGATTACTTCTTTTATGTCTAACTATCATTTGACTTTTAATTTGTGTGTGTGTGTGTGTGTGTGTGTGTGTGTGTGTGTGTGTGTGTGTGTGTATTAATCAAAAAAAGAATAACTTCAGAGTTGGCATATAAAACTAAAACACTTGTTACATACAGGTTTTGTCAGTACTGCAAAATAAATGTGTGGAACATGAACGTTTTTCTTAAGTAAACCTCACAGATCTTGGAATGTGACTGGATATTTAAAACTTGCTCAATGATTTTATACTTGCTCTTGTCTCTAGGCCTTGTGTAGCCTCCTGCGCCGGGATGCTTCTATCAACTTCAAAGCAAAGGGGAACAGCCTGGTGTCCGTTCTTGCTTGCAATCTGCTGATGGCAGCCTACGAGGAGGATGAGAACTGGCCAGAGATCTTTGTTAAAGTAAGAATCTCCTAAATGATCAAATAAATGTTACAAATTCCTTTTTTTTTTTTTTTCACAAGGTTTTGTTTTAGCCATGTATGAACTTTTTTTTTTTCTATCTAAAATGTATTTGCAGGTTTACATTGAGGACTCTCTGGGGGAAAGAATCTGGGTAGACAGTTCTCACTGTAAGAATTTCGTTGACAACGTCCAGACTGCTTTTGGCACAAAGATGCCTCCAAAGAGTATGCTGCTGCAGGCTGACACTGGCCGCTCTGGTGGAGATCTTAGTGCAGGTGCCGTACAGTGAGAACACACACTGGGGTTTTGGGGTTGGAATTGCTCTTCCATGAAACAAGTGCTGATTGGTTGTGGTGCTTCTGGGTCTTTTAGGAAGCAGCCCCCACCCCTCAACCCCTGATGAGGATGACAGCCAGACTGAATTGCTGATAGCAGAGGAGAAACTCAGCCCCGAGGATGAGGGGCAGGTGATGCCGAGGTAAGAGAACTGCCCACCTAGATGGGAGGCTACCATGTACAGTCCAGCAGACATCACTCGAAATTGTCAGATTTCTGTTTAAGTTTTAGATACAATTCAGATTTTTTTTTTAAATTCTAAATGACGATATTTTACTATTTCATGAATTTATCGCAGCTAAATTATTTACGATTTCTGCAAAAAACTATTAAGAGTTGCTGGAACATTTTGCCTTTCTGTCCCAACGTCTGCTTTACTGTAGGTATGACGAACTGGCAGAGAGTGTGGAAGACTATGTGCTCGACGTCCTCAGGGATCAGTTGAACCGCAGGCAGCCGATGGACAACGTGTCCCGAAATCTGCTGCGTCTGCTCACAGCCACGTGTGGCTACAAAGAGGCACGACTCATGGCTGTGCAGAGGCTGGAGATGTGGCTCCAGAACCCGAAGGTAAGAAGTGTAAAACCGATCCAGGAATAAACCATCATCTGCAAGGCTTTATTTCACAGTATCTCACTGGTAATTGTATTGTATGCTGTGTTGTATTCTTCCATGATAAGTTGCCAACAAACAAAAACAGCCTTGCGGTTACAGATAATTTGTCACAATATTCTTGTAATGGAAAGTAAAACATAGCCCTTAATGGTTACAGAATCCATTAAAAAATCAATATAAACTTTTCACACCGGCATCAATTTCACAATACATTCTTATGTAATAATAGTGCCAGTTTATCAGTTGTGAAGAGACTTCATGGTGAAATATTGCAATTATACTGTGTGTAAAATTTTTCCTCACCTTTGTACCTCACTGTGACTATGAACATGATTTGTATTGAATTGAGTCTTTACTCACTCACTTTGTTTTCATGCGTGCAGCTGACTCGACCAGCCCAAGACCTCCTCATGTCTTTGTGTATGAACTGCAACAGCCACGGAGCAGATGACATGGAGGTGATCTCCAACCTGATCAAGATCCGGCTCAAACCCAAAGTCCTCCTCAACCACTACATGCTGTGTGTCAGGTGAGGAGTCTTACTCATTTTGTCTTACAGCTAACTTATTACCACACTCAGTGACTCACACTAACTGGTGCTTTGGATGTGATTCTCCAGGGAGTTGCTAAACGCACACAGAGACAACCTGGGCACTATGGTGAAGCTGGTGATCTTCAATGAGCTGTCCAATGCCAGGAATCCCAACAATATGCAAGTCCTCCATACAGTGCTCCAGCACAGCCCAGAACAGGCTCCAAAGGTGAAACTAGAAATTTTCTTACAACATAAATGATATTGTTATTCGTCATCATTAGCATCTGTTTTAATTGTTAGGCTTTTAAATTCTGTGTTCGAATTCCTTTGTTTTTTCAAAATCAGCATTCTTCCTGTCTCTGTGTGTCTGTAGTTCTTGGCGATGGTGTTCCAGGACCTGCTCACCAATAAGGATGATTACCTCCGTGCCTCCCGAGCTTTGCTGAGAGAGATCATCAAACAGACTAAGCACGAGATTAACTTCCAGTCCTTCTGCTTTGGTTTAATGCAGGAGAGAAAGGAGGCCAGCTATGTGGACATGGAGTTCAAAGTAAGCAAATATGAAAGCCCCCCCCGCCCCTCGGCCACTTTAGCCGTAATCATCATGTGTTTACATTTGACTCTGAACTGTTTATTTGCATCCCTCCTGTAGGAGCGTTTTGTAATCCAAGTGACAGATTTACTGACAGTCTCCATGATGTTGGGCATCACTGCTCAGGTCAAAGAAGCTGGCATTGCATGGGACAAAGGAGAGAAGAAGAGTGAGCAATGTTCATTTGTCCTATCGGTGTATTTGTTAACCATAAAGTGTTATTAGTTATTATGGAGACATGTGTCTGGTTTGTTTCAGATCTGGAGGTCCTGAGGTCGTTCCAGAATCAGATAGCTGCCATACAGAGAGACGCTGTGTGGTGGCTTCACAGCGTGGTTCCTACCATCAGCAAAGTTGGTGCAAAAGACTACGTTCACTGGTCGGTATCTGCGTGCATCCGAACAGTTTTTGTGTCAAGCTGCATAAACTGATGATGTTATAATCTCATCTCTCATGTCTGCAGCCTTCACAAAGTGCTGTTCACAGAGCAACCTGAGACATATTACAAGTGGGACAACTGGCCTCCTGAGAGTGACAGAAAGTGAGTCTCCCTCCATTTTCAAAAATGTAGCATTTTTTCTTCACACCACATCTAGCAAGTTCCTTTCACCAAGCTGATATTTCTTTCTTTCGTCAGTTTCTTCCTTCGTCTCTGCTCCGAGGTGCCTCTGTTGGAGGACACACTGATGCGCATTCTGGTGATCGGGTTGTCACGTGATTTGCCCCTGGGCCCAGCCGATGCCATGGAGCTGGCAGATCACCTGGTTAAGAGGGCTGCTGGAGTTCAGTCGGATGGTGTGTGAAGATCCACTTAGTCTGTAACTGTTTCTGATCCCAGTTAAAGCTGTGTGTATTACTCTCTGGCAGAATGTTTGGACATTTGGTAAACAAATGTGCTTCAGTTTAATGAGCAAGCAATTTAAGCATGCCAAGGGGCATCTCCTTCTTCACATCTTATCCTCTCACATCAGCAAAATAATTTTAGGAAAGTATGAACAAAGGGAAATGCGTTTTTTCTTGTAATTGTTTGAATACTTCTTGGTAGTTTGAAGCCGTAGAGGTGACTGGCGGTTTTTCTCGTTAAGCAGATCTGGAGGTCCTGAGAGTGGAGAGGATCCAACTCATTGATGCAGTGCTGAATCTGTGTACATACCACCACCCAGAGAACATTCAGCTGCCAGCAGGGTACATCAGACGTCTTTTAAAAACACTTACAGGTCATACAGTTTACAGTCTAAAATAACAAGTGATTCTTAATGTTCAAGGTACCAACCGCCAAATTTGGCGATATCCACGCTCTATTGGAAGGCCTGGCTGCTGCTGCTTGTGGTGGCCGCGTTTAATCCTCAGAGGATAGGTACAATCAAATTTATGTTTCATACATACGATTAGTTATGTGATGTATTCAAAGGCATTAAATAGTTTCTTTTGATATATTGTCTGACATATTTTCCTTTAGGTTTGGCAGCCTGGGATGGCTATCCTACGCTGAAAATGCTCATGGAGATGGTCATGACAAAGTAGGAAAAGGTTATCGTATTAGAGTTAAATCATTTCAAGCTGATCGACAATGCTTGACTAACACGCGTCTCTGTCTGTAGTAACTATACCTACCCTCCTTGCACCATTGCGGATGAGGACACAAAGACAGAGATGATCAACAGGGAGCTGCAGATCTCCCAAAGGGAGAAACAAGAGATTCTGGCCTTCGAGAGCCACTTGGCTGCAGCTTCCACCAAACAGACCATCACAGAGAGCAACAGTTTGCTGTTGTCTCAGCTCACCAGTCTGGATCCACAGTAAGATAACAAGAGAAATGATTTCACATTATGTGTACAACCTAACAGTTAGCCATCCTAGCAGGATAGATTTGTGCCCATAAATCACAACCTTTGAAATTACTTCTTTGGTTTGAAGAAAAAGTTAAATTTTAACACTGGTAATTTTTTTGTATCTACCATGAAATTCCCTGCATATAACACGGCTTTAAACAGTATACATTATTCCCATCACGGTTCTATATTCCACTAAAGTTCAAGGCAAATTATAAAAGAATGGCAGCATAAAGTCTGGCAAGAAAATAACCAGTATAGGATAATAAGCAGGTTCCCATTTGTATCAGTTATGTTCCATGTCTTTGTAACTAGTTGAATGATTATTTGTAATCTCTAAAAAAGTTATAAGCAAAAAAAGTTACTCAAAGTCGGATCTAGGAACCTCAGACTCTAGCTGTACACAGCCACAGGAGTCAAATCCCCCAATTTGTTTTCTTAGAGGCGACGGCAGCTGACCTTGTCCCACTTTTTATGCAGCCGACAGTTTAGTTGAGCTTTTACCAACAGAACATAACTGTCAGTCAAGGAGTCCTGTATTACTCTAGATAAACAAGTTTGTACAGGTGTGTCGATGGAAGAAGGACTAATGGTTTTTTGTTTGTGTTCAGGGGTCCTCCTCGTCGACCTCCACCACAGGTCCAGGAGCAAGTAAAAAGCCTGAACCAGTCTCTGCGTCTGGGACACCTCCTCTGCCGCAGCCGCAACCCAGACTTCCTCCTCAACATCATCCAGAGACAGGTAACGCCAGCGCCCATCAAAGCTTAACTGAGAATGATAGAGCACTCAGTGGCATGCACTTATACTGTCTCATACTGTATATAGTACACTAAATGGCAGGCGAAATGAGCGTAACATCACTTAGCCTGCCCTATGTAAGAGGAAATAGGACTTTGTAGTGTCACCGGTGATCCTATAAGTATAGTGCATTTTCAATCCTTCACAGGCTTCCTCTCAGTCCATGCCATGGTTGGCTGATTTGGTTCAGTCCAGTGAGGGGTCCTTGGATGTGCTTCCAGTGCAGTGCCTGTGTGAATTCCTTCTGCATGATGCTGCAGATGACAGTCTGCCGGTAGAGGATGACGAAGAAGGAGAGAGCAAAGAGCAGAGGGCCAAGAAGAGACAAGTATGTAGATTTTATTATACCTTATTGTTGTATTGTTGAAGATTACTGAAGTTGTCCTGCTTTTATATACATTTTGAATTTTTATGAGTGACTGATCTTTATTTGGATTTGGTCTCAAATTAACATGCGGAATTCTAAATTTATACCTGTACTCAATTATATATATTTGCAACTAGATAAAAAAATAGTACTTACTGACTCTTGACTGGATCCTGAACTATTCCCCCTCTTCCTCTTAGAGACAACAAAAGCAAAGGCAGCTACTTGGACGACTCCAGGATCTTTTGTTAGGTCCTAAGGCTGACGAACAGACAACATGTGAAGTGCTAGATTATTTCCTGCGTCGTCTCAGCTCTTCCCAGGTGGCCTCGAGAGTCCTAGCTATGAAGGTAACACATTGGAAAGAGAAAACATCATATAATCTCTAGTAGGATTGTGTTACTGTCAAAAAAAAAAATTGGTCCCACTCACATTATATATTTGCATGCAGGGGTTGTCATTGGTGCTGAGTGAAGGGGGCTTGAAGGATGGAGATGAGCGGGATCAACCCATGGAAGAAGACTCCGCAGATGCTGAGCTCTTGCCAGGCTACCAGTGGCTGCTACAAGACCTCCCGAAGCTCCCCCTGTTTGACAGCGTCAGGGGCATGACGTCCACTGCTCTGCAACAGGTCAATGTCTGACTCAACAGTGAACTGTCCATAACTGTAAATAAAGGTAAACCTTGTAGGTGGGTAATCAGTAGGGGTTTGAAGCACGTTTCTTGTCTGTCTCCTCCCTTGAAGGCCATTCACATGGAGACAGATCCACAGACAATCAGTGCCTATCTCATCTACCTATCCCAGCATGCACCAGTGGAGGAGCAGGCTTCTCATAATGACCTGGCTCTGGTAATCACGGCGAGTTGCTTAAATTTCAACTTGACATGCTTTTCTTTATCCAGTTTTGTTTTCACAGAGCAGTGCTGACATGAATCTGGTCTTCGTGTTGCTCCCTGTAGGATGTTGCTCGGTTGATCGTTGAACGTTCCACCATCATGAACAGCCTGTTCTCCAAACACTCCACCAGGCCTGAGTCTGATGCTGTGCTCTCTGCTTTCCTCACCATCTTCTCTACTTACATCAAGAGGATGAGGAAGACCAAAGAGGGCGAGGATCTTTACAGCTGGGTGAGCACTACTAACTGAACTATGTTGCCATTTACAATACGGGAATCTTTTCTTGGGTCCTCTCACTGTGGCTTCCGCACACCCTAGAATCTTGTTGTAATCAAAAATAAGTGTAAAGTTTTGGACCTAGTGACCTGAAAAATTTTTGGTGATCACTGAAAAAGTCTTGACAGAGTGACTGCAAGAAAATGGGGAACTATACAGAAGAGGGTGGATACACATGATAACTTGTGCTTGACAAACATGTTTTGTTTTTGTTTTGTTTTTCTTCAGTCAGAATCTCAGGACCAGGTGTTTCTTCGGTGGACTACAGGAGAGACTGCTACGATGCACATCCTTGTAGTCCATGCCATGGTTATCCTGCTGACTCTGGGGCCTCCCAAAGGTCGTCCTGTTCATGTTACAGTTTAGTGTTTGCATTGTTAAAGAACGTGCTTACTATTGCATATTTTTTTTAAACAATATTTGCAGGAGAGAGCGATTTCTACCCTCTTTTGGACATTTGGTTTCCTGACAAGAAACCCCTACCCACTGCCTTCCTGGTTGACACTTCGGAGGAGGCACTTCTGCTGCCTGATTGGTTGAAACTGAGGATGATACGATCAGAGGTCTCTCGATTGGTTGATGCAGGTACAACTTCTCATAGTTCCCAAAAATGAGCGTTGTTCACCAAGTTAATGTATATAAATATTTGTTCACTTTTTAATGAATAAATGCACATGTTTCCCTCAGCTTTGCAAGACCTGGAGCCACAGCAGCTGCTGTTGTTTGTTCAGTCGTTTGGCATTCCCGTATCCAGCATGAGTAAACTGCTGCAGTACCTGGATCAAGCTGTTTCCCATGATCCACAGACACTTGAGCAGAACATCATGGACAAGCGTGAGAGTCTTCTGCAGATATTCTGCTTTTGAAAGATTTTCAGATTTCAAAATATTAATGATTTATCTCATTTTGCATCTCCTCTGCAATAGACTACATGGCCCACCTGGTTGAGGTGCAGCATGAGCGAGGTGCCACTGGGGGGCACACTTTTCATGCATTACTGAGTTCCTCTCTTCCTCCACGCAGAGGTCAGTGACTCTATCTTCCAAATGGATGTTTCTGTGCAACTTTTATATTATAACTTTTCACACTGAAATAAGTGGCTCTACTAAATGTTTCCTCGCATCAATCTTTGATTTCTAACAATTCGTTTAACAATATTAAGATTTATCTTTATACTTTTATACTTGTACATAATATTACATAGCATAGGGCTTTAATGTAAGTAGCTGACAAATATCTGGAATGAATGAATGAATGTAAATGATCTAAATTACCACTTAATGTCCTGATTTCACCCCTCCTGATAGATTCTTCTGAAACAAGCAAGGCCAAAGTTACCGTGGAAACGCCCCACAGCTCTGTGAAGATGAGAGCAGCCAGTCAGCTTCCTGCAGTCGGGCCTGACGATGATCTCACTGGCATGTTGCTTCAGGTGGGATTTAACTAGCTAGCTGTTTCTCATATCTCTGTAGTATGAGTTGTTGTTGTTGTTTTTTTTTCCCCCCCTTTTATCTTTGTAGACAACATGGGGTTAAACACCATCTCCAAGCAAAACATCTTGCCTTTATTCCAGACTTTTACTGTGACTTTTAACTCACTTCTGTGTCAAGCTGACCTGTTTCTGTTTCCTTTACCTGGACAGATATTCCCCTTGAAGGTGGACCCTCGTTGGCATGGCCCACCTCCCAGCCAGCTCTCCCTGGCCCTGCAGCAAGCCCTGGCTAAAGAGCTGATGCGGGCCAAACAGGGCCAAGTTCAGCAGGGTGGGCTAGCATTTCGCCTGTTACAGGCCATTGCTGCCTTACTCACCTCTGCCCACGCAGGGCCTATTGTTATGTCAATGCACCGCAGTCACGCCCTCTCCTGTCCTCTCATGCGCCAACTTCACCTCTACCAGGTAAGGCTTGCTGACAATCAGCCCATAATTCCATATGCAGATTCATCAAACCCTGAATTATAATATTTCTTTCTGTTTTCTCCTGCTTAACGTTTTCTTTTCAGCGTCTCGTGTCCCAGGACATTGCTTTCTCCTCACTATTCCTCAAGGTCATTGTTGAGATGTTAATCTGGTTAGACAACCCAACTGTGGAGGCAGGACCACTGAAGACTCTGCTCAGATCCTTTGCTGGTCAGAACTCTCACAAACACCGGCACAGTGATGGTGAGCACCTCCACTATTTATCTTTTCAGATGCTGGTTAATCTATTTTATATAAGCAATGAGTGATAAGTTTCTTTGCCCTGCAGTGCGGACAGGTTTCCTCCACCTGGCTGAGGCCTTGGCATATCGCAGAGATACTGAAGTGCCACTGAGAGCCATCATTGCAATGCTGAAAGCTGGAGACAGATGTAATGCAGAAGCAGAGCTCATTGGCAAAGGTATTAATGGAGTCATTGTAGGGATGTGAATGTGCACTGAATTTCTTTGAACTGACTCATCTGCCACATCAGGTGTTTCAAAGATTAGTCAATAGAATAGCAAATGTACAGAAAGTTGATTTATTACAATCTTAATAATTGATTAGTTGCTTAAGTCACTTATCAAGTAAAAATACCAAAGATTTTATACAGTTTTACAAGAGGTTTTTATTTCATTTTTTTTATTTTTAAAAGTGACATGGCATTGGCCCCTTAGTTATATTAATAATGTTCATCAAGGGTTTTGTGTTTTCAATACAGCAAAAGAATGAAGTTCCACTTTCAAATGATTATAACAGTAAGTTATATAAAGGTATAATTTTTGAAACTGAAAAATCCCCCAGAACCATTTTTAATTTTATTGAACGAACTGTTTAATACAGTTTATTGTTACACCCATATTTCGCTGCCACAAAAGCACAGAAGCGGCCGTAACATTTAATGTTTGGTTTTGTTACATAAAGATGCAGTTAAGGCAGTCCAAGATCTACTACTACGCATGCAGTTTTATCATTATTTTTCAGTGTTACAGGGGCTGATGGAAGTGAAGTCGCCGTATTTGGAGGAGCTACTGTCTCTGTTGATGACTGTGGGTACACAGAATGGGACAGCTGGCCCTGTTGCCATGGTGATTTCCTTGCTGCTTCAGGAAAGTGAGGAGCGAGCTGTGAAAAAGGAAGCGGATTCTAACAAGTGAGCACCGAAATTCTATTTCCCTCTCAAGTCATGCAAGAAACATTTATATTAGACAGGACTAAATGACAAACACAGCTGCCTGTGACAAAAATGGCAAAACTGCGCCTGCGGTCTGTGGCCTTGTACTTGTAAACAGCTATTGGATTTGGTTCGGGAAGGTTTAATTGGTTTTGCAGCTTTACATTGGTTTTACACTTACAGATTCACATGCTGTGAAAATCTCAGAATACTTTACAGAATCTTTTTTTTTGTATTCGGTTCACAGCAACACTGCCAGAGAGGCAGGGACACATTGAAAGGTTGCTCATTGTCACATGCAGCGTCGGGTTCGAGAAGTGCGTGTAGATGGAGTGATTGCACTTACTGTATTTGTGTTGAATACGGCCTGTGTATGATTGGGAAATGGAGTCTCATGATTTAACTGTAGAAGCCACGTTACTACTGTCTGAAACATTTTGTGTCATGCTATTCTGAGCCACGTTAAACGCAAACAAAATGCGGATTTTCTGCTTGTAATGAACCAGTGCATTTTTCTGAACATTGTGCATCAGATCTGTAGCTCCATTTTATGTTGGATTATTGAACATTACTTTTCTCTGAGGTCTTGATTAACGCCACAGGAGTTGAATAGAAGTAGAGTTAACCTTTCAGTCTGACCTTTGCCAGCAGCTCTGAGGTGACCAAGTCAGGACTGAGCTCTGGGCTGCTCGTCGATTGGCTGGAGCATCTTGACCCTGAGGTCACGTCAGTGTGTCCGGACCTTCAACAGAAACTGCTGTTTGCCCTCAACAAGGTGTGTTAAGCATTGGCAGTAGATATTATACTACTCTCATCTTGTCACACTTATGTGTTTGCTTGGCAGAGTGATGCATCCTTTCTTTACTTTAGGTACGAGGCACTCCTGCCTACAGACCCTATCTTTTGGCCTTGCTTACACATCAGTCAAACTGGTCCACCCTCCTGCAGTGTATCAGTGCTCTTCTCAGCAAGCGCCGCGACTACAAGTGTGTATTTTTTTTTCTTTTCTTTTTTTTTTTATTAAACATTATTTCAGCAACTTTAGAGTTATTTTAGTAGAATAACACATAATGAGACTTTGAGTATAATGTTTCTTACAGTGATAACTTATGTTTAATATCTCTACAACATTTTTCAGACTGGACCCATCATCGGCCCTGGATTTCCTGTGGGCGTGCAGCCACATCCCGCGCATCTGGCAAGGACGCGACCAGAAGATCCCTCAAGTAAGCTCAAAAGCCCATACATACAGTCACGAGATATGACATTTTTCCGGCATTTTTATTGAGACAGATGTAGGAGGTAGTTCACTCTGCCGATGACTGAAACTGCATACTCATGTGTTTTCCTTTTCGTCTGTGCAGAAGAAAACGGAGAAGTTTGTGCTGCGACTCAATTCAGAGGAGCTCATCAGCCTAGTGGACCTGATCCTGTCCGAGTCGGAGCTCAACAGTCTCGATTCACAACACGATGACAGAAGTAGCATGGATCAGGCCTCCTGCTCCCTCATCCAGTCCAGGCTGCCGCTCCTTCACTCGTACTGCAATGGAGATCTGGAAAACATCAAGAAAGTCTCAGAGTACCTCATCAACTGCACAAATAAATGGGAGGACAGGTAAGGTGTATATTAGTTGTCATCTATTATGTTTCTTGTTTCAACACTTCAAATCTGTACTCTTTCCTCTTTCTCATCCCTCCATAGCGGAAGACACATATGTTCATCATATTTTTATTGTGTAAGGTTCACCAAAGTGCTCTGCCCATTCATTTCGACACATTTTATTCTTCTTTCTAATCAGCCCTGACAGTGAAAGTCTTTTTTTTTTTTTTTCCTGTTATGGTGTGCTGATAAAGTTGGGGTAAATCGCACTAGATTTTCCCTCTCGGTGCAGATGAACTTTTCAGACTTCCTTCGTCAGCCACAATGCTGTGGACCAGGGAAAACTCGATAATTAGGTCTATTGGTGTGAAATTAAAACCAGCAAAAGTCGTCTGTACTGTGATCTCTTTAAAAGCTCAGTGTATTATAATGAAGCCAAGAGGATTAAGGCTGAAGCTCTAAACTTGCCTGTGTTGTGAATTCCTGCTCTGACTTAGCTGTCAGAGATCAGGGTGCAACTCTTTGTGGAGGCAAACCCTCCTTTCATGAATATGTCTGGTTATTAAACCACTTTAATGAGGAAACTTTGGCCAAGGTCAAGAAAAATTAGTTTCCGAATTACAGTATTTTAAGTACAGCTGAGCTTTTCTGGTAAAATGGTTGCTTGTGAAAATATTGCTGGATAAAAACATGTTGAAAGTAAAGGGTTTTGGCCTTGTGTTGGATAAAGGCTTGATTGTATGTTAAGCATTCTTCTTGTGAGAGCTCACTGTCAGATAAGCTGGTGTTTATTCCAATTACACACCCACTATTGAACAAGGAGCGGACTCTTTGCTCTTGGTCAAGGTCGCTGTGATTTCCTTAATGCATAGCTGTAATAAACTTTTCATTTAGTGGAGAGTGCATCATGTGAGCCTGACAAGAGTCTTAGTCAGTAAGAGGATTTATGAAACTGCAGTGACTTGAAGGCAAATACCTCAGAATTACATTACGCCATTCATGTGTGTAGTTTGTATTAATGTACATTAATTATTGTCACTTGTAGACAGAAACAATAGAGAAGAGCTTCATCGTGCTCTCTAATCTGTGATCTCACATCAGCTCTGTTGATAATCAGTTGAAGGAGATGGAGAAAGTGAATTTCACAAAACCCAACTGGGAACATTGTATGCTTCGCAATGTTAGTACCACTATAGAGCAAATCTCACTTGAGTTGAAAAGCTCTAACAAACTTTTTATGGCTGCACAAAATTGGTCAACCAGTCACTGTCAATTAAATAGCTTCAAGCCACACAACTCAATAACATCAGGGATTACAGTCTTGATTATTTTGTTACTAAGCTTCTGGCTTTAAGACGCAGAAGCTGAACTGTCCTAAGCCAATAATAACATGTATTTTCCCAAAAGTGAATGACATAGTTCAGTAGTTGGTGGCTTGTCCCTAAACCATTGCATACAGTATACTCATCTTGTTGTTTATTTTGTCTTTCAGTGCGATGAGCAAGCGGTGCCAAAACTTGCTGCTGCAGATCTATCTGCATTTTCCTGAGGTCATCCAGCACGTTGCCCTGCCTGACAGCACCTTCAGCCGTGGAGGGGCTGCAGATGGCAGCAGCTGCAAGGTGAAGATTTCGTGCAGATCACATAGTTGTAACCAACAGATATAAGTTATTTAAGACACTTGAATTTTTCATTCCATGCTACCGTGGTGCTTTCTGTTTGTTTATCCTTCTTGTGAACATAACAGAGATGTCACTTAGACCAGAGGCTCTCCATATCGAGTAAAATGTCTGTTCTGATTTAGTTGTGGCTTCCTGGATAAATTTGAGTGAAGACAGTGCTGTATAATAAATCCCAACAGCACAAGCAGCAGTGTACACTGAGGTCATCCACTGCTTGTCACAGAGTAGGTCAAAAGTCATGACCTACAGCTCTTACTGAGTTTCATTGGTGTGTGTTAAGCAATCTTGAAATTTACCCACAGGAAGTGTAACTCATAGTGCTGGAAATCTGATTCTATAATCTTTTTCTCGTATTCATGAAGAACTGTTTTGTCTAGACTTGTCAACTCAAAGAAAAAAGTGCTTTTTGTTGAATACTTTTTGGAAATACCATGAATTCACCATGACACCACACAGAATTTATTTTATTTATTTTTATTTCCCAGCTTGATGTCCTGGTCCATCGCCTGGTCACTCTGCTCGCTGATATAGGAGAATCAAAGTCTGCTGAGAGCCGTGTGTCTGATGCCAACCTTGCCTGTAGGAAGCTGGCTGTGTCGCACCCTGTCCTCTTGCTCAGGTGAAATCAAGAAAAAGACAAATACTCTGTCTACCCTGTATATCTCTGTGTATCTCCCTGTCTGATTACTGTTTTGCTTTGCTCGCCAGACACCTGCCTATGATTGCAGGTCTTCTACACGGTCGCATTCACCTAAGCATGCACGAGTTTCGGCAGCAAAACCACATGAACTTCTTCAGCAATGTGCTCGCCATCCTCGAGCTGCTGCAGCCGCTCGTTTTCCACAGCGACCACCAGAGGGCACTTCAGGACTGCCTTCTGTCCTTTATGAAAGTCCTTCAGGTGGGGCGGCTCACACGCTTTCAAATCTTCACTAGAGGATTTAGGATAGAGATTAGATTCATGGTGTTCTTGTGTGTTTTTTGAATCTTTCTTCTTGTAGAACTTTCAGAGGAGTCGTTCTCCGTTGGTCTCCATCAACAAATTTCTGCAGTTCACACAGAAGTACATAACGCACGATGCAGCGGCAGCCATTCCTTATCTACAGAAGCACTCTGACATCTTACAGTTAGTATATCATTGTGACAAAATCCTTTCAAGGATACATTTTTGACAAATATAAAGCTATGAATGAGTTTTTTTTTTTTTTTAATTTTAACAGTATTTAAAGTAACGCTGGTTTTGTTCGACATTTTGTTTCGCTGTTTCTCCTTTTTAGGGGTCTGTGCGCAGAAAACCCAGACCTGGTCCAGCTGAAATCTCTGCTGGCTGGACTCACTTTGCCAGTTAAAAGCTCCTCTGCAGAGGTCACGACAGAAGAAAGGGATGGTAAGCACAGTTTTCATATCAGCTTTTTTTCTGGGCACATGGAGTTTACTTTACGGAACCCTCATACACCTGGAACATTTTGCTAAGTTACTGTTTTTTTTCACTTTACTAGACGACTTGTCCACTGGTTCCCTGCCCCTAGTCAACATATCTGCCTCGATTTCTTTGAGTGCAGCTGACATGACGTTGTACCTGAAAAAGATGTCAAGAGGAGAAGCAGTAGAGGGTAACTAACATACTGCTGCCAAAATGTCACGTGTATAAATCCTGTATCATAATGAGTAATTTCCCCTTTGTTTTAGATGTGTTGGAAGTGTTGACAGAGGTGGATGAGAAGTCGAAGAGGAGCCCAGAGATCATCCAGTATTTCATTGTGAGTCATAAACAATACACAAGCAGAAAAAGGGGTCAAGTTTAGTACCTGTCGATGTGTGTAACACGTCCATCACCAACCTGCTTTGCTGTTTGTAGAACGATCTGCAGAGACTCATGGTTTCCTCTGAGGAGTTGTGTCGGAACATGGCCTTCAGTCTGGCCCTGCGCTGCATGCAGAATAATCCCTGGTAAGTTTACGGCACTTGAGGACAAACCATCTACAGAAACTATGATGGAACTGAGAATAGATATGTGCCGATTAGCAAAGACGGAAAGCCAGGGGTTTCAGAAATAATGCTTTAGTGACACCTATCTGTGTATCGATCACTCTTCGGTCCATCTGTCTACATATTTTTGTTTGTTACCTGTTACTTTTCACTATGTAATAGTGTATGTTTTCTGTGGTGCAGCCTGGCAACAGACTTCCTGCCGACTTTCATGTACTGTATGGGAAGTGGTAACTTCGACGTGGTACAGACCGCTCTCAGGAATCTTCCAGAATATGTGCTTCTCTGTCAAGGTAAGAAGAAGCTCTTTAGCCACGTCCTTGTCGACAGTGATCTGGGTAGAAGCAGTCACTCCCCTGCCTGTCTCGGATTATAGTCATATTACCATGCAATATTTTCTGGAAAAAAACGTGATTTAATGAAGCATGCAACTAAAGCCCTAGTCCCAGTCACACATCCATAGCTGCATGGTGTAAAGTCCTTTTTTTTTCTCTCTCCAGAACATGCAGACATCTTGCTCCACAAGGCGTTTTTAGTGGGTATCTACGGACAAATTGACACCAGCTCAGTGATCTCAGAGTCCATGAAAGTCCTTCACATGGAAGCAACAACATAACAACAAAGCGTACAACTCCACATCTGTTTGGAAATAGTATCATTCATTCTCTTCATTCCAGAGCTAGATAATATTTCTTTACTGCCTTTAGTTCAAACGTTGCTTTAATTTGATCACGGCAGATTAACAAACTCCATGGCTCTTCATTGGTCCAGATTAAAGGATCCTCCAGTGAGCTGGTAGCTACCAGTAGTTTAATAATTTAGTGACTTCAAAGAATGTATTAAAACTCCCTCTAAATGAGTTGAAAATGTAATTATTAAAAGTGTGAAATTACTATTAATGCAATAAAGTCACAATTAGTGCATTTATTACTTTGGAAAGGATGTAAATTATTTTTTAACTGAAAATGTAACAATACATCAACCAGTAATGAAAAAAGATCAAGAACAAAAACTGGAACATTATTAAGTTATGTTATTATGTAATTCATCAAAGGCAACACATAATGTAAAAAACTGGATAAATAATTGAAACATTAGATATAATAATTGAAAATTGTAATATAATAATTAGTATATGTTACAAATAAACAGCTCAATTAAATTGAAATATAAAACTGTTTCGGTTGCCTTTAGAGGGAGATTTTTGCATTTCTGCAGTTATTAAATTACCAGCAGTTACATTATTTGGCACCACAAATGTCATTGTGTATTTTGAAAATGGCACTCTGGTTTTGGCTTCATATTTTTAATAGTTTGAATATGAAATATCAACATTATTGTTAAAAAAAACAGTTAAAAAGCACTCTTTATGCTACGTTTGTATGAATGTTTTTAATAAACATCCCAAAAAAAAAACCCCTAAACATTTTGATCATGATCCACCCTTTTATGAGTTTTGTGAGCAGTTTTGATATTTTCCCAAATTTTGAGTCTGGTAGTGAACATGTCAGTTTGACTAAAGGCTTTAATTTATTAACTCTTCATCTCTTTTATCTAGGAATTGCCACGCAACTTACAAATGATTAAAAATAAGAAGCCAAAATACAAAAATGTTCTTATCATCCAAAATGATGTTGTGAATTCCTTTAAACAGATGAAGTGAATGCTTTAAAGTCAGGATGCTTTACTGTTACTAGAACACCATCTGTTCTAGTAGAAGAGAACACCACCTTGATGCAAACTGATTAAAATTATTTTTGGAAATGACCTTTTTTTTTTTTTTTTTTTTTTTTTTTACGTCATTCGGCTTTAACTGACAGAAAGTGAGAAGTTTAACATATTTCAGCAGTTAACGGCTGTAGTTCAGGGGTTTGATGGAGACATTTTACCGCTGATTAATTGGAAAGCGATTTAATGTTTAAATTTAAAAAAAATAAATGTCACAAGACCCAATAATTACTTTTCATAAAAACATTTTAGCACCTCAAACAAG
Organism: Xiphias gladius; assembly: GCF_016859285.1. Classification (NCBI taxonomy): domain Eukaryota; kingdom Metazoa; phylum Chordata; class Actinopteri; order Istiophoriformes; family Xiphiidae; genus Xiphias; species Xiphias gladius. Next base: position 18,383,194 of record NC_053402.1, on the reverse strand, counting down.
ATTGTGGAAGAAAAAATAAACGGTAGAAGGTTAGTGGCCTTTCATTTCATTCCACTAATTCTTGGATCTTGATAAAACTGGAAACAGCTGTCATTGGTACGCTTGCTCTTCACTGGGGTGTAACAGACAAATTAAAGGCGTGATGCACATGCTGTGATGGAAACCATTTTGCCATGAAAGTGTGAGTTGTTTTGCCCAGTGCTACTGACTTCATCTGAAAACCTCTTGATGGAGTCAAAGGGATAAGTTAAACAATGTCTGTGCATGCCGGTAAACTAGGAAAGTGGATGTCCCTGTTGATGTTTAATTAACCATGGCGGTAATTGTTCAATCACATAGACCAAAGGCTGCTTTGAAGACGTGATGTGGGTAGGCCATTTTGCAGCACAGACTGGTGCTGGTGTTTTGTTACATAGGAGGTCATGGAGACGGAGCCGCAGCTTGGTTAAGGATCTTCAGTGAGGGTGAGACATGCCTACACTGGTGGGTCAGTGGAATCTGTCGCTCAGAAATAACAGGTATTCAATGAGATACACGGGCTGGATGTGGACAGCGGAAAGCAGGTTTTCTCAGACTACATCAATGCGGCCTTTTCTTTTAAAAATAGCCAAGACTAGATCTCACTGTGCTCTAAACTTTGATCCAAAAACTGCCTGCTTAAGGCACTCTGTAAAATAAAGACATAATGAAAACCATATTTCTTATACTTGTTTGGGGAAAAGAAAAGCTTATCAGGCTGAGCTGTGACAATACTCATGTACAGGATTCAATCTGAAGACATTGTGAATAAATTACATGTTCCTTTGTCTCCTGAACCATCATGATGCCTCCAAATCCTCTTAAATGAATGTAATCACACATCCACTCCTATCATTTTAAACTTGTTCATATGTAAACCCATTCGCTTCCTGCCCGTCATGCACCATACCTGCTGATCTCTCAGTGCTGTTTTTGTCTAATGCGTTAATTGCACCTGTATGGTGTCCTATAACTAGCCGAAAGCTCTGTTTATGGTTATCAATCAACTTACTGCACAAGCCTTTAGCAGCCTGGGCTCTTGGTCAGGCGCCAGCATCCTATTGGCTGGGCAGCAGTGAGGTGGAACAGAGATGAGTGACAGCTAATGCGGAAGGACGAGGTGGGGGCCGTGCTGCTGCTGAGTAGTCTGACGGACCACTGACAAGTTAACAACCTCTGCCTTTATTCATCATACCAGGCTGGGTGCCCTCAAATGCAGCTGCTATGAGCTAACCGCTCATTTGTCCATGCTAAACGTTTTATTTGATGGTAATAAAAAATCTTCATAGAACATGTTTATTGAGGTAACATGCCAAGTGGTTGAAAAGTTCCTAAGTACATTTACTCAAGTACAGTGTTGAGGTACTGTACTTGAGTATATCTTTTTTTTATCCTACTTTACACTTCTACTCCAGTACAAGGGAAATAAATATCTGACAACAATAGTTACTAGTTACTTTAAGGATTATGATTTTTGAAAAAAGGAAATTCTAATGTTATAAAATACAATACATCGTCAAAGATTAAAACACTGATTTTGGTTTGTGACCCGTTACAAAAAATGAATTGTTAGCAGTTCCACTAAAATTTCCTCTCTAAACATCTCAGATGGTTTCAACTTATCTAACATTTTACAAAAAATAGAGGGAAAAAAAGTCCAAAAATTGAATACAATTTTGTGTAGAAGTTTTTCTTTTTTTTCTTTTTTCCTTTTTTCCGCACCCACCACAGAAATGTGGGAAGAAATGGGGAAATGTCAGGAGTCGAACCTTGGATGTTGCTGGTATGTGCCTTCAACATTAGGCCAGTGGGGCGTCGAGAGGGGGACATTTTTGTGCAGAACGAGTCCTTTTACTTTTCATACTTAAATGTACTTTTTCGTTCAGTTTTGAATGCGGGATTTTTACTCGTAATGGAGTATTTGTCTAATCATTTTATTGGTACTTTAACTTGAGTAAAGGATCTGAATACTTATTCCAGGAACGACCATGAGGTTGTTAGAAATGTCATGTGAAATACTGTTTCAAAGCGCTGGCACATGGTTGCCAGTGGGTCTTCCTGCCCATGTGAAAGTGGACAGTGAATGAGCAGCAAGCTGGAATGCGACCAGCGGAGGCTTCTTGGTGTCTCTCTCAGCTACAGGAGGGGCCCTGATGTGCCGCTACCTGCCCATGCACATCTGTCTGCTCTCCGTCTTCCTCTCAGTGGCACCCTCTCCTTAGATCATCTCCTCTTCCTCCACGCTTGAGTTGCACTTGGCTTGCGTGGAAAAAATGTGGACCGTCTCTCGCCTCTCTTTTCCCTGGCACTTTGATGTCTCAAGTGTGATTGCTCTTGGATTGTGGCTGCTTTCCCTTGAAGGTTTTGACATGAAAAGCAGGCTGGGCTCTCAGGTTTATCCCATGACCAGTGATCCAGGACTAAAACAATCAGCCTGCTCACTGTGGGATACTATTACCAGGGAGAGTGAGGCACCAAGCATAGGGGTTTCCTCAGCCATGAAATACACTTTTCTTCCAAGTTACAAACACATTTTAGGTGCGTTGATTGAATCATGCCAATCCACACTCCCATTAATAGATTTTAGTGTGAAGTTTGTGCAGGTTGACACTAAAATACATACGCAAGCAGCCAGAGAATACATTCCTGGTGTGTTTGCACAAAGGTGGACGACTGAAACGACTCAACATTTGTAATGAATTAAAAAGAAATGAGGGCCAGTAATTGCAGTTAAGATTGACCCAATCTGATAAGTATGATAATGTGAAATGTCATTAACAGCAGAGGCGTAAGTGACAACCCTTAAGCTTCACTTACATTTTCATTAAATATTGATCTTATCTGTGCTCATTGCTGTTCCAGCCTGCAAATTACACCAGATAGATATATTCCCATGACAGTGGAGCTGACAATAATCATCCATCTTCGCATGACATTTGGCAGAACTCTTGTTTTATGAGCTAAAGTGCCATTGTAGTGGAAGAGAGAGAGAATAATAATGTGCTGTGTTCACGATCTCCATTATGTCAGATTGTATCTTATCACACTGAGGGCAGAGTGTGACAGTTAATCCACTTCAGCCATGTCTGTCAAAGAAAAAAGAAGGTAAATAGCCCAGATCATTTCATTTAAATTTCATCTCACTGAAACAAATTCCCAAATAAAAAGGAAATGTCTATATCAGAGTATAAACCTTGTTAACAGTTTAAAAAAATAATCTAATGTTTTATGTAAATATTTGTAGAGCTGCAGGAAGCTGTTTTGAGCAAAAAAAAAAAAAAAAGCTCTTAAAACCCGCTGTGCACTGCCTACCCAGCACCAAACAGCAGACATACACAGTTAGAGACTAGCTGCTGAACATACTAGAGCATTTAGCAGCTAAAGAGCCAGATATTTCCCTTACAAGGAGGTGGAGACAAAAAAATGGAGCTAAAAAGAGAGTGAATATTGGACTTAGATTCATCGAATGGGCACAAACGTGACCCCAAATGAACGATAATGTCGCTCCATAACTTGTTGATACTGTTTAACAAGTTCACCATATCAACTTAAAAGACGACATGTGTTCACAACTTGTTTCCGCTGCACTCGGGTGGCGAAAGAAAATCTGTTATTGCAGGTTTAAAGATCCTCATCAGACATTTTTAAGACCTACTGTATGAAAATACTCTGCGTTGAATGCTAATTTGTATTCAGTATTCCCACAAAAAAAAAATCAACTGGCTTCAAGTTTCCAGATCACACTTGTATAAGTTGCACACTGGACCACGATTTGCTTCCAAACCAGTTTTGATATCACAAAATCATGATCATATGTTTGCGTCTTAAACTCAGATTTAAGGTGAGAAATTTTCCCTTGTCAGCAGATGAATGTGAAAACAACCTTCTAGTGTCTGTACATAACCTCATTCTGTACAGTGAAGGTCAAACAACCAGGTAAAGTAACAATAAGCAAAACCCATTTTTAAGTGGAGGACTTTTAAGTGTTTCCAAATTGGAGAGTCATTACGTTACCTGAGATCGAAAAACACACCTTTGAGGAGGCGTTCAGGTGACCCTTTTCCTCGAGTTTGCAGTGAATGAATGCAAGCTCAAACAAGTCAATTTCAAGCTAGAGCCATCTGAAGGGTATCCTCGATGGCTTGCTAAACCTGTAGATAATGCACATTCTGTCTCTGCGGTTGAAGATCTGCTAATGATACGATGATTGCCATTTTAGCTGTGGATCTCCACTGTTGCCTTGTCATCCAGGGAGCTAGAAATACCTGAGAGACCAATAAGACCTGACATTAGCCATTACTATTGTTGTCTTAATGCCTCCTTCAATTATCCACAAGAAGCTCTTTTGAGCAACTACTGTCAGAACCTCCCCCACCGGTTTTTCACCAATTTTGTCCCCGATTATCTGGATCAATGGGCATTAAAGGACCCACACACAGACAAACACAGAATTTGGGGTGGGGGTGGGGTAAGGGGTCTACTTTCAGACAGACCAGAAATCCCTGTAACTACCTGTGTGCCAGGGACAAACGGAGATAGCTATTCAGTCGTCAGTCCCACCACACACAGTGTTTATTTAGCCGCAGCTCAAACCAGACACTTTTAATCTATTTTCCTTTTCCCTGTAGAACTTGCAAACCCCAGAGATGATTTCTTTCAGTCTCTGTCAGTTCTTCCTTTCCCTCTCACACACATGCATGCACACACGAGAAGTGCTAAAAACTGCGTTTTATCAGCTGGTTATGTCATCTACCACTGATGGTGGGCCTCCACAACTACGCCTACATTAAAGTGATGCAGAGCCTGAATTATTTACATTATTAATTCAATGTACTATTTCAGTAATGTGTATTTTATGGTAATAATACAGACTAAATAAGGATTTCTAGAATAAGGATAAAAAATATATGCTAATGCTAACTTTTTAGCATTTTTTTTTTTTTAGTCTTAGTTTTACTGGGGAGTGTCCCTTAATGTTCTAAATGCTGTTAAAGAGATTTCCTAACAATGACAGGAATTCACATTAAGGGGTCAAACGGTGGATCTTTGTAATTCTTTTGACACATAAACACGTAAAATTAGCTAAATATCGGCTTTCAGTCTCAACACAAGCTTTAAAGAAATCCAAATCGGTCAAACCCTAATCCTGACCTCTTTATTGCCTCCACTAAGGCATTAATGTAGTGTTTGAACAGGTGCAGATGAAAGGGCCACAGGTGAGGGAGTTGCGGTCCGCGCTGCTTGCAGAGGTATGGCCGTCCTGTGACTCACCTCAGCTCTGACCAGCTGCCTCCTGCAGAGGTCCCAGGCTGATCAAAGCCACCTCAGCCCGCCAGTTCACCGGTGACAACGCTGACAGCTGAGTGTTCTCGCCGCCGCCTGAGCCGATGAGCAGTTTGCGAGGTGTGTCGATAGGTGATGTGTGTCTTCGGATTAATTGACACACCTGTGTTTAATTCACGCAGACAGTGCAGGCCATCATCTCATCAGGGATCCGTCAACACTTAGCTACAGCTGCCATGCTCAAAGAAAAAAAAAAGTGTTAATAATCTTCCTGTCTTGGATGTTACTGTGTTGATGTGTGTGCTTTGATCTGAGATGGAAAAATCCTGTAAGTGTCTTGTAACACCGACTACTGCATGCCTTTCAACAATAAGTAAACATCCCCGCTAATTATTGCAATATACAGTATATATGCTGTCTACATGGCATACCATGTGTTCCACCAGTGTATTACTAAAATCACCATTTGGTTTTGTGACAGTAATACTACACCCTTGAAATCAGTGAAGATTACATAAAAGTACTGGTCTAATATAATAAAGACAAAAGCATGACATGCAAAATGACATGACATGCATCTGCACTTTTTGCAGTTAAGCACAACAATTCGTCTGTGTATTGTCTTTACAGTTGTCAGTTTTTTGGTACTCCTGGCTTACCTGGTTTAATACTCCATTAATGGATTGCTACTGTCACGCAAAGAAGGGATTTGTGTGTGTACACCGCTACTCCTCGTTAAGTGGATTGACGTGATATTCTTTTAGAGCCAGCCTTGGTGATGTGGAAAAATAAAACATTACAACTGTAGGACAAACAATGAAGTTAAATCAACAGTGAGGGTAAACATGACGTTACTAGTAGGCATTAAAAACATTTACCAAATGAGCTTTTAGGTTTGTCGCTTTGTTGTTGCACGTTTTCCCCGTAACCTTCTGTTCAGCGTCTGCTACCTTTTCGTCCAACAGGACTGAACAACCTGTGCTTTCATTAGGTCCCTTTTGCAGAAATGCGTTCTCATTATACTTGACAGCTGTTGAACCAGTCAGATAAGTGTTGTGCAAATCTTCATGGTGTCTAAATGAACACAAAGAAGTCCGCAACTCAGTTTCCACACACTGAGATCCTGTCCATTGCAACTTTAGAAGCCAAAGATGTTGCAACTTGTCCCCGGCAGAAAAAGAGAAATGCAGAGGAAACATTCACCATCACTATAGTATAAATACATGAGATAGAAATATATGATAGGGCATATGTGGTTAGGAAAGTCATGATGAACACAGCAGACACCAATGGGGTAGTAATGATAATCTGCTGTGAGATGAATCACAGGTTGGATGTTCACCTCTGTTCTATAAACCAAACCCTGCTGTCTGTCTGGAGGTCATGTGACTGGGAAAGGAGGTGGAGATGATTGGGAGGAGAAGAGCAGAAAGCTAAGGTGAGACCACCTCCACTGCTCAAGTCCTACTTTTACTCTCCAGGCAACACCTTATACCTGCACTGAGGCACACGCAGCAGCTCTAACAACCAACTGGACTGATAGATCAAGTGATTTTATCATCACTCTTTTAATTTCTTTTTTTACTCTGGACGTTGGGATGCATTTCACCATTCAACCAGCATCCCTGTAGGAGTCAACCTGGCCCTTTTTACTGGACTGCCACTTAAGATTGGACCCTTAATAGCTTGGACATGTTTGGCTCAGGGAAACTGGTCTCTACTCTCCTGCCAGCAGTTTTCCATTCACCCGCAGCTCACTTTTTCCCAGCATTCCCAACCAGACTGGGCTCTCAACCGCAGATTCTGATCCCAGGGCCCTTCATCAGCTACGAATCCTTGAGGAGTTACCTGCAGCCGGAGCCATGCAAGGAGGTTTTGCTCCTGGCCACACAGCCGGCCGTGATGGGGCCTCTCACGGAGGGCATAGGTGAGTTCAAGCCTCAGCTGCTGTGGCCAAAACAGGACTGAGTGTAGGATACAGGACTTGTGCAGATAGAGCACAGCCAAACTGGCACCGTATTACCACAGTCTCTGAGACAGTCAGTGAGCACCATCTGATTGCAGTGTAAATGTTTACAAAAGATTGGCTAACAGCTCGTAACTAACAATCAATTATCAAGCTGTGTTAAAGTGGGCCTAATGATCGCTGCGCTAATTACCCAGTCTAGAGCCATTAGTTCCTTGTCACCCGTTGGCGATTGTGTAATTGGTGCTTGCACTGTGCTTTCCAGATGAACAGAGGCCAGTGAAGCAGCGTCGCGCACGGGCCAACTACAGCAGCTGGCAGCTGGAGGAGCTGGAGAAGGCCTTCGAGACCACCCACTACCCGGACATTTTCATGAGGGAAGCCCTGGCCCTCAGACTGGACCTCATTGAGGCCAGAGTACAGGTAAATGGCACACAGACCTCTCTCTGAAAAGTGTTTATTTCATACTCATCCATGTGTTTTTAATTTGTCCGTACAGTGTGTCGACTAGGCTCTTCGAAGCACAGACTCTTTTGCAGGGCCATCGCTACCAACTTGTGTCGACAAACATTTGAACCCACAGAGCTTTTTCTTAATTCAGTGTCCATTCAAGATCTTAAAGTTTTCAAAAGTACCCAAAATGTCACAATGAATTTCAGGAAAATGCACGATATTTTGGCACAGCAATTAACATTTCTATCATTGTAAATGTATCATAGCTTGGATGGGTTCACATTTTCTCATTTTCTCTATTTTAAACGAGATTCTCATGCCCGTATGTACACTGACACAGTTATTTGGTTTCTGTCCTTGCTCCCGCTGTCCATACTGCATGCGGAGAGATTACTTACAGTATATGTCTATACTGTAAGAGATGAGGGTCAACATCTACAGTACTTGTTCTGTCCGAAAATGCATTTCAAAGTTCAGCCGAAACGAATAGGAGGCTTCAGCAGTTAAGAGTCGGTCAAATAAAGTGTGTGTCTTTCAATGTCCCAGTCGTCTTCTTGTGAAATTTTTAGTCTGGTTACATTGGAAATCGCGTTAGAAAGAAATCTGTGCGGACAGAACGAATGATTAGAGCGACCAATAACTCTTTCAGCGTCCATAAGGGCTTGTGAGTTGACCTGAGGCGTGACCCTATCCTTCAACAAAAGTGCTAAAAAATGTAGATTCAGAATTGATCTCGTAAAATGTAATGGAAAGTTTTTACATAACCTTGAAGGTGCAATCTTAGCCAGATATCTTGTCAACATTTTGAAACTTTAACACAAAGTTTGTTTATTTACATTTCCCTATATTTATATTCATATTTATATTTAAACATTAGGTACTGTTTTCTTTGTTTCCAGGTTTGGTTTCAAAACCGTCGTGCCAAGATGAGGCGGCAGCTGAAACTCCAGGGCCAGCTTGTTGCGGGGCCTTACGTGAAAACAGACAACGAGGAAACACCTGAGACAGTGAGCAGGGGTTTAAAACAGCAGTCAGAGAGTTCTGACAGCGAGCCCTGGGAGAAACGACAGGAAGGAGAAAATTACCCATGGACCAAAGCTGCGAGTGCCGCGCTGAGCGTACGCACGCAGCCTGTGACCCAGAGGTCCGGGAAGTGGGAGAGGCCGGAGGGGCCGAGCTCAGAGGAGCTCCGCTCCTGCAGCATCGCCAAACTGAGGGCCAAAGCCAGAGAGCATGAGGCCGAGATCCACAGCACTGTAAACATATCAGGAAGCGACACACAGTCGCAAACACAGGAAGCTGATGCCATGCTCAATGATTGATTATTTTCCTTCTTCCCGGTTGTACAGATTATCATAACCAAAAATAAAAAATTTTTTTTTAAAGAACAGCATATACTATCGCTATGCCGGAACATACTTTTTGAACCTTTTTAGAATGAGGATTTACTTAGCCATCATTAATTAAATATTTCTTACGATATAAAATGTTTCTATAAAATTATGAACAAGTGGTCATCTTGTCGCTATTCTAAATTTAGCCTTCATGGTACATTCCAGCTAATATCTTCGGGACATTTTATTTAAATAGAACTTTTAAAGTTCTTTTGAAGTTTGGGTGGTGAACATGTATCAAAAAAAATGTATAACTGTAAAAAGTATTTACACTCCACATTAATTAAATTAATTAGTTAACATCACAGGCATGTGGTTTTTAAAAGTCTCTTTACATTCTGATTGGGATTTTCATCACATCTTAAATGTGTTGTTTACTCTGAATACACCTTCTGTGTCCGGGGTCTTTAAGAGAGCATAACAGTGACAAATGACAAATGTTGCCATCCTATCATTTCAGTCTACCAGGGCGCAGCTGAAAAGGTATGCACTCAAGCAATTTTGAAATGATTTCACTAACGTAAAGCTTATCCCTGACCTCTCAGGTTACCCTCACCGACAGGCAGGATGTCTGCATGCAGCCACACGTCCTCACAGGAAACAATGGAAATAGCTGAAAAATGAAATCATGAAGAGCGAGTCTCCACTCTATAGATTACATGATAAATGTCTGTTTTTTTTCTGAAACTGTGTACGGACGCACAGACACGCAGTCTGTACGCAGCCATTTGGTTTTCACTGATAGTGACACAGACTCTTCAAAGAGCTAAGAATCTAAAGAGAAGACAGCTGATTTAGGTGATGGTGATTTTCAAAGCTGAGGTCAATAAATGTGACTCAGCGTCGAACAATTGTAGTTTTGCTTTGAAACGTCATTGATCCGGTTTTGGCCAAACAACCACTTTTGCTTTGCCAGATTCAGGATATGCAGGCCGCATCAACTGCCACATCAAGACACCGCACAAAATTAATCTGAGTGATGTGAGAGTACACATTTGAACCTATTAAGAAAACATAGCTGTGTGTCTGGAAGTATTGCCTAATCGCGTGGGCGCGTCTTTAGCAACGACATACAGAATTTTACATCATACTTTACCCAGTGAAAACAAAATACAACATGATACAACGTGAAAACCTAATGATTAATCTTCTGATGTTATATAACTATAACATTTATACTGTCATTTGATAATGACAATAGTATAAGATGATACAAGTAATGGTTAATTAAACTGCTTATTTCCATAACACCAACTGTTTGTTCTTAACTATGTACATGGTCTGCAGGTGGTGCGCTGGCTTAATTCTATTTTTAACTTGTACACAAAGCGTCCCTACATGCATCCATACTATAGCAAGGGATTGATACTGGAGGTGTTTATGAGTGTGCGTCGTTCAAGGCGTTTGACCCAAGGTTTGGAGTGAGTGACGAAACAGGTTTTAAACAGTGCAGAGTGACACTGCCCTCTTCTGGGCGTCAAGGCGTCCTCAGACAGGACAGATGAGATGGTACAAGGCAACACACAGTCTGAGTTTTTAAAATGCAACAACTGCATGCATTTTTTTTTTTTTTTTTTCCTGTTATGTCATCACACAGCTCTCATTTTTTGTCTGCAATACGCGGAGACTTTTTAAAGCTGTGTTGCTCCGGTTCAATTTTCTGAGGCCTGTTGTTGTGACAGTCAATAAACAGTTCATGGCCACAGTATTTGTAACCCATTTTAGTAAATGAGGCCAGTGTGGGTCGATCACATTTCAAAGGCTAAAGTTCAACTCCCACACCAAATGCGCTCCCCATGTCAAAGGTTTAACAGTCACTGATGAGGTCTGTGTTTCAAAATGGGTCAGAGAGGCACATTTTGAAGATTTTACTTATTTTGCTTCTTGTTAGGTTGGAATGAGTTGGTGTAATTCTTCATAATTAGTTAACTAAATGAAAGATGCTGAGAAATCAAGTCACAGGTTTTCCCTAAAAATGTTGTGGGACACCATTATATGGTCTAATTAGGTCAGAATCCTTATGTGACAATAGCTGGCCTCAATTAGGCCCCAATTAGGCCCCACACAATGATGACCGAGATTTTAAAAAAAAAGCATGTCATAGATTCTGTTACGCTGGCTGAGATAGCAAAGTGTTGTGATGCTTAATTACCTCAGAAATCCTAGAGCCTCCCCCCACTGGAACCCCAAAAAGATGAAGTTCACGAATCTTTGAATTCAAAATATTATCGTAAATGTCCACATAAGCTATAAAGAAATGACAACTCATGGTTTTCTGCTCAGATGAGATTCCAACAGACCATTTCAATACAGAAATCACAGCACCACCCTTTGTCAGATTCCAACACAGTGGCTCATTAGTAAACCAGACCAATTGTCTAATAAGTCTCTATGCTCCACCAGAAGTAATGTAATATAAAATAAAACCAAACAAAAAAGAATAAAATGTACAGAGGCATTTGTTCCCTTTCGGTTTGACGTTTGACTTTAACCATGTGCACGCTACAACATTTAATTTCCCAAAAATCCAGATGGCTACTTCAGACAGGAGGATGTAATAATCAGAAGCACAAACTATAAGGAGCAATAATATATAGTTAGGTCCATAAGTATTTGGACAGTGACACAATTTTGATCATTTTTGCCTCTGTACACCGCCACAGTGGATTTGAAACGACGCCATCAAGATGTGATTGAAGTGTAGACTTTCGGCTTTATTTCAAGGGGTTTAACAAAATGATCACATTAACTGTTTAGGAAATTGCAGGCAATTTTCATAAATTGTCCCTCATTTTCAGAGGCTCAAAAGTAACTGGACATACCAACATAATTCTAAATACAAGGATTATTTGTAATAATCGGATGAACATCCTTTGCAGTCAATGACTGCCTGAAGTCTGGAACCCATGGACATCCCCAAATGCTGAGTTTCCTCCCTTGAGCTGCTTTGCCAGGCCTTTACTGCAGCTGCCCTCAGCTGCTCCTTGTTTGTGGGTCTTTCTGCCCTCAGTTTTGTCTTCAGTAAGTGGAAAACATGCTCAGTTGGGTTGAGGTCAAGTGACTGACTTGGCCATTGAAGAATATTGCTTTTGCTTTTTGGGTTGCTTTTGCTGGATAATGACCCAGGTTTTGGGTCATTATCCATCTGTACTGTGAAGCACCGTCCTATCAGTCGAGCAGCATTCGGCTGAATCTGAGCAGATAGTGTAGCCCTGTACACTTCAGACTTCGTCCTGCTAATTCTGGTCACGTATTCAATAAATACCGGTGACCCAGTTCCATTGGCAGACATACATGCCCATGCCATAACACTGTCTCCACCATGTTGGACGGATGATGTGGTATACTTTGGCTCTTTAGCCGTTCCTGTCCTTCTCCATACTCTTCTCTCCCCATCATTCTGGTACAAGTTAATCTTTGGTTTTCATCCAGCCAAAGAATCTTGTTCCAGCACTGAGCAGCTTTTTTAGATTGATTTCTGCCAAAGCCTAATCTGGCCTTTCTGTTCTTGAGCGTTACCAGTGGTTTGCACCTCTTGGTAAAACCCTTTGTATTTACATTCATGAAGGTGTCTCTTGATTGTAGACTTTGACAAGGATACGTCTACCTCCTCGAGAGTGTTCTAGACCTGGCTGGATGTTGTGAAGGGGTTTTTTCTTCAAACAAGGAAAGAAAAAACCCCTTCACATGATCCATCATCGATCATCCACTTTAGTTGTCTTCTGTGGTCTTCCAGGCCTTTTGGCGTCGCTGAGCTCGCCAGTTCGTTCCTTCTTTTTAAGGATGTACCAAATTGTTGATTTTGCCGGTCCTAAAGTTCTGCTATCTTGTCAGGGTTGTTTTGTTTTTTCAGCCCAATGACAGCATCGACAGCTCTTTGGACCACATATCAGCTATGAAATGCAAATTCAACACTCTGAATCAGCTCCAGGCCTTTTATTTGCTTAATTTGTCATGAAATATCGACGGCACAGGCCCCACCTGGCCATGAAACTGATCAATTGTCCAACTACTTTTGATCCTCTGAATATCAGGGACTATGTATAAAAATGACCGTAACTCCTGAACAGTTGATGTGAGATTTTTGTGAAACCCCCTTGAATTAAAGCCGAAAGTCTAAACTTCAATCACATCTTGATGGCGTCGTTTCCAATCCATTGTGGCAAAATTACGAAAATGTATCACTGTCCAAATAATTATGGACCTAACTATATATTATTGCTCCTTGTAGTTTTTGCTTCTGATTTTTAAATCCTCCTGTCTGACGTAGCCATCTGGATTTTTGGGAAATTAAATGTTGTTGTGTGAGTCCAAATGGACGTAACTGTAATTACAGTAGACCTTCATTTTGCTTAAAGGTCACATGTGAGGGTTGTTTTTTCAGCGTTAGAAGGCGCTCTAAAGAACATGTTATAGTAGCCTTCTTGGATAGAAACAAAAACCCAGCAGTGTGGACCAACTGGACTTGTACCTTCCATGCTGGGTGATGATGTAGAATCAGACAAAATAGGTTTCAGTTTGAAGATTCAGTGGATTTACATTTTGTCATGGCCACATTTTGGATTTGACTTTGCTCTCAAACTTTTAATCTGTAACTTTAATATATCAAATGACAATTTTAATTCAATAATGTTCCTATCACAGCATAGAATCGTCTTCTATGGACCTTTGCATTTAAATGTATGTGTAGGTGGTCCCTGTCAGGACTCTGCACCGGTTCGTTTTTTTTTTTTTTGCAGGATCTACTCTCTGGGGCTGACACCTGAACTCTGAACGTGTCAGACGGACCGTTGTTAAACCCTTTCCGGCTGAGTCTTACTCAGCGGTTGTGGAGGACGAATCAACGGTCGGCGTCAATTAGCGTGACGAGCGGAGAAACGCGCGCCCGTCCCGCGGAAACTCGACGCGACCCACTCGGGCAGAAAAGGGAGGGAACGGGACGCGGCTGCCGTGTCTTCTCAGAGTCCCCGTGTCTTGCACGCCTCTTGCCCCCGGCTCCTCCGCGCTGACACCCTCTGCCCGTTGGCGAGCGAGCGGCAGCGGGAGGCATGGCCGCCATCAGGGCTTTGGAGCAGTGGTGTAAAGTGCAGTGCGAGGGCTACCGAGATGTGGCCATCACCAACATGACGACCTCATTCAGGAGCGGATTGGCTTTCTGCGCGCTTCTACACAAGCACAGACCGGACCTAATGTAAGTGTTTCGCTCTGGCTGAGCGCCTGAACTGCTTTTAGCGTTTGGGTCAAGTGAAACCTGGCCCCCTCCTAACTTACAGAAAGATCCTGTAGTTTCCTTCAAGAGTTTACATCTGTCTTTTGTACTCGGTACTGTCCTGAAAGGGACTTCACTCTAATCATGTTTTAACCCCTTTTTAGTTTACGTTTAGTTTGGAGTTCTGCTGTTATTTCTGAGGAAACCTAACATGTACCGGGACGACGATCGCCTGCAAAAATGACAACATGTTTTTACTAATATAACCCCTCAGAGTCCTGATCCTAAGTTAGATGAGGTTTTTCGCCGACATGTCTGACATCTCTCTCTCCCTCTCTCTGTTCATTGTATTCCCGTTTCCCCAGAGACTATGACTCACTCAGAAAGGAGGATGTGTTGGAAAACAACAGATTGGTAAGATGTCAAGTTGTTGGATCTGGGTGGCATCGAGCGGAACAGACTTCACACTCCGGATGCAAGATCTGATGGAGCAAAAACATCCACTTCATTAACCCCAGACACACAAAGGCACATCTAGCAACGCGCACACACACACACACACACACACACACACACACACACACACAGTACGTGTTCTTGACTTGATGGTTAAATATTCATCTTTTTCAACATTGTACCAGCGCAGCATTGTAAGCAAAAGCGACGTCTCCCTGTCAACTCCGGACTCTCCTCAAACTTCAAGAACTCTGCGTCTGTACTCCCCCTCTGTCCACTTGACCTAATTAATTTAGTTGACCCCCACACACGACCCGAGCAGCAAGGCCGGGACCTTTCCATTATTTAGTCGTCTTCCATTTCACCAGCCTCCTCCTGAGGATCACGGGCCCTGCAGGAGTGCTACGGCGTGCACTCTGCACGGCTCCCTCGTTGTCTTTGGATGAGCCTGGCGGTGTCGGCAGCCAACCGGAGCTCGGGGGAGAGGCTCTCCAGGCTATTCATTTTGAATGAGGCTTGCTGTCATCTGCCGCTTGATTCACACGGTGACATTTCGCTGGAAGACACTGTTGCTAGACACTTGTTTTAAAGGTTAATCAAGAAGAACTTTAAACTAGATTTGTGGCGAGAGAATAATGCATTTGATCAGGTTTAAGTCATGATCAGCTGTTGAAGATGCTCCCTGACCTGGAACATGAGAATGTGACCGGTGTGGTAATTTACACCCTTCTATATTTCATGAATAGTGTCATGTTACCTACAGGTGTTTTGTTATTTCACGAGATCTTAAAATAAGAAAATGTTTGTGGTTAGTTTGCAGACGAGAACACCCCTCACAGATCCACACATTCTTTATTTATTTTTTTTTAATGTGATCTCCTTTACATCAAGAGACTTTAGTATTCAGTAAGGCTTTGCTTTAATTTGAATAAGCATATCCAGGCTGATCCTAAACAATGCCCTGACATCCTACTCCCTCCATCCTCGTTCTTATCCCTACAAGCTCACAGGAAGTTTGCTATTCATTACACGACCCTTTCCAGACCCCTCTTTGCCCAGCCACAGAATACTCTATTTAAAGTAAATTCTATTGTCTGACATTTTAACACACGCCGTAATTGTAAGAGTCTGTGTGGCCGGTGAATGCCATGATTTTTCTTATATAGTAAAAACGCTTTGGATCCGTTTGCTTGGCCCATCATACACTACCATTAAGTGTTGTCACGGCAGGAGTCGAAGGCCGTTTGTTAAACTGTTGTTTTTTTTTTTTTTTTTTTCTCAAGGCTTTTCAGGTTGCAGAGGAGAAGCTGGGGATCCCAGCCTTGTTAGATGCAGACGACATGGTGGCTTTAAGGGTCCCAGACAGGCTGAGCATCCTCACCTACGTCTCCCAGTACTACAACTACTTCAAGGGACGGCCCCCAAGTGAGAAAATGGCAGTGTCAAATATCCGTAGAAACTGTGTAGCTAAGATTGAGTTGTCCATCCCCCTAACCATAACATTTTTTTTTTTTTTAATTCAGACCTTTTCCTTATACATTTCTTTTTAGGCTGAGGTATACCGTTTCTGTCCTGTACTACCTGGTGATGTTTGACACTTAAGTTGTTTTACCTCTCCTCAGTGGGAGGTGTAAAAAGGCCAGCAGAGGGCTCCAAGGAGGAGCCGTCCGAGAAGAAAAATCTCCCGGTGGTTGCCAAGACCTTTGTGTCTAAAACCGCCCTTGACAATCCTTTACCTTCCACTCTCACAGCCCAGACCTCACCCAAGTTGGCCAGAGCCGCTGCTCAGGTCAGTAATAATGTCATAATCGTTATCATGCATTCGAAATGATGGCTCTGTTTTATAATACATCTTTTTGGTCCTAGGCTATTACTTTTCTGATTACCCTATTTTAGAATAAAGAGCATTTTGCTTATTTTCAGTGGGTGAGGTAAATGTAAAATGGTGAGTTTAATACGTTTTTGGATAGAGTCTTCCCTGAGTTTTAGCCTTCTTTCACAGAAGTCGGTTTTGGCAGAGAATGCCAACAAAAACGGGACTCTCAGTAGCAAATGTGTTGCATGCAAGAGCCACGTTCATCTGGTTCAGAGGCACTTTGTGGAAGGCAAGCTCTACCACAGAAGCTGTTTCAAGTAAGAATTTGATCGGTATTCATTGATACGTTCCTGTCGTGTGTCGTGTTTGTTTCATTAACCATTTCATGTTAATAAACTTCCACCAGATGTAGTGAATGCTCCAGCGTGCTTCATGTAGGAGGCTACAAACCTGGGAAGAGTCCAGACACTTTTATCTGTAACGCCCACCAGAGCATTTGCAAACCTTCCTCCTCTGAGGTTGGGATCAAAAACGGACCCACCAGTTCAGCTGTGCAATCAAATGGTGCCAACCAGGCCCAGCGTGCACCACACCCCTCTTCTGCCCCGTCAGCCCCCCCACAGAATATCGTTCTGAAGCCAGCCAGTCCTACTCCACCTCCTCAGTCCTGGACGGCCTCAGCCCAGAAGACGCAGGCGGCCCGGCAGAGGTTTTTTCAGGCCGCACCGCCGGTCGCAAAGGCCTCAGCAGACAAAGGCAAGCCCGCAGAGTCCTCAAGTGTTTTAGGAAGGCCAGAGGTCCAGCTGAGTCCTCACGATGAGAAGAGCAGAGCCAGGACCACAATTGGAAAGAAACTAGCAGAAGAAAACCGCAACAATAATAACAAACGACCGTTCACCGTCCGTTCAGCAGAAAGACGGTGAGCTTTGTACTCAAATCGATTCTTCTTTGCAGTATTGGATATTTCCAGTCTTTCCCACTGTGCGGTTTTGTAATGACTTTTGTTATTAAGGCTGAGGGTGAGGGCTTTCTCTGTTTGTAGGTTTGGAGGCCTGCCAAGTTCAGCTGACAGCGCCGGTTTGAGAGAGGATAAATGCAGCCAAGGCCCAGCAGGAAACGGGGCAAGGCAGCCTTCCACCAGCCAGACAAACAATAAGGAATCGCCATGTCTGAAGGCCATCAACAAAGACAACACGAGGCCAACAACTGTACACACAACCGCCAAAGGCAAGTGCTAGTAAATTCATTTCAGTTTTTCTTGATCCATTATTTGACATGTAGCCGCCCCCCCCTACACACAATTCTCTCCGTCTGTCTCAGAATGCATTCATAGAAAACAAAGCCCTTTTGTCATTTTTGCCCCATTTATACAGCCAGGCATCTATCTAGCATGCTGTTAGCTGGCATGTTAATTTCTGTCTCGCACTTGTAACGAACCTTAATAGTTGAACTGTCACTCTCCTGGGATGGATTTGCCTGCACGGGTGCAACAGCCTGACAGTCAGAAGCTTTTCAGACAGAAATATAATTACCGTTGTTTTTCAACATAAATCGTCACCATATTATCGGCATTGATAGAAGCCTCCCAATGATGGAAAGTAATTCTGTGGCTTGCTAATATATGGGCCACATATGGACATTACTCCAACTTGTCTTGGAGAGCAGGACCACCTTTTTGTCAATTTTACAGTGAGTTTGTGCATTTATCCATTTGAGAATTTGCTGCTTTCCTCTGTTTTTTATTTTACTTTAAAATTTGAATATCTTTGTGTAGTGGACTGTTGAGACAAAACAAATTCCTGGGTCTCAAAGCTTGTGATACACTTAAACAAAGGAGTTTTTTTTTTTTTTTTTTTTTGACATTTTAAATGATTAATTGAATAACAAAAAAACAATCAACAGAATGATCGATAATGGAAAAAAATCAAAACTAGAGACCATTTTGTTATGGGATCACACCAGCCGTGGAGCCCGTTAACACGTTGACACCCATCTATGAACTCAGCCTTCAGCCCTCAGGACTCCTTTTCGATCTCAGCTACACACCTGTAAGGTTTCCTGACTGCATCTTGCACGGCTGGGACGCTATCGCGGTGACAAAATCTGTCAGCAGACAGACAGCGAGACAAACAAACACCAGATAAAGTACTTAACACTGCCTCTGTTGTAGTTCCAGTTACAGTAAGTGTCTCCAGGACCACATTTGGCCATGATGAGAGACACACACACACACACACACACGCAGACACAGACTCACAAGGTGAAACAATGCCAGCCATGCTGTCAAAGCTGGTAATAACTTTTATTTTCATTATGTTTTCACTTAAGTTTTTCTGTCTGTTTTTTTTCTGCAGATCCATTCTGCCAACAGGGGCAATCAAAGCTCAAACCTGTGAGAAGCGGGCTAGGTCTAAAGTAAGTATCCTCAGTCATCGTAATCATCAGTATTACTTCATAACTCACTCAGCTGGGAGCGGGGAGGTCACACAGGTGGAGAAAGAAATGTCTTGAAAGATTTTGCCTTTCAACATCCCTGACCATTCAGCCTGTTCGCTCTCCAGACTGCAGAAACATCAAGCTTCGTCCATCTCTGTTGTTGTTGACTGGCTCAGATTGCAGCCGCTAGCTCTGTCCCCCATCCTAACAAGCCCCAAGGAGTGCCAGGCCTGAACTTTTCCTACTCTTAACACTAGACTCTCTCATTTCTAACCTCGGCTGATGATCCCTCCATTGTTCTCCCCACCTTTTTCCATTTCAAAATAAAAAGGTGAGGCCTTTTTTTCCTATATTTCCATTCTTTATGATCATCCTGTTGCCTGTTACATCTGTGTCAGATAAGCTGTACTCTAACTTTTTTTTTTTTTTTTAAATGGTCACACAGTTAAAGGCTCATTTCACTGTGACTTTCTTACAGAGATGCTGAGGCTGAAGCCTCCACTGAGCAACATAAGCCTGGATTCATGTCCTCTAATGTCTCCGTCGTTACAACGAGGCCTCCCTCGTCCCGTGCAGTACCTCCAGTAAGCTTTCCTCTGTTTGAGCCCGCGAACTTCATGGAAGTCTCCCCAAAGAAACCTCAGTCTGCCTCTGGAAACCTGGGTAAGTCACATTATTGTAAGAGACATTTGTCTACCAGCAATGTCTGTTTGTATCAGCATGCTCACAGTTACAGTACTAACATGCTGATGTCAAGATGTTTAGCTGGTATAATGTTCACCCGTTTTGTTTAGTGTGATAGCAATTAGTAGTTAGTGTTAATTAGTACTAAACACAAAGTACAGCTGAGACTGATGGGAATGTCGTCGGTTTTGCAGGCATTTGGGCATAAACCAGAGCAATGGACAAACCGAAATTTTGACCTGATGATGGGTCATCATCAAAGACATTACAAATCATCCTAAAGAGGACATGAATGACTGGCTTTTATTTTGGCAATCCATCCAGTAGTTGTTGAGACATTTCACTCAAATTGTGAACCTCAAGGTGGCGCAGGAGGAAAGGGTCAATGGACCATGCATGTCTGTACAAAATGTGGCAACCCATCCGATAGTTACTGAGAGATTTCAGTCTGAGTCCCAAGTAGCATGGCTAAAAATCCCCGGAGCCACATCCAGGCACACTGATTTCCACACAGACATGCTGCCCTGTGTTATGGTGATTCTTGCAGATTTATTTCTGTTTTTAAGCAAAAAAAAAAAAACAAAACAGAAAAGAAGGGCATTAACAGATTGAACTTGCTGCAGATCTACGGCATGTAAACCTTCCTGTCCCTCCCTTAGGTCTTACACATGGGAGTCACTCGCCTGTGAAATCGCCACCCACGCGGCCAGCTGTGGAAACTATAAGTTTTTCAACGACCGCTCCAGCCAATCACGGAAACCCGTTAGGTTGGTTCGGTTTTTTTTTTTTGTTTGTTTTTTTTTAATTTTATCAGCAAAGCCAAACACACATGTCCCACCACAGCCATCTTGTTGATTTCATATGAGCAGTAATTTTTTTTTTTTAACTGAAAATAAATCAGGTGAAGTCGTATGTGACAATGCTTTTCTGAAAAGCTGCCATGAAAGTACTATCTAATCCTATTTTATCTAACTCTTAGGTGCTAAAAAGGGAAAGTATTTGTCACCCACCAACGCCTCCAGGACTGAAATGAGGTCACCCTCTGTAAGTTCCCTCCATTAAGTCTCTTAAGAGATTAATTAACAGCTCTACAAATATGCTTTCATTACACTCTCTGCAAAAAAATGGACAACCGTCTTTACATTTAAGTTGCCAAAGTCAGGATTTTTTTTTAATTAAATTGATCTTTAATTGACTGAGTCTTAAGTTCTTTGTTTTATATCAGGTGAAGTCTTATCATATCCGGGTGGAGCAGATTGAGAGGGAGCTGAATGATATTGAGACAAACTTGGCACAGTTGGAGAAGGAGGGTGTGGAGCTGGAGAAGAAGCTCCGCAGCTGTGAGGAAGGTACTTTTACTTTTCCTGTCACTCTTCGCCCACAACTCAACACTTTCTCCCACTTCCTTCGTTTTCCTTGTTTAGAGATAGAAATAAAGTCGAATGTGGACAAATCAGGAACAAGCTTTTCAGTTTAGAAACTAAACAGTCCTTCAAACCACTCACTTATTCTGAGGCAGGAGATGATGTCAATGGTCAATTTTGCTCCCTTGCAGTGAATAACCGCACCGTAAACTTTGATACGTTATTGTATTTGTGCGAACTGCCAAATCCCTCAGCTGCTTCAGTATCTCTTGTGCAGAGTTGTGTCCTGGTTGCTTCATACAGGACACACACAGACACATTTACTCGCCGTCAGCTGGAGGTTTGTGCGTGTGTGTGTGTGCGTGCGTGTGTGCGTGCGTGCAGGGGATTTACCTGCCATTTCTATTACTGTTTCTGCAGCCAAATGAGGTGAGAGACACAGACAGCCCACAGGGATGTTGCTTCTCTTTTAAGGGAGTGGGAGGAGGGGGCCTGATTGCTTTCCTCAAGGTCAACATGACTTGGGTATAGTAATATATATTCTGGTCGATTGTGTACTTTTTTTTTTTTCCCCTTTCCTTTTTCTTTTTTCCTCTGCGTGCCACCCAGGAAGCCTGAGCATGCAATCACTTGGCCAGAATTTGACATCAAATGCACACCACCTAGGAGATCATCTTCCTTGTCAACTGGAATGTGCTGGCGTTAAAAAACGAAACCCTGGCGCTCAGGTTAAATGCAGAATAAAATCAGGTTTGTTCTGGTGTTGGCAGGATGTTGGCGGCCTTGTCCTCCGTCACAGTCCAGATCAGTCCTTATTGTAAATGTGGCTCTGGTGTGTGTTTTGATGGATTGGTCACTAAGGGGGAACGGCTAATGTTGGGGCCTCTGTGTTTAATGAACGGCTGCAACTAAGTTATTTTCATTATCGTTTTTTTTTTTGTTTTGTTTTTGTCAGAATTTAGTACAAAGTTTAATAACTGTAATTTCCAAGAACCCAAAGGGACATTTAAAAAATGTTTGTTTTTGTGTGACAACCTGATTTAAACCCCCCAAAATATTCAGTTTACTTTCATATATGACAAGAAAAGCAACAAATCCTCACATTTGAAAAACCAAAACCAGAGAATGTTTGGCATTTTTGTACGAAAACTGATTTAGGGGATTAGACGACAGACTATTTTTGGTAATTGATTAATCGAAATATTCACAAGTTCCAAAATAAAGGAAGTTTTTGTTCTATTTGGAAGTATATACAACAGCAGGGATGACTGATGACGCCAACTGTTGAAGATATCTTTGTTCTGCTGCGTACGACAGTAATATTGACAGTGAAGTTGAAGTGTCAGATTTATGATTATAAGAGCTGTGTTCAGAGCTGTGTATGACGAGCTGCTACAGCCCCTTCAGAGGAGTGTTGACATGGTCCCAGGAGGTGAGTCACCCTCCAGCTCACCTCCACCAGCCAAATTACTCAAAAACCAAATTTGTTGTTGCACCTAATTTTATTATTGTGTAACGAATACAGTCTTGTGAAAACAAAGAGCTGATCTGGTGAACACAAAAGGAGCCGTGATCGTGGATGAGACGAGGCATCTTGATTGTTATATTGAGGGAACACAAAGAACAGTACAGTGTAAATGTAAACAGTTATTCTACAGCTTTCTCTTTGACCTCAGTCGCTGCGTTGTTTAACATCAGAAGAGCACAAAACTGCAGAATTTAATTTACTCACAAATCCGATGATAGATAATAAATGCATATGTTTTTAGAAATTTCTAGACTCTCTCCTGGCATTATATGCGTTGTTTAATACTTTAAATCAACTGATCACGATTGATTCATGAATCTCCACAATATATTTACACACTGTTGCTTTCATATTAACCAATATCGAAGATTATCAGGGGTCACAAGTTGTATATCAGTGCCATCCAGTGTGTTACTAACACATTTTAAAAAGATTTTGTAATGTTTTTCAGAGGGAGAGGGAGATATATTGATGGACCCACTGATGGTTGACTGGTTCAACCTGATTCGAAAGAAGCAGACGTACATTAGGAAGGAATCAGAGCTTGTGTACATGTGAGTGCAGCTGTTTTTATAGCTTAACACAGCTGAGTTTTGGGTGTAAATGATTCTCTTGGAAAGTATTTTACTACACACTGTGTTGATGTTGTGCCAAAGCCACTTTATTTTTAGTTATATAAAATAACTTATTACTGTCAAAACTTGATAAACTGATAAACTACGTTTGCTTATTTTTGCATGTAATTAATGATGCATATCTCAGAGCCAGAACTCAGGAGCTGGAACAGCAGCAGCCAGGTGTGGAGGGGGAACTTCGCAGGCTGCTGGAGAAGCCAGGTAAGACATCACAGGTTCAGCTTCAGCTCTGCTACTTCCTTTTTTTTTTTCCCCCAATGAACACTGAAGTCATTTGTCAACTTGGTATTAAAGATCACTTAAAGTCCAGAGAGGAGCATCAGCGGGAGACGTTGTTGATGCAGAGACTGATGGAGATTGTGGACGGCAGGAATGCGATTGTGGAGGGTCTGGATGAAGACAGGCTGAGGTAACATGATGCGTCTTATAATCCATTTTTTTACTTTACAAGTGTGATCACTAATATAGAGCAATACTGTTTCATATAACAATCTGAATCCCATACAAGGAAGACTAAATGGGTAACTAAAGTTCTGTTTTGATCAATTTCAGGGAAGTGGAGGAGGATCAGCAGTTGAATGAAATGATGAAAAATCTTGGTAAGTATTGACTAAAATGTCTTTCTTTTAGATTTGGCTTTCCAATCTGAATCTCAGTCTAATATACATTTTTGTTGGTGAATAGGAGTAAAAGCCAAAAATAAGAGGAAATCCTCCATCTCAAAATTGTTCAGACGAAGAAGTAAAAGACAAGTGGAATGATCCTCAAGGGATTTTTTTTTTTTTTTTAACTAAACTTCATTATCTTCTAATTGTATTGAGATTTCTTATAAACATTTTAAGGTTTTTATATTTAAGTACTGCAGTACATAGCGTGCTAATGAAAAGGAGAAGATGTCAAATTACGAAGCATAATGGGTCAAATCATGTGTTTTGTTTTGTCTGCAGTCTTTGTTTCTTGCTGTTTTTTCAAAAAATTTCAAACTCAATTGTTAAGCTAAAATCTTATTTTTGTTCAAGATTCACCTTCAGCTCTTAGTTTGGTGGTGTTGAAGTGGAGTGAGAAATTTCTCCTATATATTGTTTTTTTTTTTTCACAATGGGTGTCTTGTTTTTTTTCTCAATTGTTTTTTCACGGTTAAAAAAAAGTTGTTTAATTACGTGGCAAACGCTGCTCTGAATGTTTTCCTTAAATTGATTTTAAACGGCACTGGAGTAGTCACACGAAAATGCCGCCATTTATGGATATGCATGCAATGTAAAGATATTGTTAATTTATTGAATGATTGGAATGAGGTATCTAATTTATAAGTTTCGCAAATTAAAATGCACGTGGTCAAAAAATTGGATGTTGGGAGTTGAAATCAACTATCATGATGTGTAAATTACTAAAGGAGCACTGGCTTTTCCACAGGCAAGCAGGAATTAGGAGAATGTGTAATCCTTCGACAGTCTTGATCCAAAATGACATTATTTCAGTATTTATTTAATAATGGATTTTAACAAATTTCCTGTAAGGATATTAGCGGGAGGGAAAAAAAAAAGCCTTGACAATTAAGTTTGAATTGCTGTGGAGTGTAAAATGGAGAGCCACACGTGTTAAACCGCCTTGTTGCAGAGTGTAGTTCCTCTCTCTCACTGTACTGTAGGTGGCAGCCTGGGTATGCTGTATCGCAAGGCAAGAACTTGGAAATCCAATTTGCCACAGTACAGACAGTTAATTTCTTTGCTAATTTTATAAATGCTGCAAAAATGTTCAGCTGTGCTGATGCAATAATGTTATGTGAAAGAGGATTAGGTAGAGCAGTAGCTTATGGCCGGGGAAGGCTTATAAACTATAGGTTGTATTGAGCTCTTTATCTTCCAACCTGGTTTAATTAAACATTACTCTTTACTAATATCTGCATCAGAATTGCTCTGTACCTGGGCCATTAAAACGTTCAAACGACGTGTGGAGTCGCTCACGTGTGGAAATGGCATTGACGGTATCTGTAAGGCACGTATTGTAATGTTGCATTTTAGAAATGTTATGGAATGGTATGTGCTTGTATCCTATTTATATTTTTTAAACTTGAAATCTGTTGTCCAATAAATCCTTTGGAAGATTAGTGCGGTGTGAGAGGTTGAATTATTTACCGGATAACGCCTCCCTTTTCCGCACGTCCCAGAACTTTTTATCACCTCACTTCCCATGTTCCCAAGCTTCACCAGAGACTGTTGATTCAACGACTGCCAAGATCAGACGTTGCCTTCACCGGGAAGCCAACAATGCTGCGACTCCTTTTTGCGTCGGGGCTGAGCGAGTGATCAGAGCTGCATCCATGTATGCTTTTAATAAAGCTTTTTTAAAGGCGGCATCAAGATAATTCACTGGCGTCAATATATTGCAGCTACTTAGAAACCACACATCCCTCATTTTGAGATGCATGAAATTGTGATCATGAACTTGGAACACAATCTTTCTAGCTGAGCAGAGTTGGGTATGATATTGGTACAAAATGCCATGCGTGATGTGGGTGACAGTCGAGACTGAATGTGTGATATTAGAGTTAATTAAAGCTTTGCGCCCCATCTACTGCAAATGCTTGCACTTCTGCAATTAAGAATCAAAGGCGAGGGCTTAGTGTCAGGGGGGTGTCTAATACATGGTTTTAACAGGAATGGGACCTGATTTGCCAAGCTCCTAGCGACAAGCATTAACAACAGCCTCAAATTAGAGAGACATTAATATTCATAAGTAAAACAATTCATCCTGTGAATGTGTGATGAAATGGAATCCTCTGAGGTGAGCTCTTGTGTCCAGGCTGCCATCGTTCATTAAAATATGCCATTACCCATGAAGTGCTTAATCTTTATGAAAGGGTGGTAAAATCTGTTTGAACTGCTCTGACAGAAAGGTGGAAATTGTAATATTGTGTAGCACCTTACATTATGTTAATCCTGTAGATTTTTTTTTTTTTTTTTTTAAACTGTGATGATGTCAAAACTATAGGTTTTGTATATGTCTCATTAGCTAAATTGGTTAGGCTGCCGGAATGAAAACGTATAATGTATAATCTTTGATTGGGCACACCAGTCTGTTTTTTTTTTTGTTTTTTTTTTTCTATTAATAAAACACGAGTGCTTTGTGATGTTTTAGGTTAGCTGTTGTACGCTGCCACTTACACACACACAATTCAGATTGTAGTGTGTGTGTGTGTGTGTGCGTGTGTGTGTGTGTGTGTGCGCGTGTGAGCGCGTGCGTGTGTGTGTGTGTCGTCTTATTCCAGTCCCTGCCAGAGTCTCTGCCACTAGCCTGTAATTATCATCCTCGAGGTAATTTTATCAGGCTCATTAGCTCTGATGAGTAAACGAGAAGCGTGCCTCTAATTTATTGGCCATCCAGGCTGGAGACTTAATTCTCATCAGAGAGATCATAATATTTGTATAGAGAGACAGATATACAGCACATACTCAGTTACAAGGCTCTTAGACCAACAGTGAGGCCGAGACTTATGTGACTTAAAACCAGTAATTACACTCATAACATGAAGTCTGTTTGGATAATTGGGCGTTTGCTAAAATCATTTCCATAGATGTCATTCTGATGAGCAGGGAACCAAACATTGTCTCTCTTTTGATTCAGGCATGATTTCAAATGAAAGCTATTGTTTGTATTCGGCTGAGTCTTGTGACTTTATCTTCCTGCACAAAATTAGATTCTCACACCTCTGCAAACAAAATTGCATTGTTTTGTTCCCTGTTCAATAGAGATGATCCATTTTCTGTGTCACAGAATGTGTTAAGGGAGCGGGGTAAATATGCTCACAATTCTCAGTGTGTAGAAATTTGCATTGAGGGGAAATTATGCATGCTGGCTAGTGGAAATGAAATGTATAAAGTGCATGACTGGTAGACTTGACAAGTGCAGCTTTCATCCATCTCAAATGAATAATTTTCACTTCCCTTAAACATCCTTAATCCAACCATGTTATCAGCGGGCATGCAGGATTCTGCCAGACTTTCTCCTTAACGGCACAGCAACTTTCAACTTGCCTGAGAATCTGCACTGCGGTTGCTTACCACATGGTCTTAGGGACTCACTCTTATCCTTTTCCTGCTGGTTTTGTGGATCAGTAAAATTCCTTCAAAACACAATATATACATAACGCAAGTCTTAATAGATAGCAGAATGTCTCACTCTACCCTCCTCTGCGCTGCCTCAGAGGTCGACTTAATGCACTGTATTTTACCTCTGATTCACATTGGCAGAGAACTCAGAGGATGGTGTCTAAAAAACCTATTTGCTCAGTGGCCCTTTGTCCTCTATTTCAAATTTCAGTGACAGACCCTTCCATGCTAGTATAACACGGTTTGGAAATTCATATGGTCATAAAGGGATAGAGAAGGATATTCATGGTAAATTACTCATTTACTGTCCGGCATTCAGCGGTTTGACTTGTTATTTTGGGGACATTTTCTCGTCTTCTCTCAAATACATAGTTAGGATGATATTATATTGTGGTACATTTCCCCCCTCTATGTACCAATCCTTTTAATTTGTGCACTGTAGCATGTTTTCTAAATACCTACTGACAATAAACAATTAAATGTGTAATTGGTGTTTATGCTGCTAATCCTTGTGATAGCCTCTAATATGAAGGGTTACCTGGCTATTTTCAATATCCACTTTCACAGAAGCCTCAGTTTGCGATAAGAATATTAACCTCATCAATTTCAGGTAACTTTCAACGCTTTAACATCTTGTCTTAAAGACCTACGTGTTAGCAGGAGTCTCAGCCTTGGCATTTAGTGACATTTTAAGCCTTTTAACAGAATCCAGACAGGGATTTGCAGTTTCCACCAAAGGAAAATAATTTATATCCTCCTTTCCGAGAAACTGTGGGTAGAGGGATTAAATGCACCAGAGAGATTTGTATGTGGTGCAAGTAAAACAATATTGTGACTCAGTTAATACATTTCCTACCATCTACTTTCATGCTTTGAGGAAGTCAGGAGTTGTTACTCATTGGGCTGAAGTTGGCTTTGATGCTTTTCTTGTTTAATTTTCTCATTTTCACAGTTTTAAGTGTATAGGTCATAGCGACGACAGCGCTGTGTACCTGAACTCCTCTTATAACAGTGCTATGAGACACCATAAATAAGTCTCTGCAGTGTCTGAGGCAATGAAGAGTCTGACCCAGACCAATTATTTTGCATTCCTTCCCAATCAAACTCCCTTAAAACCTTTTAGAACAAGCAAATGTTTTCACCCCACTTAGAATTATATTTAAAACTAATGATGTCCTACGCACGCACACGTGCACACACGCAAACGCACTCACACACACACACACACACACAAAAAAAACATTTCTGAATGACAGTCTGGAACACAAAAGGTCTTTTCTGTGTGTTGGATGAGTTGTGGACTGTGTATCTGCCAGTGTGTGTGATTGCTGCTGTGTAGTGGAGACATGCAGGGCTCTGTTCTCTCTGTGGGCAGGCAGCTTTGATGCACTGCCTCTCTTATCTCATGCCTGGCAAGGTTAATGAAGTGGTGGCACTTTTGGAGGAAGTAGAAATGGGATGAGTAGCAAAGACCAGAGGAAGCTTGGAGATGAAACGTCCTGCTCTTAGCGGCTGTAAGTGGCAATTTTGGTGAATTACATAGACAATAAGAAAGGGGGTTGTCATCCTCTTAAACACAACAGTCGTCTGAATCAGGAGTGGTTGATTGCATCTCTTTCAGCCTGGTTCATATGAAATTACATTAGCATTTAGGCATCACTTGTAACTTCATCTGTCAAACATCTCCTTATAAGGCCATGTTAGTGGCCCTGTGCAACAGCAAAGTCTCTGCTAGATTATGAATTGTGTCCTGCCGCACAAAAGAACATTTATAGCACCTTTAAACCTTGAAATCGACTCGTGAAATGCTAAACAGTCGAAGTTGTTTTCCGTCTTTGAGCATCAGATCATTCCTCATTTGAATTAGGGGAGCTCATCTGGTTTTCAGCAGGGTGTAGTCTTCTCTAGTCCTCTAAAGGACTTTTGAGAACCCACCGTGCCTTCGTCAGGGGCAACAAGTCTCACTTAAGTGAAAGAGTTGGCTTATTTTATTTGTAATAAGTGTCTTGGAAGTTGGCTCGTGGTTAGAGCTTAAACAAAGGCCAGAAATGCCACCTTAATATAAATATAATAACAGGTGATGTACTGCTAATGCTCTGTATTCCTTAGCTTTTTGGTTTTAATATTCCAATTCCCTTTGCATTTATAAGAGCTAATAGGTAAACAGTCCTGAATGGAAGAAATGAAGCAGGTCTACATGCCAATGAATTAGCATATAGATGAGTTCATCTCATACAAATAGTGCTCTTTTGCCCAGACCTCCCTGTGCTGAGCAAAGATCATGTATGTAAAGTATGCATGCAGAAAATGTAAATTAATCCATTTCAGTCATCATTCAATCTAATAAGATTTTTTTCTCCCTTCTCTTGTTTGTCCCTCGTTGCTCAAATGTCCAGAAATATTGAGAGGGCGGTCAAACTGTTCCCGGAAGCATCTTAATTGTTTAACAGGAAAAAAAAGGGGCGGGGGCATTGCACATAAAAAAATAGATGGATTGCAGATGTAAAATTGATGTTAAATACAAATGAGTACTAGTATCATTTGCATGTGGATCAGACAATGGCTGAATTCATCTTTACGTAAATAAAAGTAGCTCGATGCTGCTGAAATCAAATGATGCTTTGATTTTCTAAAGCAAAGAGTCCATAAAAGGAGTGCCATTGACCGTATGTTTTGTATTTGATACTCATTATTGTAATTCCATAAACAAACACCGCCTCTGTGAAACATAACTATTTGTTACATAGCTCTGGTTAATATGCCAAAAGAAGCTTATGGAATTGGGTCAGCTAATTAAGCAATTAGCTTATTTCAGCTCTGTGGTCAGGCTGGTACTAATCTATGGCATTGTGAGCCCAGATCTGCCAAAAGCGAGAGGCTTGTGAGTCTGTGTCTCCCATCCCGTCTGACAAAGGATCATGTTTGAAGCCATCCTACCGCTCAGCAGAAAGGCAGAAGACTTGTCTCTGTTCGCTAATGCTCACGTTTCTCATGCAAATCCCTGGAATTGAATAGGTTGTTTATTGTCTAGTTAATATATTGAGACATTTATGTAGTGCTGTTGAAGTGTTTGCTCTCTGCATTTATAGCTGTGTTAACACACATGAAATCCCAGACAGATTAGACTTTGATAGCATTAAAGCCACACTGAATGTTGGTGGCTTTTAGCAGAGCCCACCACGTGGCTTCTTACAGGCATCTGACGCGGGCAGAGTTAGGCAGCGTGACTGTGGAACGTTAAATACATCAATGGTGTCATTTGATTAAACTCTCTTTTTTTTGTGAGCCACCAAGTTAAATATCCTGGAACTTCTCTGTCCAGAAGAAAATGCTGTTACTTTAGGCCCTAACTTTCCGGTACGTTTGCTGACTGTGTATCTAAAATCTTTCTTTCGCTGTCAGGTGGTTGGGTTCATTTTGCTAATTATCCAGCCTTAAACAAACCTATCAACACCTTTTTGTGTCTTTAGGTGCGGTTTGGAGGTTTCCTGAAAGGTGAGCTCAGCTTATCTCAAGCTACTGGATGTCTGTGGGATCAGTTGCAGTCCTGCTCAAAGGTACGGACATACACACAGCTCATTGCTGATTATACTTCATAGCCTTGATTTAACAGTATTAACATTCATGGCTACATAGAAATCATAAATACTGTGGAATGGTATTGCCACTGTGGACTAATTTGTGGTGAAACAAATAACAGAGAAAGTTGTGATTTGGTTTGTAAGGTTGCATCTGTTTCGAAAAACATCATCAATGCAGGAGTAATTCATGTTACCTGGTCAACCCGTGACATGTTCCCTGCCAACCAACAACAACATGCGTTGCCGTTTCCGTTGTAGTTTCTGTGTGCAGTAAGTTACAAATAGCAACTTTAATGTGTGCGATTTACCTAGAATATTAATAATGAAATTATTGACAACTTAAAACATGTTTTTTGAGCTGTAAACTAAATTACATGAATGTACTGTGATAAAACACATCAATGCTGGTGTTGATATTGACATTTCATTCCATTGTTCAGTCCAAAGTTATGCTATCGGCATTTCATGGGTTAAAGATGGCTCAATACGCCATCTACTGTTTTTTAATCATTCTGAACCTTGTGAGGCCAACGATGACATAGAGTCAACCATTTGGGACTTGGCTACGTCATGAAATTTATGTACTAAAAAAAGAATTTTTATGCCCTCTAATCAGAGGTGGGCGGCCCACCTGCCCCGGCACCTGTGCTTGAGTGGCATTCAGTGAAACGGCGCTCATTTTCAAATATATACTGATCGAGACTCTCATTCCTCATTCACAGGAGTTTACGTTTTGTTTTTGCTAACCCTCTACTTAGTATCTTTCAATTTTGGACGGCAGCACATCCCTCGATAGCAACACAGTGCTATGTACATTTGCAATCTGCATTTTTCATGAGAGTGCTATTCTAACCCCATGCTCGACTCCGAGAGCGCCGTCTTTACTGGGTCTGGGGCCAACGGCTTGAATTGACAGGGCTTGAAACCAAGCATGGTCCTCCACCACACTGATGTTTAATTCAGTGGATTCTGGAGTGGAAAAGACCTCCACCTCCAAAGATCTCTAGCACAGGTGCCTTGTGGTCACTGAGCAACTCCTGCCCCACACATCCATGCACCCCAACCCTCGCCTCAGCCCCTTGCCCACTTTTTGGCATTTTTCAAAATTATAGTGTGGGTTGAGTTAGGCTCAGAGCTGGGGCTTAAGTTACCCTTTAACAGGATTTCATAGCTTGTGTTTAAACCTGCAATAATTGGCAATTTTTTGGCCACTTGGGGAAAGCATAAACAAGATGTACCTTTTTAAGCCTGGCGAGCTTGTTAGCAAACAGTTGCCGACACATCCTGCAGATATGGAGCAACATAAGCATTCATTTGTGACTGAGTTATGTTTGTGTCCACCTGGTGGATGTAAGTATCTCGGTTTTTGGTCTCCTCCAAAATATTAGAAATATCTGGCTCTTCAGCTGCGAAAGGCTTATCACAGCTTTTTTTTTTTTTTTTTTTTTTGCCTGTTGTTGTTAAAACAATGCTGTTGAGAGCCGTGATAGTGTTTTGGACTGAAAAACCAAAACAATATGCTGGAAGACGCTGAAAAGCTCTATAGCGCTGCAAGAAACTGCAGAATTGGGAAGAATTGTCTGTGGGGTTTGTCGCTAGGAGTGTCCTTGTTCACATTATATGTAGTCACATGAACCTTTGTTCATATGGAAATATTGATTACAGCTACTTTTAAAGCTTGACATATGACAGTTTCAGTTTCAGGTTAGATATCTACACAGGAGCCCTTCAGAAAAACATATTAACTTGCTATGAAGACCATACTGTGCTCTTTTTGATTGTCATCTGCACTGCTAAATTTAAAATGTTGTGATAGAATTCTTGTATATTTTTATACCATAGTATACTAATAGCATTTTGATGAGAGAAATCTGACTGAGAAGTGTGCCTAATTGAAGGAAAAGGCTTGAAATGCATTGTTAATGGGTCAGAGAGACACCACTTATGGTCATGATGATGATATGCAAGGTGTGGAAATGCATTTCCAATCTCGCTGGCTTGAGCCCATCAGTTTCCATTCAGAAGTGTCTGCACTTGTTCATTAAGCTTATGCATATCATCAACTGGTGCACTCATTCTATCAGGCAGATATGGCAGGGATAAAATGATGTGAAGGATGGAAATTCAAACAACCAGTCTCATTTGCAAAGGTCATTAAAGCTTGGCATACATTAGAAAATCTGCTAATTATGAAATGGCTTAACTCCACATTCAGTGGGATTATGCCTGCTCGTTTAGAATATGTTGATCCCCTCCCTTACTCGTCACAAGACAGTTGATGTATGGGACTTGTGGCACAGAACTAATGTTCCCAGTGCTTGTCGGTCATCTTAACTGACTGTAAGAAGTCCATAAAAGTGGCCGTCTTGTGCTGAATGAATACCAACACCAGAAAACAGACACAAGTTTTAGAGCTGCTGGGAAAATCTGTTGCAGTGATGGTATTTGGCCCAGCTGCTTCATCTTCTTTATTTTACATTAGACGCATTAGAGTAAATATACTGTGTCTCAACCAATAATAATCACATTTAGACTGATGATGAAAACCTAGATCAAGTTTTTTTCCCCCTGCAACTTAAGATGAGTCGAGCACAGAGCTTCTGCGGGTTTCTCAAAATTCAGTCTAAATACAGAATAATACATAAAGTAAGTTACTCTGAGGTGACATCTGGAGTTGTATAGTCTGCTATTTGCAGATCAAAAAACAAACACTGCTGCTGCAAAACATATGATGTGATGCAGAATCAAATGACACAACACACTTGTGTCTATACAAATGTAAAACATCAATCTCCAGTGGGTGGAGTTTACTGATTTCACACTCCCTTGGTTCAAGAAAAAAAAATGCATCATACTGCTCGACAAAAAAATGGGTTGACTAAGACACCTTTTGGTTACTTCTCTCTGGTGCAAAGATAATACACTGCCAAGAAATCACCCTTTCCTCTTCCAATTACCCTGTGATTGTCCCAGTTTAGGTCATTATTAAGCTTTGAATTAGCTAGTGATGCCACAGTATACAAAAGGATGCAGTATTCAAAATATGCACACGTGCCTCAACGTCAGGCACGTCACCCCTCTGCATCAGTGTACGCACACGTCGGTAATCCATGCTAAGTGGTACTCGCCATAATATTCGTGATCAATGCAGAAATATTTTTAAAGGCTTTTTAAAAATGTGCTTTTACGAAAAAAAAGACCACTTTTGGAAAGTGCGACTCGTAAACTATGATGACATCAAGTACAGCACATTAATCTAAAAAAGAATTAAAAACTTAAATGGAAAAATCTGTGTAGTATTCATTTTGTAAATAGATTTCAGTGGTTAGTCCTCAGTTCTGACGTATGTGTACTTCTCGTTGTTAGGAACTTTGTGTGCTCATATTACTTTTGCACTTACTTTTTAACCTGGTGTAGACTTAAGTTGAGTCGATACAAATTACTTCCATAAACAATTCTGTATGTGATCACGCTACCTGCAAAAGAAGACAGTATATTTACAGTAACACTTTCATCCTTTATATTATTTACCTGATTAAAATTTTATTTTTTCCTTCGTCTAAGTCCCTGTAAATTGGTCTAGAATGGAAAAAAGTAAACCGAAAACGGTGTTTTTCTTTTGAAAGTCAGGAATTACTTTTTGTTGCACTAACGAAACATTTGCAATGCAAAGAATAACTTTA
This sequence comes from Xiphias gladius, assembly GCF_016859285.1. Classification (NCBI taxonomy): domain Eukaryota; kingdom Metazoa; phylum Chordata; class Actinopteri; order Istiophoriformes; family Xiphiidae; genus Xiphias; species Xiphias gladius. Next base: position 18,348,579 of record NC_053402.1, on the reverse strand, counting down.
TAAGGATCCAGTTTTAAGAGGTCAAGACAGTTTCTATCATTCTATCATCTTTTTTTAATGACTGGTTTTTGCTCTGACTTATATTTTCTAGGAACCGAGTCAAGCTCTGTACTATTGACAACCCTGTGCTATACTATTGTAATTCACAGTTAACCTAATGACTTGCCTTCAATTACGCTTGCCTCAAAGTGTTTAACTGACTGAAAATCTTACCAGAGAATTTACCCAGAGAAGATTGAACCTCTTACATGGAATCGGATGCACACATTGTCACCGACTGGACCTTTCCAAATAGCCTTCACATCGTAGACCTTGTTGGATCAAATCACTCTGAATTTGGTCTATTTAATAATCCAATTGCCAATTAAGACAGACGACAGTGCTTAGATCTATAAAAGGTTAATAAGCTTCAGCTGCAGTGTGTTTCTCTTGGGTAAATGTCACTTAGACGTAGGCCACCATGGGTCAAGATCTCCCTCCAGATCTAAATTAAATCACATAGCATTGCCTGGCCCTGTTCTCACCCTCATTAGTCCTTGGCTTGTGCAGGAGTATGATCTGGCCCGTTTTAGCCCTGGCAGTCTCCTTGTAGCCCCCCGACTCTGACCCCGACGTTCCATCAGCCATCAGCACCCGCACAGCCACAGACTCAAAGTTGAGATAAAGTCCAACTACTCAGTAGATCTACTGTAGATTTGCTTGACACGTGGGTGTTCAGGAGTGTCTTGCACCAGGGGATGCTATGAAATGTGCACATACCGCGATATGGTGCGAGCTGTTGGCTGAGCAGTCACCTGATGCAGGCCTCTGCCACCTGTCGGCCTGCCCCGGATAATGGCAGAATGACCGGAATGATTCAAGCAGCCGTCTCATCTTAATTATCTCCTCAGAGTTTAATTAACTAGCTCATCTATTGGCCAAAAGAAAAAAAAAAAAAAAAAAGAAAGGAAAAAGCAACCTTGAATCACTTCAAACCGCAGCCACCGCGACGGAACGGATCATCGCAAGATTGCTGTTGTGTTTAAAGCTGTTCAAATGCACGAGGTGCATTATGACGGATAAATCCTGAGAGTCTTTATATGATTAGAATGGATACATTTCCATATTGTTTTTGGGAGTACCGCAGGGAAAGCGCTGTCGTGCGCTCTATGCGAGCATTATGAACGTGTCCTGTGTTTTACCACTGTATGCTGAAAAGATGTCATGGTGTAAGGAGTCCATATGGAGCAGAATGCAAAATCATTTAGTTCTGAATGTTAATATGAATTACGTACAAAATGGGTAATAATTCTTCTGCCCTACAGAAATGATTAACATAATTCTGATAAATAGGCAGATGGCAGGATGTGTGAATTGAGGTAGATTTATCTTAATTAATATCTTGAACCTACTTGGAGAAAGGTAAATGGCTCCACCGGGGCCAGAGATGTTCCTCTGTCTTGCGTGTGTATCTTTCTCATGGCCTGACATGTAGTAGTGGCCCGAGGATATTAAGTTGCTCTCCAGGTATGCATCAAACCCAGGCAGCCTGCTGATAATGAACATATACCCAGACAAGCAAGCAAGCAAAGACACACACACACACACACACACACACACACACAGAAACAGAGATGGATATACACCCCATCACACCCCCACTTTTACTCCACCAAAAAAAAAAAAAAAAGACATTTTAGCGTTTTTTTTCTTCTCTCAGCTGCAATGAGCTGTATGTTTTAACATTCATCATCATTTTCCTGCAAACACATTGCTGTGAGCTCAGATTTCTTGCTTTATTGCTGGTGTTGAATAAAGTGTGAATTTTTTTTTTAAACTCATCACAAATTAAGGCAATTAAAATGTTAATTATTAAAAGTATAAAAGGGACAAAGGAATTCAAATAAATTGATGTATTGACGTTTTTTTAATTAATTCATTCGGGTTCCTACTGTGTTGGATAATTATGCTTAAGTGTTTAATTACATATTTTGATGGGATCCTCAATTACTCTGGCTTAATAAAATATCATTAGCCCGTCTCCCAGGTTCTAAGCTGTGGAGACGTACAGTATTAGTAGATGTATTTAAATAAAATATTAGATTACAGGCTGGCTGGGATATGTGGCAGGTCTCCAGCCCCTAATCTCCACTAAATCTCTGTTAACCTGGAAGCTGCTTCTCACATCAAAGTTTGACACAGCAGCAAACAAACAATGTTAAATTTACATATTAATTAGTGGCAGACTATCAGCACTGGTGATGAATTCAAATGTGTGGCCCTTCGCCGTGGCTTTGCAGCGATCCACAGCCACACTGCCGCCTTGCGGGAGGCTCGGTACTTAAACCAGCAGAACAATGAGAGATCACCTGGACCTAAAGGCCAACGGAAGACTCCCCATCGCAGAAATGATGGGTTTTGTTACACGGTGAGTGTAAATTTTCAATGTCCTTTCACTGACTGTGCGTCCTACAAATCAATTTACAGTGTCATGACATCAACGGCAAAATATGCAAAGCACAGATAAGTACCTAGTTGTCACCCATCCCGTGTTGCTCAGTCAACCTCCTCTGTCAAAATGCACATAAGGAACGATAAGCTCCATCTGGTCGCCGTATGAAATTATCTTGTTTAAATCCTCTAAAGGTTGCACAAGTGATCCGTCAGTTTTCCAGCTCCATGTTACAGAGCTACTGGAGCACAGAACATGTTTTCACTCTGTATTCTGTGGGCTTTACCACCTCAGCATGTATTTTTTAAAATGTGTTCTACATCCTCTTGCTACGAACAAGGATCCTTGGCAGTGGCTCAGAGGCAAGATCCTATAATTAGAACACAGTTCACTTGGTTAGCAGGTAATTTACCTTTAGGGGGAGAAGTCTAATTATTGTCTTTGAAAAGCTAATTTAGCGTCAAACACTTCAGGTGTCTTTTCCCCTCTCTTCAGCAAAGGGAAAAGTATCCCGGAGCACTGGTGGGTCTGAGCTATCTCTTGTGCCTGGTGCTTCTACTGTTTTATGTTTACATGGCTGATTCCTAAAGAAGAAATTAGGAGCAATAAAAGTAATGCAAAGTGCTGTCTCCCTTTGTTTTACAAGCAGGTGTGCGGGGCTTTTTTGTGAGAAGACGGCTCCACTCCTTGACCCGCTGATAAATGCTCTTAGCAGGCGGACCTGTTTTCCGGCAGATGGTGTTTGTGAGTGACACTGGTTCCCAGCAGAAGCAGGCCAAGGGAAATGATAACAGTGGAGTCTCTGTAGAGCAAACCAGCCTGGTTACCTGACGGCATATGCTCTGCTGTGGCCTACACCTGCTGAAGGACGGCGTTTACACCACAGTCCCTGGACTCCACCTCCGAAAAAGGCTGTTAATCACAGCTCACCACTCACTCAGGCACCGTTTATACCAGAAAATAAATGAGTGACATGGAGTTCCTTACTTGAACGTGTGGTTTTTTTTGTTAGTTAGATGTGAGATCTGATGTTACAGTCACTTAGGAGGCTCTGAAAGCTGTTACTCTTCAGTGGAATAAAAACATCCGTGAATTTGGACACTACCCGCATTTGTTGGTCCCTCTAGTCCTTCTATCCCAATTCCATACTTGACGTGAATTTTATGCAGGTTTTATAGTATGTTCACACTGACAAAGTGACAAAATAAAGATTACCCAGAAACGGCAGTATGCAGAATAAAAAATGCTAGATTGTTAAACTATTGTCTCACAATGCAATGCACAAAGGAAATGGAGGAGCTACTCACAGCTGCAAAATATTAAAAGAAATTGCGACCAGTGGTGAGACAACTCCAGAAATATATGACAACAAACAAAAAAAAGTAAGAATCTTTAGAATGACAATGGCATAACTGTAACAGTGTACTATAGTAATTAGTATAGTACTATAAACAGTTAGTATATGGGATTGGGACGCAGTCTCAGTTAAATAACACCTGCCCGCTGCTACAAAGTTTCACTGTTTGTCATCCGTGTGTGGACTGGTTGTCAGCAAATTCAAACTGAACTCTTGCCTTCTTTGAGCTGCCAAAATATACATTTGCAATTCATCATGGGAAACGAGCCATTTAAATGACCTTAGCTATAGAGTCCTTTGATTACATCCTCCACAAACAAATCTTTGGATTCTCACATACTGGAGATTTCAATTTCAGGCACTAATTGGCACATAGTCTTCTAATTAGGCATCTACTTTGTGTTAGCGATATGTTTACATCATTTTTGAATGATAAATGAATCCAATTTAACCATGGAGACATTTTAACTTTAAGTATAAAGCTACAATCACTCTCCTCTGGCTCTGAGACTGTTTAGTCTTCACTGTGGTATATTCCAGCCACGCTAGCAGGGAGCAGGGACTGAAGGACAACTCTGTCCACAACCACAGGGATCAGTAACAGGTCCACTGCTGAAATATGTGCAAAGTGTCAATAGTCTGGAGCTCCTTTGTCCAACTGGAAGCCATTGAGCCGCTAAAACAGAGCTGGTGATTAGGACACAGTCACCCCAGTCGCTGCCAATTCAGATGTCTTAGCAACCCTGGGCACGGCAGTTTGATCTGCCTTGCCGTCATTGAGTCACAAGGCTTCCAGCTGGAGCAAAGATCCCCATTGAAGCGTGAGATAGAAACCTCTCCATCTTGGCACATTTTGGCTCGCTCAATCCCCTGCAGGCCATTAGGGGTAGAATATGTTGTTTTCTATTTTTTCCTCCAGAAGAAAAATACAGTCTGTCTTCATGCTATAACAGCCATTACTTAATTGTGCCGGATTTTCCGAGCAGAGTGTTTCTTTAATTAAGCAGCTAATTGCTATGTAGCTCTTGATTAGCTTTGGGGGATGGGAATGTTCAGACAGGCTGATATGTTGTGCACACTTCAGAATCATTTACAGAAATTGAAGCTAATTTCGCTCTCTGTCTATTGCTGCATTAATTTAATTTGGGTTGCTTTTAGCTCATTAACACTTCTAATTAATACGTTGACATCACTATTAAGATGTCTCTTTGAAATTGGTGTCTCCTGATAATCAGGATGGAAGAGGCTGACGGATGGAGTGAGAGGCTGACTGGGGAAAATGTAGAAAACTCCTTCAGACTGAAGAGGAGGAAGACAGTGTCCTCATTTATAAACCTCTAATAATGTATCATAGTGGACACTAATAGGAGGCTGTGGCAGGTGACTAAATTGGAAATGAAAGGAATGCTGATTGTTTTAAAATTTGATTGGGGTTAGCCTGTGTGTGTGTGTGTGTGTGTGTGAGCATGCACGTGTGTCAGTATGTGTGTGTGTGTGTGTGTGTGTGTGTGTGTGTGTGTGTGTGTGTGCGCGTGTGTATTTGTGTGTGATGCTCTGGGGAGTTGGGGGCGGAGGTGCATCAGGGCCAGATGCCACACACAGCTGAAGATCACGCCTGAGTAACTGTGTGTTTGGGTTTGTCATTTTAATGAGCAGAATTTAGTGACTATGGGCTGGTAACGCTGCGTGAGAAGCCCCATTACATTACCATCCCTTTAACCAACCTCCACTGGCTCGTACACATTATCTAGTATGTTTTTCTTCTTGTGTAATATTAGAGACAAAAATGTGGCTTTTGGAATTAAATTCGTGTGTGAATTTTGGAAAAGCCTACGTGCTAATTCTTCAGTTTTTTCCTGTCGCCCAATGTAATCATTGTATTGTAAATTTTCTGGACTTTACCTCTTACCTCAAAGTATCTAACATACTAAAAAAGAAAGATATCCCATAAAATAATCTTAAAGGAATTAACCATTTTTAAAATCTAAAATAATATATAGCCTCAGAATTTACTCGATATGATATTCACCAATTAAACAAGAGCCTGTCATTGAAATTACAGCTGGATTATTGTGACCGTTACCATCAAGAGGTTGAAATCTTCAGTGGGTTTTCGCCACCGCCACCACACACTCATTCGTGTGCCCTAAGTGACATAACACCTCTCCGATTGACTTTCTCTCGTGCTGTCTTCTATTAGGTTCCATAAGTTGAGAAATAAGCATTGAATGGGAAAGGATTCAGTTATTTGGCACGATAATCAATAGGGGACCTTGTTTTCCTGTGAAGTTCTTTCTTTGCCGAGTATTCCTGAGGACAGGCCACACTGTAGGAAAGCCTTCTGTTTAGCACTTCATTAAAACTGCCTCTAATAGGAGCCACCGGGGAGATGCTCCCTGCATTGTGTGTAAAAGCGATCAACATCTGCATCAATTAACCCCTTCGTCCCCACGGGGCCCATTAGGAAGAGGAACACCCTTTAAAGCTGCATATGGTTTTAGCTCACAGTGGAGAGTGAGCGGATATAATTGCTTGTTTGCTTTATTTATTTATTTATTTCTGTTGTTTGTGTATTTCAGGAATATGCTCATCTAATGTTTTTCCGAGTCGGACAAAGGCTACATGTTTTAAGCAGTTTTAAGAGTCACAGCAGTTACAGCTCACAGTGTCTCAAATGATGAACTATATGAAGATCGATAGATACAAGTTGAATAAATAGAAATACCAAACAATTATTGTTGGGACACATACCTAACTTCCACCTGAAACAATTATTGTTTACTATAATAGGCGACAGGCATACATTACCGCCCAGACCTGTGGCTGTACTTTAAGTGACATCCAGTGTTTACATCCCTTTTTTCTTTCCTCGAGCAACAAACAGCAACAATTAGAGAGTCTTCAGGAGCAGCAACAACAGTGTGGACACCTGAAATCAATATTGGCCGGATGTAAGAGGAGCATTTATTGATAAGAGCTTTACTACCAAAACATTTGGGGAGCCGCTCTGATTCGAAACAGCTCCATATGTCAAGACAAGTTCTCTGTTAATTTAGGCTATGCCAGACGGCGGAACATGTCCGTTTATCAGACACATGCTAGAAAAGTTTAAAGAATAAAAACACGTTTTATTACCGAGTTACTTTTATGGATTGCCCTGCTGTAACTCATTCATATTTTTAGTCGTGATATTTTATGCAACAGTTATTAATAGAGCAATTTTTCATTTACAGGGAGGCGTTATGTTATACCAGTGCACCATTTCAATGAGGACCTCAGATGGCAGAGGAAAATTTGAGCGAGAACATTTGCTTAATTAGACACAACTTGTTTGAATCTGAGTGCAATGCAATATTATGTTTAAACTTGGAGTGGGTATGATAAGTGACAGAGTGGAGTCAGCCTTGCAGTGCATCCTTGTGATTAAATCGAAATTATTATTTTTTTAGTAGACAGAATGCCGCACCACAGGGCCGCGTGCTATACGACTAAACAACAAAAAGTTTCTTTTCTGAACTGCGATTCTAATAATTAATGCGATGAAACCAAGGAATTAAGGAATCAATGGGGTGTTTCTCTTGTCACCTGTCCACATCTGCCAGAAGTGTTTATCCCTCAGTAAACAGCGACAGCTGAGCCCCGATACGTTTAACAAACCCCAAACCAAATCAAGAGTAATAAAATCACTCATTTTGGTTAATGAGCATATTAACAGCAGAGGTAGTGTTTAAGCACAAACAAGAACAACAACATTAATAATTGCAACTCTCTAGTGCCTGGCTGATGTAAGCTTTAATAATTAACAAGTCTTTGTCTTATCCCCTAGAGGCTGTATTACTATTATCCAACTAAGTTACAAACGAGTAATTACGCTGTCACTGAATGGTCACAACTGTTTACCTCTGAAAATCCCCTGGTCCACATTTAATACCTGCTTTCAATCTGCACACATCCAGCTTACCTGACAGATGCCTCAGTTAAAGGCAAGGCATGGCATTTCAACTTATTTATTTCACTTTTTCTCCTCTCATTAGAGGATTACTCCTCTTACCTCCTGTGTTTACATATTAGTGCTAATCCAATTGAGTCAACAAGGGCACTTAGTGCAGGCTATGAACTGAGTCTGAGGGACTTAAAACGGGAGGGGAGGGGATATTAATTTACTTCTTCAGATTTTAGGCTTCCAGGGAAAATAGTTTTGAACATCTGCTATGACAAATGAAGCATTGCAAGAGAGCATGTTGTCAGCAAGAGACTGAGCTGCCTGCTGTTGTAGTTAGCAGTCGGCCTGTAGAGGGAGCCCCTGGTTATGAGTCTGTCTATGAACGAGGCTGGCCCCACTGTGTACTGTAAAGGGAAACGTGGAGTAGATCTGTTTCATTTGATTTTCTGCCTTTTTCTACAAAAAACACACACCACCGGACGAGCTGCTCAGTCCAAAGTTCAGCTTTTTAAAATTGTAAGAGAACAGGGACTGTGTTGAGTTCAGTCTGGTCTTGGATTTGATGTAAGAGCAACAATTTCTGGTTAATGAGGATCCGGGTCCCTCGGCTCTCCCCTGCTTCTCCTTCTCTCCACCATCATCTCCATAACATCAGTCATGATCTTTGACCCGAGGGCCAAACCCCGTGTCAGCTGAAACTAATTAGCCTTTGATCGCTGGTGACTGCACACAACGCGAGTCGCACCAGAGAGGTTGCTGCACTGGCGTAAGCACACAAAAGACCTCGGTGTGGAGATTAGACTGTAAGGTATAAAACAATTTTTAAAAAATGATTTTATGATCCAGTGGCCTGCTCTGGCTTCAGGTATCTGTAGAGAAACATCAGTCACATTAGTTCTCGTTGAACACCATGCGAGGTCTAATATAGAAGAACGGCCTCATATTATGCAGAACTCAATTAATATGTCTTGCTGTGTATCGGCTCATTATAGAGACTGTATTTGTTTAGTTGACTCATTCATCTTCCCCTAATTAGTTATAGATCAATAAGGCAATTGATTTTGCAATATGCTCAGAGATTCATTGGAGGAGTTAAAGCATGAAAAATGCAATACAGCCTGACCATTACATACAGACAGAAACATGACTCTTCAGATTTCCCTGAAGACTTTGCACAGTCAGCCATTATACATGTGTCAAAAACATCTTATCAGTTACCGATCGTGCGGAGACAGCGTCACCTACAAACACGAACGGTGTCCTTAAATTCCGTCCGTGGTCGGAAAAGCAGAAACCAATCGGAGCTTAATCAGGTTTGTGAGCATGAATAATCTTCCTCGGCTTCAAGGAGGGTAAATCGCAGCAGTAGTTCATGTCTGTAGAGGACACAGAATGACATGTTGTGTTTTGTCAAAGGTGTTTTTTTTTTTCTCCAGGCATTTTTTATCATTAATCATTAGCCTGTCCGTCTTTCTCTGGGGCTCAGAGATGATGGCAGCTAATTAAGTAGTGGCCGGTGTCACGTATGCTAAGAGACCATGTTAGGCTGCGAGCTGCTCTCTCAAACCACTCACTAAAAAGACATTTGTTCTCTGAGTCTTTTTTATCTAAACTGGCCTCTTTTTCCCCCACCTTTTTCTTTGAAATGTGGCAATCTCCATTTCCTCATTCCAAATTCTCCTGCTGCAAGATAAAGAGCGGTAAATTATACAGTGTGAGGGGTTCAAACACGCAGGCATGCAAAATGGTTTGGCTTTGTTGACAGTACGCTGGTGGAAGACAGAATTTGTGCAGTATGAGTTGAGACATTTCAAGTGTGGAGGGAAAAGAGTCACAACATAGTGTCATAACAAAATGAATAAGCATTTTTTTTTTTTTTCTCTTGAGAGGTTGAGCTTCTAATGTTTGTATTTTATTTTGATATCACCGAATTACAAATTGTAATTGCTTTTTCTTTATTTTTTTCAAAAAGAAGGTGCAGGAGGAACATTGAGTGAGAGGGCTTTGTGTGGGGTAGAACCAAGCTAGTAAAGTAACACCCATTAAAACCTAATTTGCACCTTTAGGCAGTTCATTAATACAGTGAATGGTAGAATCACACCAATATAGTCTGTCCTCACCTTAGGGCACCATCTCTATTCATCAAAACACACACACACACACACACACACACACACACACACGCATTTCTCATTTTTAACTAAGATTAGTCACCATTGCTGAGGAGCAGCACTTCTGAGACAATGGACACATAAGTGTAATGTCCTATAGTCACTGTCAGCCAACCTGCATGGCCTGTCCCGTGTCATTATTTATATCTTGCGGATGCCAAACAAGGCTTGATGTGATCCTGTGTCTTAAACAGCGACACATTCAACACATTTTTTAACATGAATTCCTGCCAGTGCACACCGTGCCTGCTGAGAGACGACGCGGGGGGAAAAAAAAGAAATATTTATGATGTAGTCTCACCGTTATTGTCATTTTATCAACATGCTGCGGGCATATCATAATTTTTTGAATGGTTCACATTATCATTTGACTTAAATATCTATTTCAGGGAGGTTATCGCTTGAGTAATTGCCAGAGGCTGCAGTGATCCAATCCATTAGCATGATTGAACTTCATACACTTCAGTGTTCTTAACTCTCAAACGCAGGCTTTCTCCACAATGAAGGCCACACATAAACAAATATGACTTGTACACACACACCCTGAGGCCAGACTACAATGGCTGCAGTTCTGCTCTCCGCCAGCAGATGACCAATTCCCTGTCTTTTCCCCAGTGGACCGTTCTGTCTGGGTTCTTCATGAATTTCCCTTTCTTTTCATCACTCTCTGATGTCCAGCTGCTCCTGTCAACACCTTCTTACAGCAAGCAATTCATTGCAACATACTGGCAGCTGAGACCCCTGTGATGAACTTCAATCTGCCGTTTGCAGAGGGGGCTTCACCCTGAGTCCGGCTAATCAAGGGAAACACCCCCTTCCAAGAGGGAGGGCGTCTACAGACAGATTGAGCCCAAGTTACCCCGTAATTACCCTGCCACTGCCCCTCTGCTGCAAGCTGCTGCATCTGAACCCAGTCAGCAGAAGAAAAATTACTTTCCAATCTGTTTAACAGTGAAAAACAACAACCTATGTGCTTCCATTGCACTCATAAACCACAACTTTTTTTTTTTTTCTCCTGAAAACATTTTTAAGGGTTCAGAGCAGCAGGAATTTTGTTATGCTTCCTACGCTAACACAGTGCAAATGTCTCTTGCCGCGGGTTTTGATTATTTCCAACTTGGTACAGTCCCCGGGGGGAAGTTCTCGGGGCTTTCTGAATTTTATTAAAGCCTCTACAGCTGATTACTTGGAGTGAGGTGTACAGGTTGGCCCATTTTAGGAGTGGAGTGGAGACCTGACAGGGTCATGTTTAACATGTCCACAGGCAATCAATTCACCTTAACCCCTCCTGGTACTCCAGCCCTCTCCACCTAAGCTGTCCTTAATAACCAGGCAATGGCGAATTACTGATAAGGCACTGGGGTCTCTGACCTATATATCCCTCCCTGTATGTATTGGAAAAATCCACCCTGAAAGAAATGTACATTTATAATGCATAGAAATGGTGAAATTAAACAATCACACAGTGAACCGCTGTGAAATTCACTTTATTCTTCAGTTTGCAGTACAAAGAGGATTTGTTTGGTGTTAGCTGGGTGAAGCATTGGGCCAAGTCGTCTACATGGAAATATGTCAGACACGAGCAGCACACGAAAGGTTGAGTGAAAATCAGTAAAATCCCTCACAAACACCGAAAGAAACATAACAATATTAAGAAAACAGCAGTGTCTCGATTCTGTAATCTGCCAGAAGGCTGCTATTTCTTTTGCTATGCTTTATGCTTCTTTATTATGAAGTGAAGAAAAACAAATGTAATACTGTCATACAGATAGTGATAAAAAAAATAACCTTAATTTGTTATATTGTTTGGATCTGGAGGCCTATGTGTCTTGGCAACATTAAATGTTGTGTCAGATATGAATAAAGATGAGCAATGTTAGTCAGAGCACCAAAAAGCCCACTGTTTTTTACTGTACATTCATTAATTACCTACTTTTCATGTGGTTAATAAAACTAAGTTTAATTGTATTTGAAATAGCACAGATTTGTTGTAATGGTGGAGTTTTGTCTGGCTTCTTTTACTCTGGAAATTTTCTCTAGCTCAGTGGTTACACTGCATTTCTCTTACATGTCAGTGACCTCTGTGTAAGTTTTTACTTAACAAGCATGCAAAGGGTTCTACATTTGCCCTCATATGACAGTGACTAATTGCCCTGAGGATGCGAGCTGCTTGTTAGGCTAAGGGAGGCTTCTCTTGCTCCTCACCCGGCTAAATTCATTATTTCTCCTTTTCAATTCACTCTACCTCATCTTATAAAGGTTAGAAAAACCAGATATGAAGATTTTCTATCTCTAATTGTAAGTTGCTAATTTTTCCACGTGGACTCGCTCCCAGTTGTTAGAGACCTATTTCAAGTATAGCAGCAATTAAAAAAAAAAAGCATTAATTTGTACATAACTGATAGAAAGTGTAAGAGTTAGGTTGTTTAGGTTTATTTTATTTTTTTAAGTTGAAGCATTTCTGGTAATGCTAAGCACTTCATGTCTCTCTGGTGTTCTCCACAGATTTATTTTTGTGGCAGAAAAAATAAGTTTCGACCTTCATAATAGTGGATTATGAGTGGATTTTCAAAATAATGTAAGGAAATCTGGGTTATAAACAATTTTATGGGCCCTACAAGCTTGTTAGTTTTTTTTTTTTAGGCTCTGAAAACCCAGTGGCCTCTCCAGTGTTAACAGTTTCACTTTGCTGGCAATATGCAATTTAAAAAATCTGGATTTGCTTGCCTATGAAAAATGAAAGGCAGCTAAGATTTTCATCGATATCACATATCACTTTTCTTAAATGGAAACAATATATTTGACTTTGGCATATTTTTGCTTAACATCCGATTTAGAATATGTGTATGACTTAAAGGTAAGTGTGTAAAGACTCGTTTCAACTGCCTAACTTGTTTTGTTGTTGCCAGCTGTCTTGCCTCTTCCCCTCTGTTTAGTCAGAGACTTGTCTTTTTGTTCTGTCACTGAGGTACCTGTGCAGCTGTCGGGGTCGTGGCTGTTTAGACAATTAAGAATGTTAGACAGAGGGGGTTAGTGAATCACTAAGCACATCAATCTGGCTGGACGTTGTGCTCTGACACTACCGCCCTGCTGTTTTGGTATTTATGCCCACTGTTTACACAGAACACACGGAGGGTGTCCTCCAATCAATGCCATTATCTTTGCTAATGCTACTGGTGCAGGTCTATCAGACGCTCGTCCCTTAATGATCAAAATTAAGGTGTGCTGCATCACGGGAACTTTGCACATATACAGCAGTTAGCATTAATCTACTGCACTACTTCCTCTGTGTTGCTTTATATAACAGATGGTTTTCTTCAATTATCCTTCCTCTTTAGGTTTTCCACCACTCTCAACATATACAGAGTCTCAACCACCTTCCCCTGTGTTCAGCACCATTTCACCCCACCTTCCCCCAACCTTTACCGCCCCGTGCCTGTCCCTGGACAGGTTTCAGCATATAAATTTGAAAATGATTTGTCCTGCCCTCTTAATAATAGATGAGAGAGCGGAGTCAGGGTCCCTTCAATAAACTCCATCCTTGCTTTAATTAGTGAACAAAAAAACGCCAGGCCTGCTGAGGACTCTGGCTTTGGCTCTGTGTTAGTAATTAAAACTGAAACCACCAAAAGGAGAGGAGAGGAGAAGGCTCTATTTTTAACGGGCAGGCTGTTTGGTGCCGAGTGCCCGTATAAGGTTCTGCAATAAAGAGTGATAATGAAGGTGTGAGACCTCTGGGGGCTGACTGGGCGCTCGCTACAATGGCTGCTCTCACACCAGACTGAAATACAGGGAGCAATTAGAGGAGGCAGTGCATAGACTGGCCACGAGAGATTAGTTAACACCTCAGGAGCTCCGCTTCAGGACAGGCACATGCTTGTTTTCTTTCACTCTCTTTTTCTTTCAAGATAAAGCACTTAGGCCTCAATGATTAGATTTACTTTATTCAATTGTCATCTCAGACACAATGTTTCAAGCAGTCTTGTTGCAGGTTGTGTCCGTATAGAAGGGGTCACTGATCTTTTTGAGATTTGCGGTTTTCCTTTTAAATTATTCACACACGTGTAAAATATCTTACTGTCACGAGCTTTTTCTCCACATATGGGTTTAAACACTATGACAAGCACTGCCTGAGTTGGAGGAGACCTTAAGCCCAAGAACCAATCAAGAGGACATTGTTAATGGAGGCCACATATAAGCCGTTAAGCCAGTATATGCATAATGTTATTTAATTGGAGTCATAAAAAGCCAATTAACCCCCTCCCCCTCTCACTCTCTTTCCCACTCGCTCATTCTCTGTCTCTTTCTCCGTCAAACCAGTGTGAATGTGTGTGCATGTGTGACAGAAATTTGGGGATGTGATGCTATTGTACGCATTTGCATCGTTACATAAAACACTGGCTGGTTATTTTAAAGCCGCTTTTAAAAGCAAAATTCTTGAGATCTGAAATAATTCCCGCTACATTCAGATGTGTATCGGTTTCTATAAATAGGCCAATAACGCATGGGGTTTGGTCCTATTGAAATATTTGTAAGAAGGGGAAACCACAAAGGTGAGGGGCTCCATGTGATCACTCTTTTTTTTTTGCCTTCTCATTCTCTGAATATAGGGATTTTGACAATATATTTTCTCCGAGGAAAATAGCAACAGTGGGTCGCAATATTGGATCTGTCAGGCTCAGGCCATTTAAATTTCAATGCCAGTAAAGTGGGGGAAGCAGACACTGTTAAATATGATGCTTGAATGAAAATCTAAACCCTCCAATACCTCTAAGCAATGTAACTCAATGAGATGAATTAACTGTAAATGCCTCATTCTCTGTGTGAGTGTCTTCCAATTTAAAATCTCATTATTCATATAAGATCCTGAACAAGGTGACTCTTAGGATAGATCGAATAAGTGAAGATAATCTTACCGGACAGTTTTATGCAAATAGGAAATGTATTGAATCAACTATGAGGAGAATGGGGAATCAAATAAGCTAATAAAGTAGAGTTAGGATGAAAAACACCATGAATAATGTTTCCTCCCTATCTCAGTTCAGTGCTTATGCCACTGGCTGCGAAGTTACAAAGTGTATTAGTTCAAAGGATGCTGTCATTTAATATGCATTCTCTTTAGTATTTTGTGAAAAGCATTAACAGTCCGCTTCAATAAGCCCTTCAATGGCAGTAAATCAGTGAACTGCTTAATCTTTGTTGCCACAATCTTTAAACCATTACAGTCACAATATCTTAACATTTTTTCCCCAAATTACTGGCAATGAATTTTTCTGTGAATAGAAGTGTAATTTACACTTGAATGTAGGTAATAAAAGTTCCTATTATTGCTCTGTACCAGTTAGTTAGGTTTTTCCCGAGCAGGCTCGAGACAGAGTAACCACTAAAAAGTGTTTGTTGGAGAGGTCCATCAGACAAGGATTGATTACAAGCCATCTTATTCTGGGCTGCGCAGGTCTGCACAAGTTCATCCATAATTCATAATATAAATAATGTAACATTCATTACACAGAAAATATGAACTTTTGTTGTGGTCTGTGTTGCAGACTTTCTGCTTATAAAGCTAACATGCTCACTGCTTTAATTTGTTCTTCACCCCAAGGGTGAACGCAAATGACAAATGCAATGATATAATTATATAATAGCCTCACAGACAAAGCTTGTAGATAAAAGAGCTCTGACAAGGCCTTGCATGCTATTAAGAGGGGAATGCTTTGTATTTATTAACCTGCAGGATTAACCTTGTTTAGTAACTATATGTTAGAAGTCACAGTTGTTTACTTATTTACATTTGGTCATACACACATAATCTAAGAGTAATGCTCCGCGGTAGTGTAGTTGTGGCTTTGACTGCCTTGCTCAACTGAACTAACATAAATTGCTCAATAGTCGTGTAAACATAAAGATCCTTACTACACTTCCTTTCGGAGCTGAAGCAATTTACCAATCAAAGAAGTTTCACGAAAGAGTTTTTTTTTTTTCCCCCTATTTTTTTTAGTGGATTTGCAAGATTTATAGCAAAGACAGCTGTGTGTCAACGGTTCTGAGGCTACTGTAGGCCCCCCATCACTCCACATTAGGACTCCTTTGAACATAAGTACATATCACTCTGAGGGGTGACATGCCGTGTGAATCTGTGGACGTGAAATTATACACATTCGAGCACAACAGTGGTTAGAGAAAGATAAGGGTGGAGGAGGAAGCTGGGAATTATAAAGGAGATCACAAAAATTATGTACAGTGTATTTTATGGGCTTGAACTAATTTCCTAGACAAAAAATGCTCATGATTTGCTTCGGTTTTAACAGCTACTACTTGCACTTTGGCTGATGAATAAGTTCTCTCCAAATGCCATACATGTTTGTGAACATGGTACATTGTTCCATAACCTACAACACCTCCCCTGCAGTCTCTCAGAAAGAAAATCATCGTTCATCCAACCAGAAAAGTAGAGAATGTCACTTTTGCCCGAAAGAATGTGACAAAGTTTGGGAGCACGGGTGTGAAAGGACGTGGGCAGAAACACTGTAAATCTCAGGCTTTGTGCCGGGCAGAACATGCTATATTGGTCAAAAAATAAGTAATTGATTCGAGTGAGGCTGTAAATATGTCAAAATAAAGGAAAACCTGTGGTGAGAAAAAGAAACTTCTCCTTCCTCTTCCCTCATCTATCTCCATTACACTGACCAGGTCCATCTGGATCAAAGCCGCTCATGCAGGTTTGTCTCTTGTAAATCCTTCCACACACATCGGCCCAACATCAGTCATCACTTCCTACGGAACACTTACCCCAAAGCTTCGCTGGCACATATCTGTCAAAATGCTTAGTACGGTTTACTAGAATAAATTCACAGAAACTTCTGGGCTTCAGCATCACGCGTTTACTCATCACACGTGAACTAAGAACTCATGCAGCTTGAATGGAACATATTTCCTCTGCACAGGGACATTTCCTGGCTGACCATCCTGTTTGATTTGATGGGTTATTAAACACTTCTGTCAATAAAAAGCGTGGTGAATGCTAATTTCCGAATCTTCCATTGATAAACGACCATGAAACCAGCGCAAATTAACCTCTAAATGTCATGGGAAAAGCCAGTGCCACCGCCATTATTGCATGTGCTTCAGGTAGAAAAAGCTTGGCGACAGACGATACTGGACGTATGTATAACGCAGCCATTAAAGTTCGCATTTGTCAATGTAAAATACTTTTACAACTGGGATTTTATACACGTGAAAATGTATTAAGATAGGTGCTTTATCAAAAGACAGCAAAGTCTTTGGT
The DNA here is from genome assembly GCF_016859285.1 of Xiphias gladius. Lineage (NCBI taxonomy): Eukaryota > Metazoa > Chordata > Actinopteri > Istiophoriformes > Xiphiidae > Xiphias > Xiphias gladius. The sequence goes on along the minus strand of NC_053402.1, from coordinate 18,331,392 downwards.
GGCACAAATGAAATGTCATCTAGTCCAGTGCACTTTTTGGACAGTTGGGGGGGCTGTCTGAAGCCAAAGGTGCCCTTTTAGCGTCTTGATGAGTAGAGTTTGATGGCGATATTGATACTGGTTATGTTTGAAGTGAGTTGTAGGTTGAAGTCCTGTTATAATCTATATTTTTCTTATATAATCCCATGAAAAGACCAAAACTACCAATGAATTTATTCCACTGACAAGTATCATCTGTGTATCTAAACCCTAATATAGCATATTCCTCTGTGCCATAGAGCTCCAAAGGTGTCCAAAAACTATAAAAACCAGTTCGATGAGATACGCTCTTGCACTGGCTGACATGTTTCTTTATAATGCTGAACATGGACACTGTACTTTATTTTGAGTCAATCCAAACATTCACCGGCGCACCAAGCCCGTTGCTGAAAATAGTCCCCAACAAATGCACGATTTTCTCCGGTCTGAGTGACTTTTATGAACTATATGAAAGTCCTTTCAAATGGCCCTGGGGCCACGAACCACAGACGGGGTAGAAAAGTGAGAAAGTATTGAGAGCTACAATGATGCACTGATGGTCTTGGTGTTTTATTGTTGACAATTACAAAAAATATAGAGAGTTATCCTGTGTGCACAGAGTAAACCTCAATTCATGATGTTATAGGTAGGTGTAATTAGGTCTAATTAATATGAAGTATGGGACTCCAGAATTGATCCAATTCACTAAAGATTTCAGGCATTGCATTAACTCAAATAACATGTTTTTGTGGATGCAGTCAGGACCAGCATGGATGTGATCTAACATTATCATGTCAGTAACGCCGACAGATGCAGATTTTTATTTATCTCGCGAGTAAAATGTGTTGGTTTTTAATTTCTTTCGCTATCTCACGACCTTGTGAATGTTGATTGTAACTTCCATATGTTTCATACAGTATATGTTTCATATATGGTACTGATGCTTGCAAAACTACCAATGCGAACCGTATAAACTCTGTGTTACATGTTTGTGAGGACTGTGTAACGGGATCCAAACAGCTAGAGATTAGTGTATAATGTAATACAGTATATCATTTTCTAAGCCACCACACAGGAAGGTGTGGAAAAATGTTCTTAATTGTGCATTTTTCATGTTCAGTAATACAAAATTATTAATTCATAGTCTCTTAAGTTGTGCTTTTAATAGTGCTTTGTATTCATGAAAAATAGATTTGCTTTCATACAGAATTATGTATGCTTTCAGAGAATATTCAGGAAAGTAAAATCCATTAGGGCAAAAAAAGTGAGGGAGATGCAAAAACTGTGGTTTTAATGCAACAAATCATTTGCCATTAACCTCACCTGTTATTTTATGGTAAGTAGGGTGTGCGTTATTCTAATAATAACTTCTAGCAGAAACCAATCAGATCAGGATCAGACCGCAACGTAAAAAACCGCGACACTGTGACCCTCTATCCATTACACATAGTACTTTTTGACATGCAGCCCCACAATGGGGCTTTTACGTTTTGCATTTGTGATGTTTCAGCTGTTCCAGGTGTCGGGCCTGGCCACACAACAGTGATGACAGGGAGAAAAACATCCCTGATGCATGATCCCGGTCTGTCGTGACAGGTCAGTACCACAGCTCATTCAACTGTCGATGATATGCTAAGTCCTCCAACACAGGCCGACAAAGAGGAAAATACAACTGTGTAAGTCCTGTAAGCGCTGTAAGTCTCTGGCGCTGCTGTCCTTTTCACTGCCAATATCAAGAGAAATGTCAGCAGTGAGCGCCTGTCAGCACCTTGTGTCAGATAATCACAGGAAGTGGCGCTTGTTATGGCTGAGTTCATAATGCTCACCTAAATCCCTGACTGGGCATCAAGTAGGGCAATAATGTTCTCTGATAAGCAGATATGCTGTTTTCCCATAATGTGATTATCACTTCTAACTTATTCCAAAAACAAACATGCCTTCAAGAGTGATCATCAAAGGCTCACATATACTTATTGCAGCTCATGCTTCAGATAGAGGACATACTATTGAGCTGAAAACACTCACATAAAAAATATTCAGTTGTTTATTACGCCTTGACATTTGAAAAACAACCATGTGTATCTCTTTTCAATGTTTACGTCTGCGATTCGGGAATATGAATTGGCCAAGTGTGGATTCTTCACGATGTGCTCTTTAGAGTCATATCTGAGTGCAGAAGTAACCATTTATTTGCAGAGTGGGTGAGAGTCTGCAGCAATATTAAATTTCTTTGCATAAATCGCTCATAGGAATTTAAGTTTGTTTTCTCACTATTTCCTATGGACTCTGAATAGATAGACGGCACGGCGCAGTCTGAGATCTTTCACAGTGAAGTTATTAAAAGAAGTTATTAATTTGGTCGATATGGATACTGTCCCATTGGTATCCCCATAATGGCAGATTTAAGTCTGAGGGAGAATCAGTCCAAAGTGGATGCCTTCTTGGATGTTAATGCTTTTGTTATGTTTTCAAACCATAATGTCCTACTGTAGCAGGGAAACTGTGCATGGGTATATAGGCTTTTTATACTTTTGGTAAAAGAATTCAAGATTCTTGTACATGTAGACGTGTCTCCTCCATACAACTCTATGCGATTTATGCCGACATTAAGCCGCACTCTTTGAATGAGAAGGTTATTTCTCAGCAGTCATCTGAGATATTGTGTATTTATACTCTATCTGGTTATCTCGCTGATTTTGTTTCATCGCTGTCATTCAGTGTTGCAAATCCTACAGCTTGTTGAGACCGTGGAGACGGCGATCACCGGGCATACATTATGAGTGCAGAACACCTCGGCGATGAGTATGTTCACTGTTCGGTCACCTCAATGCTCATGGCTGTTTCAGGAGCAGCGATGGATCATGGCGTGTACCCGCATGTTTGGTTGAAGCATGCAAAGAGAGATGCTGCAGCAATAACTGTCCTGTGTCACAATAATGGCCAGAGATCTATATTTTGAGCGCACAGCAGGCTTACACTGGAAACAAATTTAAAAAATCGAGTGTACCTAAAAACTATCAACATGCGTAATACTGCTCCATTGTTTAACAGAAATGAAAAGAAAGCTATAAAAAATTTTAAATGGTGGTGTAAAAACTTTGGTGACCATTCAGAAATAAGAAATAAGAAATAAATAAATAAGGCAAAGCCCCATGTGTTTTTACCTACCATTTCTAAAGTTCTTAGACTTGAAATCGGGTCTGTTGATTGGTGGTGTTTCTACTGAAGACAATGATAAAATACCTAAATATGAAAATTTGCATACTTTCTTTCTGCAATACAAATTGAGAAGGTATTTAAAGCTTGATAAGTTCTTAAAAAAGTAAAAAAAACAATACAGATAAAAAGTAAACAAACAGAAATGGGGTGACAGGTTTTTGGCACTGTTTGGAAACAAGGGAACATAAATAGATCCTTAGAAAAATGTGTTTGTACGTTTTTTAAAGTTTTTAGATTCGAAATAAGATCTGCTGTTTGTTGGTGTACTTATATAAAAAATAAAGTTCATTGGTTTTCTTTATGGAATTGAGCTTGACAGCATTAGTATGACATGTGCTTTATGGCACTATGCATGTGGGCCGCAGAATGTGTCTGTACCTCAGAATTAAAAACACAGCACAGTGCCTCTGTGTCACAGACTACCAGACGCAGTAAATAGGACTAACTTTACAATGATGATTGTCTGCTACAATCAGAAAGAGCCCCGTGCACACACACACACACACACACACAGCCAGAGACAGGCTGATACTGCACAAATCAGCTTGCTAAAACACCCTTGTTAACATTTTAAACCTACAACATCATAAAAGGTGATGCCAGGGAATTTTGGACTTCCATTCCCCCTAAATCACACACTCTTGATTTGCAATTCCAAATCTAGAACATAAATAGGGCTTCACGGCAACAGTGTGAATCCAACTAAAAAAACCTTGAATAGATTTTGAATTTTAAACGCGAGATCAAATGAAAATCACACAAAGGCACCAGCAAGTGGAATTGAAAGTGTGATACAGATGAGGGGGGGTGTTGTAGGGTGGGGGATGGGGGGGTGGGTGGTGGGGGGGTACGGATGAAAACAGGATTAGACTCCACAGGCCTGGTTCCCACAGATTGCCTGAAATGGGGAACAGATTTAAAGCAGGTACTGTGTGTTGACAGGTTTGGGCTTTTTTTTTTTTTTTTTTGAACAGGCATTTCCCTTTCCTTTTTTTCAGCATGTCTTACACATTTAACTAGACCCATGTCAAAACCTGTTTACATGTCATGAAAAGAAGCGGAACATGTTCAAATCGGGTAAGCTATTGAGGGAGAAACTTGGATGATTTGACAGTTTGAGTCTCTCTAATATTGCCCACTTTAAGCAGGCTGAAACAAATGATATGCGTGTCTACGGTTTCGCCGTTGCTCTGTTACTGAACAATGTTGTAATTGACGATTAAAATAATGCCATTTCTATGTTGAGGCATGTGTAAAGTCCGTTCTTGTCTACACGTGTTACACACGCAGGCGCCAACAGTGGTTCAGAGACCGTGTTGTTGTACCTTGATGTTCTTCTACAGATCAAATACGGGCGGCATGCTTAAGCGTTTTCCCGTATGTCAGCAAGTTTTAGAGATTAAACTGTTTCATGTTTAATGGGATAAGGGGGAACATGAGCTTCTATCCAATCCTGGCCCAATTGAGTGTTTTTAATGCAATTTGTCAACTCCCTCTGCTAGTGGGATTTGTTCCATACTGTTAAATGTGGAGTCAATTACATAGTATCTCTGAAGAGTATTTTGCTTGAGAGATTGCTCATCTGGCAATATTAAAGCTACTTAGTATATGTTTGGCTGGAGTGAAGGAAATACATTTAACAGGTTTTTAAATTCCGCTTGCCGTTTAAAAAAAAAAAAAAAAAAATACAATTTACTGGATGCAATTGGAAAATGTCTGATTTACTTCTTGTTGTATTAGTACACATTAATATAGAAATACTATATTTGACAGTAATAATATGGATCCCTCCTCTCAAAACAGGAGAGCAAATAAAAGATTCACTTAACTCTATCTATGATTCTGATGTCCAATTTGATTAATTATACACTCAAAGCCTTACAAATGACTCGCCGGTTAATGTTAACAAATATTCTCCCTTAAGGGCCCCCATTAATAATTTCATATTCTCTCCAAATATTATTCTACCCACCTGCTGCGTGCGATCCTATTTTCCCCCCCCTTTTTTTCGTTTTGTGATCATACATAATTTAGTCCCTGGCCACATCTAATAAATGATGTTGACATATGCTCTTGCAGAGAGCACTGCCTGGAAGTGTTGGTTGATAAGCTTCTTTGCATTCTCACTGGATCCAATTTTGCCCTATCAGGACATGAGTGTGTGGCTCTGCTCACATGGTCCGCTAGGCCTTGAGATGTCCCGAGGCTTCAGATTAGTGTAGACTGTTTGGGGGGGGGGGGATTTGTGTAAAATTCAAATTTGTCACCAATAGTTTGTTTTTTAAAGGGTCCCATTTCTTTTAAATCTTGCCCATGTGTACACAAGGTGGCATTCATAAAGATCATATTCATATTTATATTTATTTTTATGTTGTCATGTTATACTGACTAAACTCTCTGCTCCCCTTAGGCGATGTTGTTTTAAAATTAGATTCTAAGGACAATTTTCATGGCGTTTCAATTAAAAGGCCGATAGTGCAAAGTGGAGAATTACATAAAAGCTATTGTTTTTGGTCGAGTGGGTGTGTGGGAGTGGGTGGTGGCCAGGGGGTGGGTCGTCGTGAGCCACAGTCAGACCCACAATACTGTGAGCATGTGGCGCATTACCTGCACCCACTGAGGCACCTGAATGTGGAGATGGCTTAAAAATTGAAATTGCTTTAAGCGCTTATATCCAAATATTTGTCCATTCTCAGCCTGAAATGAATTCCTACAGTTCCAACTCAACACCCACAACCTTCGTCTTCCTCCTCTTCTTCTTCTTCTTCTTCTTCACCGGCCCCGAGCATTACGAGAGAGAATCAATTCGATCAATTCCTCTCTACCAAATGTTTGTTGTGTTTTTTTTTTTTTTTTCTTCTGCTGACCACACCTCAAGGATTAATATTTGATTAGCCTTTAGGAGAGGTGGAAAGTACTTATTAACCTTATTTGTCAATCTGTCAGTGCCACCGTGCGGATTGTGCCTTGCGGGCGGGGAGCGCGGGGCTGGAGGGGGGGAGGGGATCACTTCAGGGAATATCATGTCTTCCAGTGACTGCTCTCCTTTGGATGTTTCATCATAATTATCCATTTTAGGCTGCTGCCACAAGCATGACATTCATTTCTGCATTTTGAATACAGTGGTTAATTGATAATATGATACGTTGTCCCAGAATAATGTAATGGTGTTGATGTTTAGCTGCTGTTTCCTTCCACAGTTTGGCCAATTATACCAAATTCTTTTCAGAATGAATAATAACATGGGTTTGTGGTTACTAATTTTTATTCGTAATGATTGTTTGTAAACAAAAAACTGAAGTGTGTTGCCATTCAGGTCATTTTCATCACAGTCCATGAAGACAAACCAGTTACTCATTTTGAAATTGATGAGTAAACTTCCACAGTGTAAGCAGTCCTTTTTTTCATTAGTAATTTTAATTAAGTCTTCTGCACAACACTGAAATTGACTTTATGTATAATTGTTCATTATACGTCTTGTTTTCTACAGTGGGGAAATTAAGGGGCCTCAAATGGATGAATCTGAGACATGATTAGTCTTGTTCATCCCAAACGTATAATTTTTTTAATGCCTGGCGCGAGCTTTGCTGCAAAGTGAAATTGATACGGGGGTATATGAAAACATTTAATGAATTGCCAATTCTGTTGTCAAAATCAAGCTAACAGATATTCTTTGGGGAAATTTAAGGGGAGGATGCACGTTTGAACATTCAAGCTTTGCAATAAGACAGTCATATTGATTCTTTTTATTTATTTTGACAATAAAAACACCATTTTGCAGAATTTCAAAGAAGAAAAACTGCTCGGTTGTGAAAGACGCACACGCAGAGGCACGCACGCATGATTTAATAACCTGTGGCTTTATCTGGATTTTGTTTACATAGTGCAACTCTTGCATCACAGCCAGCGTACGAGGGTCTGACTGTCTCTGCCTCAAAAGTGTTTGGGTCCAAGTCTGGTATTGTCTAAATGATAACACCTCTCCGTGCTTATTGGAAGCCTCCCAGATCCATCTCCTCAACCTCGGTGTTATCTGTGATCATACGCCCCCACCCTATCGAGCTCAGTCAAAGACCATCCCATGGTTTGCAGTGTTAATTACAGATCCTTTGATGTGATAGAACACAGCCCTGTAGAGATTGATTACTCTTTGAGCTAAGTTGTCTTCCAATTACTTAGACAATTAGCCAACTAATTAAAATACTTACCCTGTGCATTGAAAAAGGAAGAGGAGTACTGCTGTGAGGATCTCCCTTGATATATGAGCTGCCAGGGATTCTCAGAGTGTCTCAGCTGAGGAGAAGAAGGCCTGGTGTGCTGACTGCAGCTCAGGAAAAAGCCCAAAAACGACTCATTGCAGCGGACTGCGATAATAATGTGCATCAAGCATTTGGAGACGTTTATGACCTCTCGTTGATAGAGGACAGGGATGTTAGATCGGGGGATATGAATTGATATTTGACAATCCATCATTTCGTGAGGTGTTTTTACTTTCTGACAAATACCAACTTACGAATGAATGACAAGCTCAAATATTAAACGTTTCTAAATTGATGTTTTTTTCTTCTGGTGATCACTTCAGGTTTTTATCTATGCAGACTCGGGAGGGAAAAATATAAAAAATCAAGGTTCAGCCTGGAGTTTTTACTGACAAATAATTAGACAGTTCACTTGAAGTCACTGGAGCATGTCCTAATATTTACATCCAAATCATTTGTAGTTAGTCTGAAAATAGTCAGTTTGGGACTCTTTATTTTAAGGGTCCTTGGAGGAATTTGGTCCTCTGATATAAAAGATAGAAAAATTATTTCGGAGATTCTCAAGAGGCTGGAAAATAATTCTAATATTTAATAGCAAACAGTTACTGTTCCTTCACCGTTATCAAAATATTGCAATTTTGCTCAGTCATTTGCAAGCAGTAGCTGTGTTTGGCGTATTTCTGGCCGTCTTGTGCAAAATACCTGCATTTTGTGTCTGTCCCAGACTTATGACCCACGGTGCACTTCCAAATAAAGATGTTATTCTATTCACAAAAGTAGAAAATGATGCTAGAGAATCAACCAACATACTCACGAGTGTTTCCGAAAGATGTTGTAATTACGTTGCAGACCGGCATCATCCATTGCGTTTCCCACAATTAGTTGCAGTGGCGACTGGAGTGTGAAGATTTGAGCAAAGGCTTACTTTGACAGCCAGAGACAGGGGCCAGGGTTATATTTTAGAAGGGTGTCACTGCCCAATGTCACCGAAATGACAAGTCCTCCAATTTAAATAAAAAATCCATTGTCTGTCATCGCCTTCTCGGGGGATACACATAAGCATTTTCTGATCTCAGACTCCTAACTCTTTTCACACTGCGATTAAGTTCGTTTCAGTTTCAAGTTTGGTTTAGGCATGAAAAAAAAAAAAAAACACCTGTTCAGGGTTAGGGAAAGATCCTCACAGTGTCCGAAATTAAACAGCAGGGTCGTAAAGCAAAGGTTCTCTGTTTACATCTGTATTTGCATCTGCTTAACTTAAAAACCTGTATTCTGATGCAAAACCGGAAGTCGACGGTGAATAAATCAGAAGTGAGTTGAAAGGGATCAGTCGCTGAGACTGATTCTGAGCTGAGTCAGACAGACAAATGCAAGGCTCTCAGTGGTTTTCCTGGTGGCCTATTCATGCAATGACACTGAAGCATATTTGCCTACTACGTTAATTATTATTGTGCTATGTGTATTAGCCTTCTTTCTTGTTTATTACTTTACATTCATTTGGAAGACTCTTTTATCCAGAGACACATACAGTACAATAAGTGCAATCAGCCTTCAGCTATATGTCATCGGAAACTTTAAGTATTGCTCCAAATCGAACAACTAACAGTGTGTTTGGTGCTATAGTACAAGTAGAGTTTTTTTTTTAAATTGTTATTATCAAGGCTTGTCACTGTCTTAAGGTGCAAAACAGAGCACTTGAATGCTGACGCTCGCTACGTTGATGTTTAGTTCATATTTAGCATGGCAGTTCATCCCTGAAGCCATGATGTCTGTGATTCATTTGACTCTACACGCCCACATTTGAATGGGGATGAGAAGTTTTTTTTTTGCTTTTTGTTTTTTTTTCCTTCTGTGTCCAGCATCTGACTGAGGCTTGTCACACTTCTTGTCATGTCCCTTTAACCCCAGCTGGGCAACTCCATTATTCCCCCTCCATTGTAATGTTAATACTGTGTTATCTGTGGAAGGGACAAATATGCGAGGGACAATGGGGACGTAGACATGCATTCAATTTATGCATCCATAATTGCTTTTGATGATGTAGATAATTATGTTGGACTCTGGAGAGTTTTTTGCGCTGGGCAAATTGTAGAAAAACCTTAAAGCCTATGTATTTCCTGATCAGCTATCCCATGTAAATAATATTTAACCAATATTCTTGAGGTCAAGGCGCTATTTCGGTTTCACACTACACTTTTGTTTTTGTTTTTTTCAAAATCACTTAGTAGCTCACAAAGTGTGTATTCATCACTGAGACTTGGAGTATTTCACTGACACTTAAGTGCAAATGCCACTGAAAATAATAACAGCCAGCTGAATTACTCCTTGAAGAGTGATCGCAGAGCTCTCAGAAGCAGGTTTTATATCTTCTGCCACTGCTACTTTGATTTACTATGAAAGTAGGATTTTTTTATATTTTAAAGGGACTAACATTTTATTGGCAAGTAACTTTAATAAAACACTAAATGCTTATGTTTTAGGAATGTGTACAGAGCTGATGTGAAAAAGTGTTCAGATTTATCTCCAGTGTTCAAATTCGGCCAGATTTTAGTCTATTTCTTATGTAACCTTGGTCAGCTCAAATGAAAACAGTTGTCATATCTTCAGTGGTGAAAGTATCTACATTAACTTAAGCGCTGTACTTTAGTATAATTTTGAGGTACAGTCGTGAAAAATTAACTACACTCCATGTAAATTGTTGACTTTTTCCAACATATTTGAACAAGCAAACATTTGATCCTCTTTGAAACAGTGTTTATTATCAAAGGTGTTATACTCAAAGAAAATGACACATAAAACTCACATTTTGTAGTCATTTTCATGATTTAAACAAACAAACAGGTCAGTCTCATGGAAAAAGTAAGTACACCCCTACATTCGTCAAATCTAAAAAATCTGAATCAGGTGAACCACATTAGGTGCCAATGATTAGAACCTTTTTAGGGAGCCTAGGTGGAACCTGTCTTATTTAAACCTCTGACGTCTAGGGTGTGGTGTTCTCTTTGCTAATTGAACTTTGTGGTGTCATAATGACCAGATCTAAAGAGCTCCCTAAGTCCTTCAGAAAAAAAGTTTTGCATGCCTACGAGTCTGGCAACGGATCTAAAAAGATCTACAAATTATTTGAAATAAATCACACCACTGTAAGGAAATACGTCTACAAGTGGTGTAGATTTCAAACGACTGTCTTTTTGTCCAGGACCGGCCACCCCAGCAAATTCAGCCGAGGAGCATGATGCAAAAACAACGCTCCGAGAACCCCCCAAATTTTTTCAAAATTTCAAGGATTTGCAGGCAATTCTCTCAGCTGTCGGTGTCAAAGTGCATGCGTCTACAACCAGAAAACGATTGCACAGGCGTTCCCGGAAAAAGGCTCTGCTGTCCAAAAAGAAGATTAGAGAAAGACTACAGTTTGCCAATGAACATATAAGCAAAGACCAGGCCTTTTAGAATAGTGTCCTCTGGACAGACGAATCAAATATAGAGTTGTTTGGCCACAGTACCAGTAGACATGTTTTGCTCAGACCAAAGGCATCTTGTCAGGAGAAGAACCTCATACCAACTGTGGCGCATGGTGATGGAAATGTTATGGTTTGGGATTAATTCGCTGCCTCCGGGACTGGGCAGCTCGCAGTCGTTGATTCAACTATGAATTTTGCATCATATCAAACAGTGCTTGAAGATAATGTGAGGCCATCTGTCTGAAAGTTGAAGTTGAACAGGAAGTGGACCTTTCAACAGGATAATGATCCTAAGCACACTAGCGAGTCCACCATGGAAAGGCTCAGAAAGAAGAAAGGGAGGGTTATGGAACGGCCTAGTCAAAGCCCATATTTGAATCTCATTGATATGTTGTGGGGGGATTTGAAACGGGCATTAAATGTGAGGATATCCTCAAATATCTTGCAACGGAAGGAATGAAGGAATTTTGCATGGAGGTGTGGTCAAAAAATTTCACCAAGCCGATGTCAGAGACTGTCGGACAGTTACGCAAAATGCCTACAAGAAGTTATTTATGCTAAAGGGGGCATTACTAGCTTCTGAGGGCAAGGGTGTACTTACTTTTTCCACAAAAGAATATTACATCTACTGATATTTTTGTGGAATACATGATTGAAAAAGCTAATTTTCTTTGTGGTTTTGTTCAAGTGTATCACCTTTATCTTCAGGCTCTCTATCAAAGAGGATCAAATGTTTGCTTGTTCAACAATTTCCATGGGATGCGCTTATTTTGTCACACGCCTGTACTTGTACTTTAATCAAGCATTTCCATTTTTTGCTACTTTCTATTTCTATCCCACTACATTTCAGAGGCAAATATTTCACTTTTTGGGACTTTCACAAAGTCCCAAAAATAAACATGGATTTGTGCAGCAGTACTTTTCTTTTTTCTTCTTTTCCTCCCCATTTTTTCATCTCACGACCGCTCAGATTTATCTTGTGACACTTGGAGCGGGCCTGACCCCTCGATTGGGAACTACTGCACTAAACTACCTAACTGTAATATCTATAAAGTTAATAAAACTAGTTTCACTTTGACTAGCTACGACACTAAAATGCTGCTTACGCAATGAGACATTAGTAAAAATAATCTCATAAGGCCATATATCATAATATATCAGTCACAGGGGCCTATTTCAGAGTAATAAGTACTTTTAATCTGATACTTGAAGTACATTTTGCTCCTTCTTAATTTTTACCAAGATTTTGAAGGGCTGTCCTGTAAAAAAACGAGCCCATAGGTCATCTATGCACAGAGCTTATTATGACCCATACGTACATTTTACTGTTAGTAATTATGACGGGAGCAAAGGAGGAAGTCGGGGGGCGAAGTAAAAAGAACACCAAAGTCCATGTTTGGTGGAGGTTGGGGTGGATCGATGGATGGGAAAACACAGGGCTGACACAGGAGACCGCTGTCTGTTTCCCGTGTGAAACAGATCATCAGAGTTGTGTCTTTTACCCATGACCGTCCCACAATCTTAACTGTGTGTCTGTTGTTGTAACCACGACGACGATGGTCCCTTAACATTAAGTAAGTACTTATTTTAAGCCAAGCCAAGGTTTTGCTAAACCTAGCCAAGATGTTTCTGTACCTAAACTTAACCAAACTGTGGACATTCAGTAAACATAACTGCGTGTTTATTATTGTAACCACGACGACGATGGTCCCTCAACATTAAGTAAGTACTTATTTTAAGCCAAGCCAAGGTTTTGCTAAACCTAGCCAAGATGTTTCTGTACCTAAACTTAACCAACCTGTGGACATTCAGTAAACATAACTGCGTGTTTATTATTGTAACCATGGCGAAGAAGGTCCGGTACACCTGCCAACACCGGGTGCTATGGTCGTTCAGGTTGGACGACGTGTTGGATTTTGAATGCAGGGCTTTTACTTTTTTTTAGGATGCTGTATTAGTTCTTTTACTTAACTAAAGGATCCCAGTACTTCTTCCATCACTGCATAGTCACGATAAATGGCTTTAAATCTGTTATATAGCAGCTTGTTACGTAAGGAACACAATGCTGATCTTCAAAATAAATACCAGTATATGTATTCCTATGATTAACTGATCAGAGAATATAATTCTCCCTCCCCCGTTGGTGATGCCTGTTCCCTGCTGACAATTTTCAAACTCACAGGAGTGTGTCTGATTGAAGTTGTTGGGGCAGGTTGGATCAAAAGACCCCCTGTGATTAGAAGGTCAGCAAGTCTGAAAGATCACACTCTCCTTCCTCATCCCCTAATCACAGGCTATATAAAACAATCTTAGCACCACTTAACCTGTTCAGGGGCCCTGATATTTCTTGGCATGCTCTGTCTCTATTAATTAATCAGTTTCAGGCCTTCATGAGATCTGGGATGCAAATGTGTGTTATAGCTGAAGGTCCCATTTCTTAGGGTTTTTTTTTTTTTTTTTTTTTTTTTAAATCGGCTGCCAAATTCCTGTGACATACATGTAATTAAAATACAGGACTAATACAATCAATAGAGTCAATCAAAAGAAGAACATATCTAAATTTAAGAATTCACAAATCACTTCCATTAAATCTGGGATCACTAGACGTGACCAAATATTTAAATGAGATACTGTTAATCCAGATAGTCATGAACGAATTGACTTGTGGATACATACGACCTTGCGTTTCAGGATTTATAATCAAATACGCTTTCCACCATGGTGTCCCTCTCTGACAAATCTGTAAATCTGAAATAATAAATATGATTGTTGAAATTCAGCATCACTCACCTCTGTTGTCACATGAGAACAAAAGGCTTTGATAGTATACAGCCAGCTGCTAACCAGCAGCTGGCTGTATACCAGCTAGTTTCTGGTTAGGGAAATTAGCTAGCTAGCCTGGCTCTGTCCAAAGGTAACCAATCCAAAGATCCGCCGACCAGCATCTCTAAAGCTCACTTATAAAGATATCATAATTTGTGTAAAAGCAATAAAGTGTAAAAATGACAGTTATTTTTCAGGATTATGAAATACTTCATCATATAATTCCCCGTAAAACATAAAATAAACATTTTTTCACATCAGATTTTGTTACCTCTGGACAGAGCCAGGCTTTCCCCCCGTTTCCAGTCTTTGTGCTAAGCTAAGCTAACCAGCAGCTGGCTCCATACTCACTGTACAGATATGACAGTGGTATCGATTTTCCAATAATAGGTACCAATATTTAGTATCTTTACTTTATTTATACTTGTATTTCCATTTCATGCCACTTCATACTTTCACTCATTTACATTTCAGTGGTAAATATTTTACTTTTTACTCCTAGTTTTTTACTACATTTGTGTGACAGACGTAGTTAACAAGTTATTGTAAAAAATAAGATTTTACATACAAAACCTATGATCGGGTTATAAAATATAGATTAGACTCCCAAACAGTACATCAAATAGTTATAATTATCTCCACTTCGACAACGGTAAAATGCTAATAGTGTAACACTCACAGGGGCTATTTTTTCCTGCATAGTACAGCAGAATAATGTTTATGGTCATAATAATTTATTGACTTTTACTTTTTACTTTTGTAGCACATTTTGATAATAATGCTCACATAATTTTACTTTAAAGTTGATATGTTGAACTTGTTAGCAAACCATTGCTTATTTACACATCCAGCGGTTATGGAGCAACATTAGTATTCATTTGTAGTTGTTGTGTTGTGTCCCTGATGATGACCGTAAAATCTATCTAATGCTCGTTCCGGTTCACCAATTGTTGCTAACTTTGTCTGTCTGCTGTTTGGTCTGAGCAGGTAGTGTACAGTTGGTTTTTAGAGCTTGTTTTCCAAAAACTGCACTTTGAGAGAGGTGAGCGTAAACAAAAGCAGTAAAGTGGCAGGCTGGCAGGCTAAACAATGAGCTGAAACTTGCTATAAAGCTCCATAAAGTCGAGGGGAGCTGCAGATTAGGGAGACAATTTTCTGTAAGTTCATCACCGCAAGTGACCCCTTTCACTTTCTCATTTTTTTTTATTTTTATTATTTTTACACAGCCACTTAAAGTAACATTTTGAATGCAGGACTTTCAATTGTAATTGGGTATTTTTACAGTGTGGAATTGCCCTTTGTACTTAAGTAAATGATCAAAAAACTTCCTCTATCTCATCTCTGCTTGTGACAATAGATCAAAAGTAAAAATCCAGAGTGTCATGTTTGCAATGGTGAACGGTTACTGACTTGAGCTGAAGTTTAAGATTTTAACGCTTTTCGTGCCATTAAACTTGACAGTTTTTCTTGTTGCGATATCTCTTTTTTTTCTTGTTTTTTCAGCTGCAAATGTGCAGGTAATGATGCTACTGAGGGTCAGTTTCATTGTGAGAAACGACAACACGTTCCATGCACTCTGAATCTGAAGGCCACTTCACTGAGGCTGACCATGTAATGTCCCTCCCTGCTGCTGTATACAGTCAGGCAGCTGCATCAAATGGCTGCTCCATCTTCTGAGGCTGACTGGGCTGCTTATGACAGGAACATAAACTAGCACGCAATATCCCATTGTCTCTGGCCACTTAGTTCCTCTCATTGTTAGAGGTTATTTTGCCCTTATGAGGGGCAGAAGGTTTTCAGTGTCACTGGCGGGTGATTAATGACTCACTGCAGCTCCCTCCTGCTGAAAAGTGCACACTCAGTCTAGACTAAGATTTCCCCAACCTACCACCTCCTTACCAAGGAGACATCCATACACCAGTTGAGGAATTTTATATCCCATAGAGACCTTTGTCCCTCTGAACTTATTTAATACATTTGTTCCTCTGACTCAAAAAAAAAAAAAAAAAAATGTAATTGATTTTCAAAGAACGTCACATTTACGAAACTCTATTCCCTCATGGTTAATCAAGTCTAATCAGTCGGACAAGTGGAGAAATACCATTTTGAGAATCAGAATATGTACTGTGAACTGATCTTTTAGGATGTGATATCTGTTGTATTTCTTGTAGCTACATGACAGTAAAGGTATCAAGTAGCAGCATTGGCGAGGAGCAGTGCTAGTTGTCAGAAATATGCAATAATGATTTGTAGTGTGTAGAGAATGAGACAGTTCTGCCTTCTGGTTGGCACCTTTGACAATCCCCCAAATCTCTTTTTATTTTTAGCAAAGACCAAAGGAAACACTCCTGAATAATGAAGCAGTATTCATCTTATATGAGGCACATTAAAAAACAGGAACAAAATAATGAATATATTTAGTGGTGGGGCACTTCACAGGGATGCCGTGTCTTCCTACTATGAAAACCAGGCAGGGAGCCACCTTTGTTTCCTGACCTTTACCATCAAACACTATTCTTGTTTCCAAATCCCTCCGAGTGCAAGAAACGACCAGACTCTGCTGGGGCCTATATGACTCAAATTATATCATTTGTCCAATTTGCTATTGTTTCATCCATGTCAGGATAATTTGCTTTGGGTTTCTCTGTAATATCTTGGGTTTTGCCCCCCCCCTCCCCCAGAGAGACCTGCTATACAGTGTGTGCCCTAGATAGACTGTTTATCAAGTGCCCCATGTTCTGTCAAGTTGACTTTCCAACCATGATGCACAGATAAAATGTACAGCTTCATTTCACTGGTAATCTCAAGAGGAATAAGCCTGTGGCTGCAGCAGGAGCCTGTTTACCTGGGGTACTAATTGGGTGAGAGTTAAAAGCGCGGTGGAGACAGTCTTGCCGAGGATAAAGACAAAGCAGTCATCATTACTCAACAGCTACTGTATAATGACAGCTTCATTTCTCCCTCAGTAGCCATCCCAGTCCTAATTAATCTCATCATCTCTCCTCTATCAGTTGGACAGTCAGCAGCCAAACAGATTGAACATATGTTATCATCACTACTGCTACTCTGAAACCATTTCCCCAGCAAAGTAAATACAAGATCTGTCACTATATTTTCTCAAGAAGCCAAGCCAGCCTGTCAAGATCAGAGTTTGATATGTTCCCATAGGCCAACGCTGCAAAACCTCCCGATCTATTCTATTTGCTTTAGCGTCTAGGCAGCATACTGCATGTGTTCACAACCAATCTGAATGATTTACAATCAATTTCTGCACTAAATTGATTAATCAAAAGGATATTATATTTTATTTATTTCTTTGCCTCGTAAAAAAAAGGTTGAAGGTTCATAATCAGTGTCAGCTTTTGACAACTGGTGGCGGCACACCCATTAATCAACTTGCGAACTCGGTCATTTTCTGCCTCCTGGGTTCACTAGGCACAGACAGCAGTTACAGACAGTGAAAACCGAACGCAGTGGACTCCCTGACAGCTCCGTCTGGCTCCTCCAAATCATACAGACAGGCCTTCCCTGTGATGACTGCGGCCAATTCACGGGAACAGGGAGAAATCAGTAGCCTTTGCAGTTAATAATGTTGAAGTGTTGAAACATCATCTTCTGCCTCATCTTTTGCAGGTAGAGTGTCATGCTTCTCAAATTAATTGGTTGCTTGCCAAATGTATCTTTGCACATTATCTTGTTCTATCTTTTGATTGCATGTGCTTAATCCTTATCATAATTGGAGTTGCACACTGCCACTGGGCCAGTCATGTCTCATACCAAATTAGGCTTAAAATTGTTTACTGAAGTTTGGATGCTGCTCACTTTAGCTGTGAATTTAATATCACAGAAACCAATTATGCTCCTGAAGTAAAGATTAAGAATTATATTTAAAAAAAAAAAATACATAGATATAATGACATTTAGTTGGGGTATCTATTGTTCCCTTTTTATTCTGACAGGAGATCATGTGCTTCCACACCAAGCAGTCCAGGCTCCTTGTGCATATTATTAGTTCTTAACAGCACATGAACAATTCCCTGGGCAAACAAATCAGTCCACTCAACCATCAGGATACCAGCGAAGCTAGTCCTCCCTGGAAGTGTTTTATCTCAGGCAGAGCGCAAAGAGGAATAATAATCATAACCATGAATGGGCTACATGGGTAATGGAGCACCACCTCTATATTGCTGCTTGCCATGTGAAGGTGTTGTTTTCACACAAGTTGTAAGATGTTAGCACATTGTAAAGGCAGTGAAAGGTCAAAACAGCGCCTATAGTCATTAGCAGAAATCTAAGGTGATGCATTAATTCAATCGAACAGCCTTATTCTGTATAGTACTATATATACACGTGACTATACTGTATATGTTCACTTTAAGGGAATGTGCTAGGGGAAAATGTTAAGCAAAAGTGGCTTTCCAATTAGCCAGAAAATGCAATAATTTTGATATCTATTTCTCTGGTTCTCGGCGACCTGTCCAGGGTGTACCCGGCCTCTCGCCCACTGACAGCTGGGATAGGCTCAAGCTCCCCCACGACCCACGAAGGATAAGCGGTACAGCTAATGGATGGATGGATGGATGGATGGATGGTTCTTTAGCCAAGTCTTCTTTGTTAAAGGCTTAATCCTTATTTTTTAATGCA
The DNA here is from genome assembly GCF_016859285.1 of Xiphias gladius. Classification (NCBI taxonomy): domain Eukaryota; kingdom Metazoa; phylum Chordata; class Actinopteri; order Istiophoriformes; family Xiphiidae; genus Xiphias; species Xiphias gladius. The sequence goes on along the minus strand of NC_053402.1, from coordinate 18,312,968 downwards.
TGTAAATTTGCTTTGAATTCACATTTAGGATGGAAGAATTTGTTAATCATGATAAATGAGCATTTTGCGTGTTCACCAACTTATCACAGTCAAATTAATATAGAGATGCTGTGCCATATTTACAAAATATGTCTGATGTAAATGAGCATTTAGTAGCATATGAAAACAATAACTTGGATTTAGTTGTTGTTATGTGTTCATCGTTGTATTAAAAACTATGAAAACAAATTTTTCTCAACTAGCTTCTTATCCTGAGTGATGGCCTCCTACATGAACACTTACTACTCACAATATTTTTGGCCACAGTTTGCAGTTTGGGTTTATTTTACATGAGACATTCATATATTTGGGTTCTTCTCCGGGCCCTTCTCACTGGTTTGAAGTGGGCAGGGCTCAGGTGGAAAATGTCGATGTCGCACATTTCCATGCACCATCAGGGTTTACAGCACCATCTTTATCACAATCTTATGACGATTGATTGTTTGTCCACTGTCAATGAAATTTGATCAAAACACACCTACACAATTGTAAAGAAGCAGATGAACGGAGTTTTTGAGTCTTGAACACCCTAATAAATAATAACTAAAAATGTAAAAATTTTTTAACTTTGCCATTTATTTAGTCATGAATATTTAATTTTTAGAGAGAAATTATTAAGATTTGAAGCCAAGTTTTCAGGGGCTTTGAAAGACCTCCCAATCAATTTGAGTGTGGCGGCAATGCCGTGCCTTGCTTTACTCGTTCTCAACTTTTCTATGTTTGTGTTTTCTATTTAGTGTATCTCCTTAAATTACTGCTCAAATGTGACGTGTGAATATACAGTAGTTATCGTAACCATGTGAATTAAAGTATGTTTGGCCGCGAGATGAACTATATTGGATTCAAAAAATACACACATAGCTCCTCAGAGGATTTTCAGTTTGCTTTGGCACAACAAGCATAGAAAAGAACAGCAATGAAGTCAAGTGAGCAGTTTTACAAGTTAAGACAAAAAAGGCTGATAAATCTAGAGATGGTGTTTGAGTTTTTTACTCACTCTGGTGCTGAAGCACAGAAGCAACACTGTTGACTCTTGTTCTCTAAACTCTCATGCAGCTTTCATGACCTCATGATCTTTTGTGCATGGGTTATGGTATGTACAGTTTACCCTTTGACTGATCTTGATTAATGGCGTTTTAAAGCTGTGAATTGAGAGGCTCACGGAGGTTTGATGACATGTGTCCGACTGTTGGTCCAGTCTTAAGACAGTATAGCAGGTTCTAGTGAAGGTATTTCTTTTCCTCTGCAGTCTCTACGGAGGCATATTGGCAGATGCTGTTTGCTCTGTTAATTAAATTTCCTCTTTGCAGCAAATGAGGTCATATTCCACCATTGGTGTAATGTCTCTCTCATGTACAACAAAGGGAATGCAGAGTCCAGGAATCTTTAGCCTACTGAAACAATCAAGTATATCATTGTTTGTCTGTGGATCTATGTTTTTGAGGCGCATCGCCACAGCGAAATTTGATGCCACTGCTTGTGGTTTTTATTGCTTCAATTTTACAGACAGTTGGGATTAATGTCAGTCTCTATAGCTTCCAGGAAAAAATGGGCAATAATGTAGGAGCCTTTTCCATTATTCTGAGGCTATACAGGATGAAATCATTTGCTCTTAACTCAGCTTGCAATATTGTTAAGATTGTAACAGTGTGCCATTTAAAATTTCGTTCATCATGATTCATGTCTTGTTGACTTACTTAGAGATGATCTCCAGGATGGCTTTTTGTGCCAGAAACATTTTTCTGAGCTATAAATAAGTATATGTTTTATGTTATCAACATTTTTTTTTTTTTTAGATGACTGTGATTCTGAATGACATATGTGTCTTATAAACCTGGGAAAGTGATATTAGTATACGTGTGTTTACAAGCACATTTGACAGACACGAGCAGGGCTAAGGGAGGACATCACTGAGTGTCTTATTTGTTTTCACCAATACATGCTGTCGTAGCTAAATACCACAGTGAAAGACCAAAATAATAGCTTTTGAACCGAGAAGAAATAGTTATTTTCTCTAATTGGAAATGCTCACTTCCAGTGAATGAGTTGGGCTGCAAAGATAAGTTAAGTAAAAGTGGCCATCCAATTAAACAGCTTGGGAAATTTCCATTTTGATATCCATTTCCTTTCTTTAGCCATGTCTCTTTTGTTAAGAAACACTCAAGCTGAAATGAAATCAAAGGTTTTTTATTTACCTGTTCGAGGCCGTTCATACAAATTCAGTCCCCTGTCTTATGCAGATATGACAATGTCATTTTGTTGAAAACCATTATGTATGTCTCCGACTGTTTTAATTACTTCAGAATTTAGCATGACCAAAACTATTTGAGAGCGCCTAAAAAGCTTAGAGGTCCAACGAGTATAGGCATGATGAAATTCAAAATGTTTGGAGTTTCAAAACAAAACAATTTAGTGCATTTAATATTCTAACTGATTAGAATAAATACTGTCATTTTGAGTTTACCTGGTTTCCTAAATTGTTTCCGAAAAGTTTTGAAAATGTTGCTCAGTCTCATTCAGTTCAATCACGTGTTTTGGGGAATTTCTGTCAATGTTGTCTTTTTATCTGATCTAACTTCTTCCTTTCACTCATCTGTGACATTTGTTGAATTTAGTGTGAAAGGCACTATTATTCAGTGACTGATCTGTTGTGGCTGGTTGTCCGTTTGCTCATTGCTTATCGTAAAAGTAATATATAGTGTATTTACTAAGTTTGTATTTCTTATTCTATGTATATCTATAATGCAGCATTTAAAGAAAGGGACATCATGTCCTCTGTTTCCTCGATACATCTGCAACACTAGTAGCAGCGCACTTGTTCAGAGGAAGGTTCATTAATATGCATTTACATAACAATACTCCCACTGGAGACTACTGATGCATACTGTATGTGACTGCTGTAGTAGCATTGTAGAACTGTATTATGAAACAACAAAGGGCCTGACAGGGGCAAAGCAAATAATACAGAGTGGGTCTTGGCAAGACAATGTCTATTTACAGTCTGAGAACAAAAGCACAAAATGTCCTTTCATTGAGAAGGAACACTGCTATCTTTTACTTCAACTCCCCGTTTCTCAGCGTTTTGGTAACTCACAAGAACAGTGAAATGAACAAATACCGAAGCCATGGTGGAGTAATTCATGAATGAAAATGAAAGGCATTGAGTGTTGACAAAGAAATCACATGTAAACCAAAGTAGAAGAAGCTTCTATTGTTTCCTTGTCATTTTCAAACACAAAAAGCATCAATGGGACGGAAGAGGGATGCGTTTAGCCTCCAAGGCAAAAGAAGGGAAGAAATAGTTTAAATGACAGATCTCTTACTCTTCAAAGCTCCCGCCAAGGCAGTCAACCAAGTATCAGTTCACCTGCAGCCAAATCAAAGGAACATATTTTCACTATCTTTGCAAATAGAATTTACAGATACTTTGCCATATTGTTTACATATGATGCGTTTACATGTTGTAGGGTTAAAGAAAGACCAATTTTGATTTCCCTACACAATGTACGTTCCTCACAGCTTTGCATTTTACAGCTGATCTGCCTGCGACCTTTCCTCCCATTTGCTGGTTAACATACTGTATATTTTTCTTAAATTGATTTTTTTTAAAGCTGCCAAAAGTATAGTATTCTACACTTGGGCTACATAGTGATTAGAAAGGGGAACTTTTTTGCCAAGAAAAAAAAAAAGAAAAAACTTTTACACTTGTAGAAGACTATGTGACTGTTGATACAAAGCAATATTTGGAAGGGATTGATGAGAAAGACTCTAAATGTTGTTTCCTGGTAACTGGTGACTATGTGATAAAAACAACAAAAAACTAAGGCACGTTTTTGTTTAGTTGCCAGTAAACTTTACTCGTAAAGCTGCTCTCCGTGTTTACTGACTTTTAGTTTTTAGACCAACATCTTAGTCTAAATAAATATACAATTGGGCTAGGATTCAAAGTACATTTTTCAAGCATTTTGGATACAACTTCAAGTCAAGAATAACTGAGGCCATATACAGTACATGTACAGTAAATAAGGCATCACATGGACGTCTGATTCCTGGAAAGTAGAGGGCATTTAAAGTAGAAAACATCCATCATAAGCACTACAAACAAACAAAACCAAAACAAGAATTTTAATTGCTCCAGATTGCTGCAGGACTGTGTCTATATTTCGAACACTCTGTGCTTCATAGACTTTACCGCTGTTCATCTTTGACATGTGCTATTGTCACAGTGTGTCCTAGGACACTCCAAGGAACAGAATCCATAATTTCTGCGATGAAGTGAATCAAGCGACGATTTCCCACATCTTATAACCTCTGATGTGCCACTGATGTGGCCCCTCCACAAAGAATGGGGGTGGAAAAATGCAAAAAGGTCACTGAGAGAGCAGCCAGTATAATCAGACTACATATTACAGCGTTTTTTGTTTTTGTTTTTGTTTTTAAACGCACTGCTAGGATAAAGCTGTGCCCCATTCACTGAGCTGCCCTCAGGCTGTACGGCAGTTCTTTGTTCTCTGGCCAAGAGATGTTCAAGTTGATGATGCTGGAAGGCACTTTCTACCACTGATTTTATTGGTATTGGATTGTTTTCATCCAAATGTTACATAATCTTAAATTTCCAAAATATAGAACAGCACGACGTGTTTCTGTCAAGCACAGTAACGCAAAGAGGGCAGAACATGATTGGATAGTTAAAAGACAAACATGACACTTGAAACATTTCTTTTTGCAATATTTGGGTATTTTTTTTAAAGATGTTCTGGCATTTCTATGAGTTTTGTTTTTATCATGCACAAATTCAAATTGCCCAATATTTCCCTAACTGAATTTGAAGATTTTATCTGGGAAAAAGCCAATGCAAATAGAGTAGGGTGAAAGGTGGGGATAATATTAGGGGCCCACAGCTGGAGAGGGACCATAAAAATTGAAGTAGGGTTTTGAATTAATTAAGCAGGACCCAAAGCAATATTCTTTCAGGGATCCCAGAATTCCTAGCTATGTCTCTGCATGATATATTTGACTTTAATGAAAAGAGGGAATAGACATATTTTTCTAAACCAACATAGAGGTTGCTGCTCAGGGTTTGCACAGTAGATTTCCAGTGGAATTTTGCATTGGGTTTTGGGTGAAATCATTAACGATGAAACTCAATTCATTAAAAGGCTAAATTTTTAAATTGAATGACACTATGCTATGAATGACACTTGAAAAACCATCGATGTCAGTGCAGCACTTAAGGAACAAAATACGGTTTTTTATTTATTTGGTGTCTTGGGCACAACAGGTGCACAGTGAAATGAGTGTTGTCCATCACACCAGCCTGAAGCTCACTGATGTTTGTTTGACTTCTGCTGTCTGATGTACAAGTCTGCATTTATACAAGACTCTGCCAGCGCATATGAATCTACTTTTAGCACTTAATCCACGTTTTAAAATCTCCGGAGTTTAATGTTTGTCTGTCCTGTGGATGGAAACTCATTTCAGTCATGAGCCAAAATCTATTTTACTTCTTTAAAATCCACGTAAAATCTACCTTGAGTTATCAGTTGTGTCGCCACTTACGTCAGCAACTTCGATTATCTTTAGTCCATCAAATCATTGCTCTATGTGTTAAAAACCTGAAACAGTTGTTCAGTAGGACCTATCGTGTTACTGTTATGAAATGAAGATGATGTATTAAAAAAAAATGATCAGATGTGCAGTGGTTAACTACAACACATAAAGTACAGTACCGACGTTAGTTAGTATTTGTGCTGGACTACAGTAAGAAGCTATAAGGCTTTGTAGTTGTGTTAGTAAGCAACTGAATTGCCATCTTTACAGTGGTTTGCTATTAACATATTTCCACTTGGAAGTGTTGTATTTTTTTATGGACACTGCTACTCCACTCCACTCATGATTAATTACCTGAGAAATATATCTAAATTAAAAAAATGAATAGATAGATTAAAAAAAAGGAACATGGACTTGAATCCCAGCCGCTGAACATGTTGTCTGCAGGAGATGAGTATGATTTCCTGCTGTACTGCAGGTTTTGGTCAGGCTGACACTGAGAACACATGGAAGATTAAAGTGGCCGATAGGAAGTCTCTATTAAATTTGCATTAACACATTGTGTAAATCTGCTGATGATTGCCTCACAGAGACCCCGTGGTTCAGCGTACCATACCCAGCTTCTGTACACTGGCCAGATGGCCACTTCAGAATGAGATTGACACAGTGTTTCAAACTGATTTCATGCTAACTCTCAGGAGAGGGAGACAGACCATCCGCTCTGTTGGGAATCGGGATTACAAAATAGCCAATTAAAAAGGAAAGTGGTGAAATCTTGGCCTGATAAGGGGGAGATTAAATCGGTTATAGTTTATTAGGCAAAATTACTTATTAGAAACTATTCCTCTCCAAACAGATTTCCATTACCAGCCCAACTCCTTTTTATCTGCACTCCTTTATCTGATGGCTGCACTCTGTAATTATGAATCCTCCAAATAGCAATTATGACACCAATTGGACAGCATTTCCTCATACATTTCATTTATTCTCCGTTATGGCTTTGAAATACTGAACATCTTGAAAATCTCTTTGGAAAACAACAGATGGACCTGACCTCACTTCTACATACAAATCATCATTTAAATAATGATGACAATAATAATAATAATAATAATAATAATAATAATAAAGAATCTCAATTAATTTGTTGCCATTGAACCTTCAATAACAATCATGTCAGATTTCTGTCCTTGTTTCCCAGCATCCATCCTGTGCCCGCCCCGTGCCATGTGTAATTACTCCTAGAGAATGGCTGAGCAGATGCGAGGGCTGTGGGTGAGAGTGAATCAGGAGGCTCCAGTGGGTCCCAGTGTCCCCGGATAACTGGTGCTTGCTCTGCTTTGGAGGCATCTGTGCAGCACCTGTGGACGGAGCAGCACCCCACCTGCTACCAAACATATCAGCTGTCTATTTTTCCACTGAAGCCTCAGGCCTCCCCTACAGCCTCTCCCCCAGGTCAGCCAGGTTCATGAGAAAGCCCAGTCTAAGCTTTTCTCACCTTCCACTAGTTCCTGAACATTAAAGAGCTCCTCAGCTGGTCCGAGGTTGATCTACTACCTGGGACGTCCTCTGACCCCGACGCTGCTTGGCCTGCCTCCTTAAACATTGTCAATCTCACACCATACCTGAGAGTTCAGCAGCTATTGGCTAACTGCAAAACAGACCGGCGGTTTATTATACCTTCCTACCTCTTTGCTTTAACCAAATACCGAGCTCATATCTGAAGGCTGGCGCCGGAGCCCTTCATTCTCTTCTAAGGGGCCTCCCCAGTCGCTGAATCAGATTGATATAGATTGAATTCTTACCCTGCCTATTGTGAACGACCATTTGTATTCATGAAATCAAAGTATTTACCTCTGAGATGAGCATCTACAATGTATTGGTACATATACTGGAAGCTGAAGTGTTGATAACATGAAGCAATAATACCCGATCGCATTTCCATCTCACCTTTCATCTGAGAATCCTAAAGCCCTTTACTTTGTGTGGAGATAACCAATCCTCTGGCAGTACAATGCACACCAGAGTAATTGCAGCAGGGAGATGAGGATTCATTAATTTTTTAGAAATTAGAGCAATGTGGTCCTGACAGTGAATTTAATACCTGTACCCCTGAATGCTATGGCATGTATTATTTTTTTTTTAATCATCCACTCAGCATGGTTTGCATTTAGCTGCATATACTCATTTCCTTCAGGACACTGAGAAGTCTTATCTTGTGATTATTGAGAATGAAAGGGTTTGAATTTTCATTCGCCTTGGTGAAACACCATTTTTCTGTATTTATTTGCGGTAAAATGCAGGAATGAGCATTTTGATTGTACATCTGATTGTTGACATTTTTTGTGATCAGAAGGCTTTAACTCAACAGAGTCAAACACATATTGCTGCTTTAACTTTTAAATAATAGAATTGTGTGTAGTAAAATTTGTGGAAACCTGCAAATTCTTTGCATAAAAATGGCAACACTGCAACAAATCTTGAAATCACAATATTGTTGCTATGTATTAGCGTCAGTGCTTTGGAACCCTGACTAGTAATTGTTGGCAGGTCTTACAATTTACAGTGTTTGCAGTCCATCAGGCTTTTGGCCTCATTGTTTTAATCTGTTGTTGGCATATCTAGAAAAAAAAAAAAAAAAGCTTCAGCTGTTCTATCAATTCAACAAAATGGCTTAATGAAAAACTGGCATTGTTTCATTGTGCCATCTATGGCCTAATAGCGTATGTGATGCTGCTGCCCCAGGTAATTTTCATATGCATGGTCATATGTTACTCTATACAGAGAAAATAAAGAGGGGGGGACTTCAGCTGTTGGAGCAGAGGCTCTCGGTGCAGATATTGCGCGAAGAATTGTGATGAGGGATATTGGGAGAACCTATTTGATTTCATTAGAAGGAAAAATTAGATGAAAGTCTTGTTCTCAGAGGACACTTAGCAGTGCCTCTGGTAAATTGACAGACACAATGCTGTTTGATTTGCAACGAACACTGAACAGCTGAGTGGCAATGAATGTATTTTACAAACAGAGCGTTTGGTTAAACAAAAGATTTTTGCCTTATTGATAAAGAAAACAATAACTGGAATATTACATTATAGAAATCCAGCATGGCACGGTAGTTTACGTGCATCTATGGTGTATTGTTTTTCATTGTAACTGTTATATGGCCCAAGAAGGCGTGTGTTATATGACACATGATGATGATATGATGTCCTTACTGCATGTCTACGCTGACATAATACTCTATACATTTGAAAATTATAGGTGTTTATTTCTGGCTATTTTTAGTGACCTGGGAACTTTCAATGAAAGACTATAGATTCATTTATACGTTAAAGGCTTTCAAAGCTTTCTTAGATTTAAGGAGACATTTTAAACCAACTTCTTTTGTCTCGGTAAAATAAAAATGACCATATCTGCATGAATAATTCAAAAAATTCAATAAGTATTCTTTAGTCATCCTTGGTCTGAAACAATTGTTGCAGCTTTTCGCGTGCTTGATATCACTTTGATGTGGTACATTTTTTAAACTAATGGCCCATCCTATGCATAGTGGTCTTTTGATGAAGACGATTGTGCCTTTTTGTACAATTACAGATCACATTTGCCAGCCGCAGGCCTACACACAGATTTGTTTTCACATGGTGTTCTGGTCTGAGTGGCTGTCAGGGTCTTCTTTATTCATCCGTAGCTGACAATCATACTTTATTGAGAATGGAAAAGTGATGGCTAATTGATTTTACAGTGATACCGATGGAGAGACAATGAATGTGCCATCAATTCAATCCGCTATTTAATGGTTCCAATTTAGTCTGTAAATGCTCACTAAACTAATTTCACTGGGTGCAGCAATCTGAAAAGCTATCATACCTCTAATCTCCTCCTATATATTCATAAGGAAAAGGGAATTTAGCCAATTCGAAGGTGTGGAGATGATCTGTTAGTGCAGTGTAAATGTTTAGAACGTGGCAATTGAGTTCATTTATAAGGATATGAAAAGTTTTATTGGCAGGGTCAGTGGAGTGGAACTGTTGGATAATAGGCAGTTACCGAGAAGTGTTTGAAGGCTACGAAGCATAGAGATGTAGGGAATAAAATGCCGGGACATACCGTAATCGGAAGCTAAACTGAAATTCTGAAACGGCACGGCTGTTAGATTCCCACTGATAAAAGGTTCAGTGGCAGAGGCCATTGCTATTCAACCATCTATTTATTTTCCTCTGTGCAAGCTCTTCAATTTTGGCCAAAAGTGGGAGGCAGTGAGCCGCATATGCCAATGTGGTGTGAGATGGTGATGTGGATGCAATGGGCTCTATTTTTCCATCAGAGTGTTTCCCAAAGCCAATCATCATTGGATATGGCTTTGACTTCACAAAGAGAACAGGATGTTAATATGGCTATTCTCTCAATAAAGGGAAAATACACAGTAGTCTTTTAAAGATGAGTTCATTCAATTCACAACACAATTCAGTGCCCATCACTGTGACCCCAATACTTGCTTCCTTCTTCTGTCATTTCCCTTCTTTTCAGCCCCATCTCCTCATCTATTTCTCCCTCTTGGCCTTGCATGGACAAATACACATCAGCGAACACACACATATTTTATCCCTCCCTCTTCTCCTCTCTTTTCTACACTATTCCTCCTTTTCTCCAAGGTCTTGCCTTTGTTACATCTTTGCCAGAATTGCTTTTTTTGGTTTTTTTTGTTTTTGTTTATATAGGATACGTTCATTTGAGGTCAACGGCCACATAGTTTTTAAAAATACAGTCCCCTCCACTAGGGGTATCGTGTAACCTGGATAGATTTCAGCAGGGACGTCTCTGATCACATCCCGTCACTATGGAGAGATCCCATCTGCAACCCCCTAGAGTGTCATGGTTTGCTCTATAGCAGAGACCATTCCCACCCAGTGCTGTTTGTTTATGAGCTGCCACTTAGACATCCATTTAGGCTATTTGAGCAGTAATGTATGCTAGCTTAAGTAGATTGAATCAGGGTTGCTGAATTGGTGTTTGTCTGTTATCCAAATCAAGGTCTAAGATGAGATCCCCCGTTGACTTTGCCAGATGAGTGTGCAAAAAAAAAAAAATTTTTTTTATTATAAATGTCAATAAAGTGGTGAAGACATGTTGAGCGATGTCTCAGTGGATGCGCATAGTGCAGCTAACGTTAGCAATTAGTCTGGAAGGAGAGTATTCCACTTTGGGATACACAGACGTGAGAGATGCTGATGTCAGAGCTTCATGATTAGTTTACTGTGATATTCCTTTTGGGAATGATGGCCCTACATGCATGCATGTTCCCTGGAGGAAGAGATGTAAATATACCAGATATATTGTTACCATAGAGACAACACTTCAACCTATAGCAGGCCTTATTAAGTCCCTCAAACCTCCATGAAATATTGATGAAAACCCTTTTTGGAAGGCATTTTTTTTTCCCACTGTTTCAGAAGCTCCACTTCATCATTCATTCCTTTCTTGCATAACAGTGACAGCATATGATGGGTCAACAAATACTCTTACTTGAAACATAGACTGCATTTTAATAGTAATCAGAGTATTTTTAAATTTAATGTGTAATCCGGCACAACATCTTGCAGTAGGCACTTGGTAATTTCACTGAGGTGCAAAATCATTTCTTCATTCATAAATTAAAATTAGAATTTAATAAGCTCTTCTTTCTTTTCGAGGGACTTGATTAAAATATCCATTATGAGATCAGCTCTTTAGTTTCTGTGTTGTGGATTACTTTTATCTTGGCAGACATAAATTATGGAACTCTGCTCTCTCTCTGAGGTAATTGCTTAAAATATATTCATTGTCCCATTCTTTTCTGCCATTTCCCTGCAACATTTCTCCCATAGCTTTGATCCGAACCTAGATTTTTCACTTCATCGTTTTCTCCTGAATTTAACACACGTCGTGACGGAATATCTACCATAACTTTTTATTTTTAATTTTTAGAATTTTATTTTTCTCACCGGGGCAATTGGCTGCTCCGATATTTGTCCAATATGATTTGCACTGGTTTATGTGAGCCAGTGTAACTTGGAAAGTGGCCTAGAGTTTGCTGATGAGAGCGATGGCACCGTGACCTGAATTAGACGGCTGCTGTTGCCAAATAAGGATGCTGCGACAGAGGCAGGGAAAATACCTTTAATCCCTGACAAACAAGCATCTTTGGCTGCGAGTGTTTTTTGTGTTTGGCGGTGAAGCCATGTGAGTGCCAGGGTTAAACAGAGCCCCCCGAGTAGCCAGGGGAGCCCAGCTCAACACAGATAAGGGTGATCATGCTGAAAATGACTCATAGGTAAGACCCCTATCTCTGGATACCCAGCTAGAACAAGCTTTATCAAGCCTCGTCCTGATCTGGATCTTTAAGACCAAACTGCATGAATTCCCTCAGCAGAGAGGTTATATAGTGGAGTGATGGATGCTTTACTGCTTTTCAGAAGGAGGGCTTACCTTTAGCCAGATGGACCCTGGGATTGCTAGGAGAGGTCATCTTCAATTTACGGATCTAACTCATTTATCCTTTTTTTTTTTTTTTTTTTCCAACATTCTTCAAGTAGGATTTGACACTAAACTTCACTGGTTGTCCAGGAATTTTGATTTGACATATTCCCCAATCTGGCACGTATGATAAGGTCTTCGCAACCTGATAGTGTCATATTTGTTTGGCCAAAAAATAAAATAAAATAAAATAAAATGAAATAATTGGTAAAAAGCAATGTTATGTCTGAGCCCTGCTGAGATCTGGTTTTAGCCTCACCTGTAATTTCATTTCAGTTAAAAGGGAAGGTGGCACACGCTGATGAAGGCTTTTACTTTCCATTATATCCTTCAGCTTTACTTTGAACACACTGTACGCCAAAGCACCTGGCTCAGGTCATCTGAGTGTGTGGTGCCCAAGTGCACAAACCTCATTTTCGAATTTATTTCAATAGCGGAGAGGAGATAACAGTGTTTCAGTGAATCAAGAGTATTCCCTTTCAAATCACATCATCCAAGTCCCAACACACTTGACTCTGGATTAGAAGAACCAGATTAAAAAGCTCAATTTAATTAGAGTGAATGGATAGATCTACCACTTGAAAGAGCAATGAGTAAGGTCCCACTTATAGAGAGATATCTGCTGGCCCACTGAGGTCTATACACCCCAGGTAAAATTGAAGATGTAATCTTTCCATTGCAAGAATAAACTCCTCTGGCTGCCAGCCGGGGATACACAGAGCCTCATGATGTGCCCTGCTTTCCAATCACATGCTGAAGCCTTGTAGCCTTAATGTAGATCAATTATAGGGCAGAAGAGTCACTGTCACATATGATTCACAATATCAATTTCATGCTCTTGGAAACTGTTTGGCAAGTGTTCCCTCTTTTTACATCTGCTAACCAATCGGAAGGCAACATGTCAACGTGAAAGACAATTTAATGGTGTGACAGTTAACCAGCGAGTGCAATGTAGAGGAGATTTTTCCAGCAGTCTCTCTCTGTCATGGCCTGATATTTATTTATTTGCTGCATAGCCCCGCACAAATAAAATGTCACATCTCATTTACACATCCCACTCTTTTGTGATGCAAAGATTCGCTTTAAATGCTAACTGTGGGGACCGCTCGGGCTGATTAAAGACCCCTTGAAGCGTGCTCACATAATACACTGTGGATGTTGTGAGAGGGACAGCAGAGATGCTGCAGCGATGAACATCCCAAAATCTTCTGTTCTGAATGAATTTCAATAAATAAATAAATAAGTAACCAATCAATCATGGCTCACACTTACCTCATACTGGTTTGATGGCTAGAAATGGTTCGTTACCTAATGGAATAGTAAGACATTTTGGGAAATTTGCTTATTCGCTTTCTGGCAGACTGTCAGATGAGCAGATAAATACCACTCATATCTGTCTGTTAAATATGAGGCTAAACCTTCAGCTGGCTATCTTAGTTTAGCATAAAGACTGAAAACGGGGGGAAACAGCTAGCCCGGCTCCCTGCAAAGGTAACAAAAAAAACAAAAAAAAACTCTTACCAGCAGATCCACAGCTCACTAATTAAGATGTTATATCTCAGGTTTTTAGCCCAAAGTGTAAAAGCAACAATTCACAGTTTTATGGGAGGAAGTAGTGAAAACTATTAAAATCCAAAAAAGGGCAAACCTGCAGTTTTAGACTTTGGTTTTTGTACAGATTAAACAAATGAAATGTAAGTGTGTTAATCAGGGAGCTTTAGAGGTACTTCTAGGTAGATTTTTGTTGTTGCTGTTGTTTAACTTTTTCCAACCTTTATGGTATGGTAGCCTAACCAAAAGCTTGGGGTAGCTTCATATTTAGTGGACAGATATGAGAGAGAGAATCTTGCCTAATTCTCGTTGAGAAAGCAAATACGTGTTTTCCTCAAAATGTCCAACTATTCCTTTACCTGAAGTTTAACCATCATTAGTTCTCGTTGGCACGAACCACATTTCTGGGTTTAAAGAACAACAACTACAACAAAAGAAAAGCGCGAACAGATATCAGACTACTTAAAAACGAATGAAATGATAATGCTTTGCCTATCAGACATATCATGCATCATCTTAGAAGGTCTACTGAGCAACAGTAAGATGTAACCGTATTCCTCAGTGTTCACCGTCCTCATAGATTCACATAGAAAACAGCGGCCAGTGATTTCTATGTGCGCATATGAGGCGAAGCGGTGGTGCTCTCAAGAAAAGAACAAGATGCTCTCCTCATCCTTGGAGGCACAGGTTTTGAAAATAAACATGCAGCAGTGCCAAAGCCATTTCACATTCTGAAAAGGCGACAGTCCACTAATCTATGAATAGGGCGCCCAGGAACCCCAGTGACAAATGTTATCTCAGCGTGGCATAGAGGGTTCAAACCCATTCAGCCCCCGACTCACAGGCCACTGCTAAGATTATGTCACCATAATCCCCAAGCAGGCTTTTTGTTGCCTAGATGGGCAGGTGATTCTATGTGTGAGCAAAACAGCACTGCAAGGGCAGCAAGGAGAACTTATTATTTATTCTTGGCATGACAATAGAGGTTTGGACAGTCAGAGTGTTGTCATATTGTATGTACACATTTGAGGTTTAGGGAGATGTAATTCCAAAGGTATAAAACTACTGTAGAAGGTGGATTTTGTTTTCATATCAGGCCTTATCTTTTACCAGTATCAGTGAGGGTGTATCTGGGAAGTGGAAACAAATGTTGTTGTTTTTTTTGAGCTTATTGATAAAGTCTTTGTCTCCTTTTTTTTCCTATCGGTGAGCAAACATTTTTGCAGTGCAGTGTGGTGCGTGTTTGGACATAATATAGGAAACGAGCAGATGGAGACACGGGGGAGTGGGAAGAGGTCAGTGGAAACGGCAAATGCTGCTTTTCTGATCCCAGAGGGGCCACAACTTTCTGTGAAAAGGCTGTTTTAATTGATTGCTATAGAACTATTGATAACCTAAAAGCAGTTTTTTTCATAATAGCTTGTCTGCTCACTGTCAGGATACATACAGAAAATTCCCCACTTCATGAACACCTGCAGTATGTGGGATACACCCTATGAAACAGCCGTTCAACCACTGGTGATTTCACCAGACTTATGTGATTTAACTGGGTTTGTATTGCCTTTAATTTAAATGATGATGCAGCCTTGGATGAGGTCACTCAGAGGGTTGTGATTCACTGCAAAGTAATTGAAGTTCCCTCATTTGGAGGAGGTTTGGGGAATTAATCGCTGGACGCTCAAGGACACAGAACCGAGATGTCCAGAAATAAGACAGGATTAATTGAAAATCTTAATTACTTTCTAAGGGCATAAACATCTCAATATCAATTAAAATGTGTTTCCACTGCACTTAGAGGATATGAGGTGCAGCAGTTAATTAGATGTAGAGACTGACGGGTGAGCTCACCGGTTTTCAATATAAGCCCTTCAATTGAACTGCTATGATTTAAGGGCATAAATAATGCATGGGAGGGCTTTACTTTCAGACTTTTTGGAGCATTTTTTACCTGTTATGTGTAAATGTTCGGAGTCACTAATTCAAAGTTGAACAAAGTTGAAGGTTAGATAGATAATATAAAGCAAGGCGTATTCGGGTTATAATTCGAGTTTCTTAAATTATAGACTGCATATTAAGCAGAGTTATATGACTGCGGCCAACAGGGAAATAATATCCTCCAGCCGCTTCGCTAGTGCTGTGCGGTTGACTGAGCAGATAAAAGCTTGGGTAAAAATGGCTAGTGGATGAGGAAATGTTTTGGAGGTGTAACAGTGATTGTTATTCAAGGGACACCCTTCTACCACAGCCGGCAGTGTGGCCTTGAGGCCTGTCTGTCATCTTGCTGAATTTCACACTCTCCATTTTTCCTCGTATTTATTCATTTATCTATCATTTTTCCTAATTCCAGTTTATCTTTTGGGAATTGTTCAAGGCCCTTTGTTTCATTGAACGTTATTTCTCCTCCCTCCTCCTCCAGTAGCCACTGCTTTTCTGCTTCAGCTGAGAAAAGGGACCAGTCATGAGCCATTTAACCATGGGAAAGCAGGAGGGCCCCTCTAAACTGGTATTTCTGAACCAATCTAGGTAGTGTATTCGAATTGCAGAGTAACAAATGGACAGTGGAAGGGGTTTGTAATGGTGATTAGAGTCTGAAATTGGTTCAGATTTACAGTGTCAGTCAGAGATGGAGAGAGAGGAATAAGCAGTCTAAGCGGTCTAATGGATCCATCAGCTTGCTTCGGCTGCTCAGTGGGCCGAGTGGGGTCACCAGCCATCCGCAGGCACCACAAAAGCACTTCAATTTTGTTAGGAAATGTATCAATTTAACTGACTCGAGCGGCACACTGAAAACCTAATGAATCTGGACTCAATTTTCCAGCACACTGCCTCTATGAACCAGAGGAAACAATGTTGGTGGTGAAGGGGTGAAGTCAGGCCATCGTGATTGGCTGGCTCTGACTTCCCAGCCCTCGGCACGACCAGTCAGGAAAACAGGGGCAGGCTTCCGTTTATCTAGCGATAGTGGCAGCACCGACTGCTGTCACTCATCTAACAATCAGGTCATTAAAGGTAAATTGGCTTCTATTTCAGCAGGATGATAATGCTAATTGAGTGGCAAAACATAATACCAGGAACTGTTGTGTGCCGTTAAGGGGAGGAGGGGGACAGATTAAATGGCCATACAATGGTGGGCGTCAGGCATGGCAGATGTTGCTTTGTGCTGAGGACTGCATTGACATATCTCTTGCTTGTCAGGCCTGGGCTTTAGAAGAGACTTACAGGACAGGGGACCAGATGGTCTCATACAGAGGCTGAATAAAGCAGTTAAACAGCGGCACAGTTTAAAGACAACTCAGCTACAAGAAATGTGCTAGTTGGTAAATAAAAAAGAGTGGGACTGCTTTATCGATCCAACCACTGCAAGCCAGACCTGATGGCTGGCTAATGAAGGGACTCTGGTCTGTGGTTAGGCAGCCAGGCCCTGATCACTGTTCGCCCTCCCTTTAGTGGAGCTGTCAGCCAGCTTTCTCCTATTGGCTGCAGAACGACAAAATCGGGGGGCCAGCTCAAAGCTGAGGTCAAGCAATACTGTTAAATGGCTTGTATTCTCTTCATGGGAGTTTATTCCTTTGATAGATAGAATCTTATGTTGCATAAGTAGATTAACTAATTCAATGGACACCTATCTGAAGGATTACATAGACATTTTTTAAATGATATGGCACACCTTGGATGTGCATGAAGTGCATCAGTAGTTTGTAATGTGGAGGACTGCCTATGTCTAGGTGCTCTATACTTACAGAGCATAATATAATGCTCGCTGTCAGGCTGTTATGGAGTTGAGAGGCTGCCCCTCCACTTGACCTCACCATTATGGTGAGCACTGATCTCATTTGACAAAGCCGGCTGGAGCAGCCCTCAATGTCTGACAAGTCTTTGGAGAAAATCCTCCTCAGTGCAGTATTAATATTAAACGGAATGAGAGTGAAGGTCCAGTCGTAATCAGTGAGCATCAGATCCAAGAGTGTAGTGTTGTAGAGTGTGGCCCTTTCCTTTTAATGCCAAAGGGAGGAAATAAATGTATTAGAGCTTGTTAGCTGAGGTGTTTCAGGGGAGTAAATTGCATGTTCCTGACTCATCCTTGAAGCAAAGTTTCCTGCTAAATAATATACCAATGGGAGGGGGTTGTAGTCTGACTTTTATGTCTCCTGCTTCTAGAAAAATGATCTTCTATAAATTGTCACACCTGTAGAAACTCCTGTGAAAGTCAAAGTGATTTATCTTTGAATCTTCTCTGACAGGATATTATTCAGTCACTGTTTCCCTTGTTGTTTTTGACTGACCAATTTTTATAAGACTGCCCAAATTGCACCGAGATTGCTGCTGAAAAAAATCATGGTCTCGACAATGCAATCTGTTTTGATAAAAGGGACGGTTAGATTACTCGTGATCTTACCAAACCTGAGTGTGATATGGGATTTCTGGATATTTTGCTGTCTTTTCTGTTTTTCCTCAATGTGAACAGAACCGGGGCTTTGTTTATTTCAGCAGGAACAAACATAAACAAGCACATAGATTTGTGTCGAAGCCCCATGGAAAAGAGAAGTTAGAAATGCTATTTTACAGGTTCGCAGTGACTATTTTATATTTTCTCTCCTGTCCATCCCCTAGGTGTTTGACTGTGAGACATTTAATCGAAGGACTAGCAGTTTCATATCAGTAACAAAAATCAAATAATGCAAGATGATTTACTCCCCCTAGCAACTAGGGAGCGTACTCTTAGCAACCAGCCAAGCCCTGGGCTTCGGTGTAATCAGCTTGAAAATATTTCAATTATTGTGTTGATTTTAGTGGATTTGAGAGGCGACTGGTGTGCGCCTTCGTACATTCAGCCCATGACCTGCAGAGGAAGGCATTGATTTAAACAGGTGTCAGAAAGGAAACGTAGAGGCAATTTAAATGGGAATAGGATACCAAAGTCATTGAGCATTGTTCAGTGCATGTGTGACATCCACCCGATGCTGCCAAATCAATGCAGCTCAGCTGAACTAAAAAATCTACCTGGAGGAATCATCTATCTGTCATGAACCACTGGAGCAAAAGGATTGCTTTTCTTTTTCTGCGTAGCCTTGTCTCTTCTATTGTCTGTACAAACCAAAATGAGACTCTTTAGCACATTAAACTGATTGAAGACTAATTGATTCTGTCACTACACATTGTATAAAGTGTAAAACCTTATCTCTGTTATAACCTTATCTCTGTTATTCAGTACAACTTTTTAGATTAAGGGTTAAAGGCCGCCCACATGTCCATTGTTAAAGTGTGAATTAATTAAGTACAAATACAACATGAAAACTTTTTCTGTTTTTGAACATAAATGGTAAGAAGTATCATGTAGAGTTAGAAGTTACCATTTAGGACACAACCAAATCTTACAAACTGTAACTCGGAATATAACTTTCCTCTTGCGAACTTCATTGTTTCTTTAATTACTCGTGAAACCTGCATTAGATAGGTTAAGGAAAACTATTACAGCTATGTTAGCAATATAACATTTTTTCCCATTCTGCTGCTGAGGCAACGAGTATAGCGGATTGAGTGATATGTCAAAAATGTAAAAAGTTTCAAATGTTTGACAAAGACTAAAGCTCAGCTCCAGCTTTCCTGTTAGTGCCAGACAGGGTGAATAAAAGGCTTTATTTTTTAACTTGCTTAAAAAAGTGATTTTTCTCACATCGCCGAGTAAAGAATTGCGGGGTCTATACTTATTTCAGATGTCAAAGTGTAAGTTGTATGTCGTGAACTTTACTGCTTTTCCCATCCTTTTTGTTCTTTGTAGCTGCCGTGATATTTTCATCCTTGAGAGGGCTTTATTTAGATAACAGAAATTGTTCTGATTTCTTATACTGACACCATATCATACAGCAATTAAATGTGTTGCACTCGTTTTATGCTGCCACTGAATTATTTGGATTTACTGCTTGAATCAAGCCTCATGTTGATAACAAAGCACCCACTGTTGTAATGTGGGCATAATGTGTAGGTGTTATGTGTTATGTGAGTGTGTGTGCTCTTGTGTGTTTTTTGGTGCAGAAATATGGTTTCTATTCATTTGCAACCAAAGAATTACTACTGTAGCTCAAAGTTCAACATCTATTGAAAATGCTGAGAATGTAGAAATGTAGATGACCCTTAAGTCCATATCATATAACCCAGTTATCTGTTGCTCTATTCTCAAATCATTTAAAGGATGATACAACAATGCTTCTTTCATCTCTATGTTTATCTGTATCTTCATTAACTCCGAATCAAAAATTCCAAACCAAGATATCCATACTTATAATAGTATAGTGCTGGACATGGCCACGGTCCAGCAGTACATCCCTGAATGACAGAGTGTGTACAGGCGGTGTTTCCAACTTGGCGCCTTTGTTGCTAGATTTACTGACTTTTCACAACCCTTTTTCAAATAAGCACATAGCCCCAAATCTAGTGACTTTTTGGAAAAACCTCAGCCACTTTCTGTAGAAGAGAATTGCCAGTATTTTCCCGTGAGCATGAGGTCGGGCTTTCCCTCCGCAGGCACACCTATCTATGCGTGTCATTCAACTGACCGCATGGCAGCTGACACCGACGTGAATGAGCTTCTAACTTTCTCTCTGAGTGGTATTTTACAAGTAAATATAGCCGAAACAAGTTTATCAGTCAATTTAGCAGTGCAGTGCACTAGCTTGAAAATGGCTTGGAAGTTACTGCTGGTTAACATGTAGTCTTAATGGGCCGTGTTTCAGTCACTATTTCATACTTGTTCCGTTCTGACCACAGAAACAGAAAAAAACAAGTACAGCTTTATTGGGAATTCAGCTGTATTAATATACTGTATATGTGAGCACAGAGAGTAGGAGAGAAGCAAACAGATAAAGGGCTGAGACCGGCTGACACCGGGCAGTATGCAAATATGGCATGATGCCGTCATGATTACGCTAATTAGTGTATTGCATCATTGAGCCATATTTAGCACCTTTTCCAGTGGGCAACAACAGGGGCACTAGTAGTGGGTCTCATGAAAAAGCCCTGAGTATTCTTAATAGGACCCTGAGGTGGGGGGTACCGTGGAGGTCATTCTCTACTGTTATGTGTTAAGAGGGTGGGGGTGTCGAGTGTGACATTTTGTCAGAGGAGGCAGAATTTCTAGTAGCACACCTGCTTGTAAAACCTTGTAAGCTTCTTTGCCTGCACCCATAAGAAAAAATATCATTACTAGCCACAGCAAAAGGAGAAAAAAAAAGGACTATAGTTCGGGGTTATATTCCAAGGCAAGCCTGTATGGTTCGCACGATGTTCAGCCACTTAATTTAGACAAATGAAACTAGAAAGAAATCTTGTGATTTTTTTTTTTTGCAATAGAACATCAAATTAGGTTGGTTTATAATCGCCAAACATTTCATACAATCAGTGTTAACCAAGTCAAGATAGAGGTCTTCAATTTAAAAAATTATCAAAATTGTCAAGTTGCAACAAATTCAGTAAAATAAGTCCTTGTTTTCGTCTGTTTATTCATGGTGTTCATAACTTCTTAGGCTAAACTAATACTGCTGCTAAAACATTAAAAGCTTTACTTCCTATGTGCTGGAGTATTCCTCCTGTGAAACACTGGCCATACTGTAGATTTGCACTAAAAATTTTATATCTTAAAAAAAAAAAAAAAACACTGCACACCGTAAAATTTTAAAATCAAAGTATTGTAAATTTGTCTGAAAACAAGACTTCATATCCTGACACATTTCACATGGAGAGCTTTTCTGTAAGAGCTTTTATTAGTTGGTCTGAAAACACAGTGGGTGAACAGCAGAAACAGAAAGACAGGGCTGCTTCTGCCTGTAAGCAATTGGCTTCCTGCTGAGGCTATGCTCTTGTACTGAGAAAATGTCTTAATAGATACCACATGGAGACATATCAACCTAATGTAGTGGGGTTTTTTTTTTTTTTTTCATTTTTAAGCTTCAACCATACATAGTTTCTACAGACAACTATCCTGAGGTCTTTATCAAGAACAGAAAAAAAAAAAACTCAAAAAATGTCAAGTTAGAAAGGTGCTAATGTGTGTGATCACATTAATCGTCTGACAGGATCTCACTTTCAGCGGTTAGTCCATTATGATTCACACTGATGTGAGGTCTAGGTGTCAGGTGTCATAATTTAATTGTGTTGTTTTCTATTTCTCAGGGATACTTGAGGGACTGGAAAGCAGAGTAATGCAGAAGAGTCCACCTCTGCTCTCTCTCATTCCCTCTCTCTTTCTTTCTCTCTCTCTCTTCTTAATTGGAGACACTGGAGGTTCACATCACTTTTCACTTTAATCTTGACCTTAGAAGATAAACCACTGATAAAGATGAGAATCACTATCTGCCCAGAGAATTCAAGGAATAATTTCCTCAGCTCATATTCTATCCATTAATGGGAAAGAACTTTTGTAGTTGGGGATATGTTGAATTTCCAGACACGCTATAGGATCTATGACATCAGGCTGCTGTCAGAAACTGTGTTTTTATCTCGTCAATTATCTTTTTAAAAAAAGGTGCTTTTAATGATATTTGGAAATTACATTTGCCAAGTTATTCAACTTCTAAACAGTTGTTTAGAATGGTCTCAGCAGGTATCTCGACTAAAACAATATTAAAAATCTGAAAATAGCCTGAAACATGACCACACAAGACTCCTGTGAGAACTGATGATTTTGTCAAATTAGACCTCCTCTGAGAAACACTTCCATCAATTACTCAACAGGATAAAAAAGAATTATTTCCCAGTAAGGTTGCAGACTGACAAAAAACGATGAGTTTGCCCTACATTTTATTGATAAATTATGCAAGTTTATGCTCTGAGGAGAAACAAGAAATCAAAAACCCTTAACCTTGAACTGACTGTTTTGCTAATAATAATGGAGGACAATTTATAACTCGAAATGCTTAGTAATTTTCAAAACAATGGGTCCATGGTTTCAAACAGCGGTAGACAAAAGCAGGCTTCTCATTTCTGTCCAGCGATTTTGTTGGCTGAAATGACATCTGTGTCTGGCAGATTTTATCATTAAGCTAACGCTGGCTTCACGAGATGGTTGCAAACGCCCTCTTCAGCATTCCTTTTACTGTTTCAGGCTGACTCCTTTTAAAACAAAACCCCCGTAAAAGGGTCCTTAAATAGGCTCTAGGTGGCTACGTACGGGTATCGTGCGAAAAGACTGAGGCTAAAACTGCATGTCATAGGCAAAAAGTCAGCATCCTCACCAGCTGATGATCCATGTGGAAGACAGGGAAATAAAGGAGCAGCACTGTTCACTGTGGAGCTAGTTGTGGGGTTGGTGGGGTTGTTGGAGTGTAAACTTCCCCAAACCAAAGAGCAGAACAGAGCTGCTACCGTTAGCTTAAGCTCTGATACAGTAGCAGGACTACACGTTGGACATGCTAGTTGTGAATGGAGTTTTTTTTTAAATGCAAAATGTAACTACACAAAGTAATTTAGTATAAGCTATTAATGTACGTAGTGAGCTAGATAGCTGGACATGTTAACGTTAGGGCACAATTTTTGCTGTTGTGTTTTTGGTTTTGAAGAGGGTTACTACAGCCCAATTAACACCACTTCAACATGTAGAGAAATCCAAAGCTTGACAAACCTGCCGTGTCTACTGTTGCTAACCTATGATTGGACAATCACTGCTCGGGGTTAGGGTTTAGCGAAATGTCCGCGAGTAAGTTTTTTCCAGCTATGATACTTCATAAAAGCCACAGAACAATTACAATTTTACATACATATTACAAATTTTACGGATCATTTCTAAAAAGCATCTTCAAATCCTACCACTTGGGCTTGGCATCATCTGTGCCTCTTTGATGGAAAAACGTTGTGCTGGAGAGGCCACTGACTGCCTTCCATC
The DNA here is from genome assembly GCF_016859285.1 of Xiphias gladius. Classification (NCBI taxonomy): domain Eukaryota; kingdom Metazoa; phylum Chordata; class Actinopteri; order Istiophoriformes; family Xiphiidae; genus Xiphias; species Xiphias gladius. The sequence goes on along the minus strand of NC_053402.1, from coordinate 18,289,438 downwards.
AAGGACAAAGTCACCTTCCCCAAGAGGAGAATGCGGTCCTCTGAGACAGACCGTGGCTTGTGAGTCCACTGCCAGAACTAGGTCAGCTCACCTCTTTGCTGGAAGTTATACTATTATTTCCTTAATGTTGTTCTCTCCCAGTGTGTGACTTTCCTTGTGATTGACTTGTTTGGGGTATTCTCCAGCCACTGCTCAAAACCAGCAACAAACATTTGTGGCACCGAAAAGAAACTTTGCGGCTACGGGTGCTGTCGTAACAGGCGTACAGATTAAGCTACACGTTTGCTTTTGCATGCAACCTTTTAAGGGTCTGTGTATCAAATTATTGATACATTTAATCCATGAGGATTATACCACCATTCTTGAATACAGATATAGACAAGCTATTAAGCAAAAGCATTGATATCTGTAACATTTTGCCATTTTTGTTTGACTTGATAGTGCAAAATGTTTTCTTGCCTGACTGTGCTGATTGTAACAAGGCCCATTCATTTTCTTTTAAGCATTACCAGCCAAGGAAAAGGGTGTTTAACATCCTCTTCGACAAACTTAATCAAAATAAGAGGACTTTTGTGATAATTATGTTTTCAGTTTTTAATTGAAAAATGAGCTGTGACAAGTTTGCTGTCAAACATTGCTATCAAACACTGACGGACAGCAAAGAAGTGGTTTACGATGCGGCTTCTAGAAATTTTAAACTATCAACACAAAATGAACATTGTAAAGTAGATACAGCTCCCCTGAGGAATAATGGCAATGTAAGGGTCTCCTAAAGGAACCTTTAACCACTAATACACATCAATATATGTGAATATAAAGTGCATTAATGGCTCATCGCTTCATATTAATTATATTATATTATTATTATAACATTAGGACTTATGGTGTTGGAGGGTGTTTTATTACCATGACTTACTAATTCCATGAACCTGGTTAAACCTCACATTTGATCATTTCAGTTTCGTCATCTGTATCAATAGTCACTATGGTTATACAGTTAGAACTTAGTTTTGGTTTGAATCACTAAAACTAAGGTCTAATGAACACATTATCATCTGTCATTCATGCAAATTTAGCATCTATGTTGATGATTTTAAAACATAGATGCTGTTGCATTTTCCACTTTTCCTATATCCAGTAAATTAGTTCAAAGTAAGAACCAAAACTGCATGTAAACCTATTTGGCTATGTATTTTCTGTCAATGGAGAAAAGACCAGTTACTGTCTGGACAATACTATCTGGCTTTAAAGAAAGGGAAAATTTTATTGTACTCTATGCATTTCTCTAAATTGCCTATACATCTGGCTTAAGAAGCTGTAGGTGGTGTTTTTAATTATTTCTTCCCTGTCTTAATCACTTATTTTGAAAGCCCTGTCTGCTCACTGATAGCAGAGAAATTAATGTTATGTCTTAAAATGTTCCTTCCTCAGGTCCTCTTCAAACTGTCAATAACTAGTCGGGAAGAAGGGATTCTCGTCCATCCTCAGTGCTGCTGATGGATATGCTCACACCTCCAAGAGGTAATCAGCATTGATTCTGTCCCACTATCACCTCTAATTTGCTTCCAGCCTCTGCACAATAAGCTCCTTTATGACTAATCACACCCATTTACAGGACTGATACAAGGCATTTTTTATTTTCAGAAGTGTGCCTGAAGCTCTCAGACACACTGTGTCAGTATTGAAATGTTTCCGGCCTGTCAAATCCCACCACTTCCTTAGCTCTAATGTGATCGATTGGGACAGGTACAGAGCCATAACATGCTCCTCTACAGAGCACTTTTATAGTAACATTTCAGGCCCAGTTGAACCCCACTTCCCCTGGGCCATTAAATGAAGACTGGACCCCAAGTGGATCTGAGTCTAGTCCATCCCTGAGCTAACAGGCAGGTTAATGACAGAAATAGTACAAGTCAGTACTACCAGAGAGCCCAAGGATTAAATAATGTGCATGTAATAGTGAGATCTGAGGTCTTGGCCTTGATGTGCTTAGAACATTTGCAATACCACTTTAATGACGAAAGGAAAGAGCCGAGTCTGAGACTCTTGCCTTAGAGGACATGTCAGGCCTTTCATGGGAACAATTTTTAATTGCAACCAAAAATGTCTATTAGTGAAGTCTGCCTTAGGCAGATATTGTATCCATTATAGAGGTCAAACTTTTAGGTTGGAATACATCACTGGAAAGATTATATCAATATATCATTATTATTTTTATTTAAATTTTTTTATTGTATTCATACTAGTCACTTAGTTGTGAGATTAGTCAAACGGTGAAAATCATTTTCTTAAAATATATTTGAAAGGTTAAACAGTTTCCCAGCCCAGATATTTGTTTAATTGTGGCACTGCAGTCATTTATCAGGTTATTCTTCCGACAGTTTCGTCAGTTTTCCATTGCCAAATATGGTATGAATTGTTGATAATCTTAGTTGTATATAAAAATCAGTGATTCCATGTAAAATTTTGGCTAATAACTGATACTTTTATGAATAGTTTCTCACATTTCTCTTTAAATTCCATCATACCCATTATGTGTACAGTCACCATAACTATTAAATGTAGTTTTAAATTGCTTTGTCTTATTTTGAAAAGTGACATTTAGTAGTTATTCGTGATCACAGTCAAACTTGCACAACTGTGCTCAAATCCACTGTATAAAGATAGATGGTGTTGGTTTACTTTTGCATGTGAGATTTCCCAATATATTTAATATTATAAACACTTAACAGTAAAACAAATGTCAGTAAATTCCATGAATTCAATTCAAACTCTCACTTCGATCCTGTTATTACATCCATTTATGCGGAATGACTGGAACACACAAGATGGCGTTAGCCCCAACAGTGGTAGCAGACGGCCCATGGGGCATGTTTGCCATATTTAAGACTTAGAAAGAACTGACACACACAAATAAATTTGGACAGTGTTGCTTTAACATCTGAGAACACTATTTAACTCATCCCATCTCAGGAAGTTTTCACACTTCACACTTCATTAACCTCTAGGGCACAGATTCCCTGGGAAGTCAAGGAAGGAAAATGCTTGACTTTTTCATATAAATCACCACCAAGCGGTAAGCCCCCAATGACAACATTTACATGCACACCGTATTCCAGATAATAGCTGATATTCTGGTTAAAGTGCGAGTGAGTAAATGCGGTTTATATGCGCCTTCACGTCTCGATCACAAATATCCATGTACATGTGCATAAACAAAATATTCCAAACAATATTGTGAGAGGCAAGCTTGCACTAATCACACAAAAACAACAATAATTGAGATAAGGTGAAGTTTACTTGTCTCAGTGTCCCAGATTAAATTGACATATGCCAGGTACCAAAGCAAGTGTTCACTCAGTTGTCTAACACTTGCAGGAATCCCAGTTAAATTTATTTTCATTTTTGTTGACTCTTGGCCTGTGTACTTAGCTATACAGAATCTTCAGATTTTTACCAGGTTGAGGCAGCTGGAGAGATGAAATCCAACATTGAATGAGATTAGGTGATTAGGTTAAAGATATTAGGTTTACCTGTGCCAACCCGTGAGAAGAATACCATGAGTATCCAAATTAAAATACGTTGACTTAAGACACGAGATGTCTTGTATGATCTTGGACCATTAATTGCAAAAAAAAAGAAGTTATACTTCACCACCAAATAACTATCCTGATGATATTCATGTTATATTTAGTTGCTTTAGAGTTTGTCGATTCTTCAGTACATAAAAAAAGAAAGTTTAAGGGCTTTTTATAAGATATTTATAATCTAGTTTTTTAGAATAAAAAACAAGATCAGAGATCCAGCTATGGACGGTTGCAATATTTCATACAAACAAATTATCGAAGGATATGGTGTTAATTGCAGCATCATTTTGTAATGTTGATTCATTATTGGTCAAAATAAGAAATAAATAAAATGCTAAAAAATTATCACATTTTAATTAATTTCCCCAAAAAATTCCAATTGATTAGAATACTAATAAAAAAATACTTTTCTTATATCTATATATGGTATGCAAAATATGTGCCATATGCTATATAAAGCACGTGTAGAATGATAAGTTTGATGTAGTGAACTGTGTTTCACCTTTGTACGTTACATCAGATAAAATTCCCCAAATATGTAAAACAAAAACTACAATAATAATTATTTTTCTTTTTAAAAACAATTTCCTATTAATCATTATTTAAGACAGCAAATCTTCTACAGCAAGAACACTATAATAATCACACCTGTATCTAATCATATCAAATTACTGCCCAGCCATGGTATACTGTACCTGCGAGATAGGCTGAAGGCGAAGATGTTGGTGAAAACAGCTTCCTACTCCTCCTCAAAAATTCATGGAGAGCACCTCACTGGATAAAAGTCACACTAGCTCCTGCACTGACATTGACATTGGAACTGGACGTTCTGTGGCATCACTCCAGGAATTTAATACATTTACTTTTTGACAACCCATACTATGTTCACTGGAAGTAAATCGTGCACTGCAGATGCATCCAATATGAACGTATTTCTTGGGGATAGTGAGCTATGCCTTTTATATTGACACAGAAATTTGTGTTCTCCTATTTAGGTGCCTAGAGTACCTGACTGCATCTCATTTGTCAATGGACAACCCTTCAACCATCTCACCTTGCAGACTGAGGGTGTTTCATTTACTGTTGCCCTAAGCTCTCTTACCATATCACCATGTAAGTGACAAATATGCAAACAAAAGCGTGCACAGTTCACAACCAACAAAAGACTTACTTTCAGTGGCTGCAAAGGGGCAGAGAAAACAATGAATATCTTTACATTTGCTCTGGTTAGAGTAGCTTTTTTTTGCAGGTACAGCAGCTACGTAATCATAACATCATAAACATTAAGTATCATAGTTTGTATTGTTGGTGATAGAAATTATTATTCTCTTTGACAACGTATTCTTAAATCAAGGTCCACTAACGTACCTGCCTTTAACTACCTTTTTCTGGAAGGTTACCTTCAGGTACGCAATTTTGTCAAACTGCAGTTTCCAAGGTTAAGAACGAATATTCATTCTCAAATTGTTTTCTGGTGGCTATGTCTTTATCATCCCTCTCTAGTGCTGTGCACTTCTACTAGCTGGGTGGTAAACAATCACTTTTTGTCGTTCCATTTTTTCAGTGGTGGCTCATCCAAATACATTTAACTCCATCAAGACATCTTGAAATGTCTTGAGCTCCATAATGTCCACTGTCCATATACACAGCAAAGTTGACTTGCCAACCACAATAGCATTCTCAGCTCCAATTGCAGGCTCAGCTTCAGAGCTGGTAAATTTTGACATCAGACAATGTTTCTGTCACATACACAAGCTATGGAAAAATGCATATGCAATCTGAATGCACCTTTCCGGGTAACAGGTTGCTAAACTTTGTCCAACTGTGTAGATACTTCAAATAGCTCCTTTTTTTAAACTTTCTGCTCAACTGCAGTCAATATGATGGTCTCCGAGACCCCTAAATAAGCTTCAAATCCTGTGCTGTTCTGAGAAGTCTACATGGGACTTTGCTCTGGAGCTGTGTCCTCTTCTCTTCTTCCTTGTATCACAGCAATGTCTTGCCTTGGACGATGCTTCTGCAGGCCTTTGGGATGTGGTTATTGAACAAGAGATAGTTTCACTCTCCCAAAGCTTTCAGGCAGCAGCTGAGGATGTTCGTCCTCCAGGGTGCCTCTTCTGAGCTACATGCAGCCTGGTGGTGATTCACATAGATCCAGCAAGAAAGTATCAAAGAAATTATAAGCTTATTGAACCATGAAATCCTATACTGGGACCTCTAGCACTGAGGTTACCTGGCTGCACTAATTTGCCCACTGCTACGAGCAGCAACTCGAGTTCAGCTTGGACAGATGAATGGCATAAGCGGAAACCAATTCTCGCTTCTCATCACCAGGAACCAGAATCCTGCAGGTGTGTGGTAGCTTCACCTAAAGCAGGAGTGAGAGCAAAGCTGGTCTCTTAATTTGTCCTTAGATACAGTTAAAAAACAAAACTGCTGTGCCCAAAGGCTAAACTTCTTGAGTCTGGAGCATCCATCTAGGCAGCAGTTGAAGGAATCTAGGAACCAAACTTTTCCAAGAAATAAATAGGCGTTGCTTTACGCTCACAGCTTTCCTTTACCTTCTAGCTCATCACTTAATAGTTCAATGGTATCCTATTGTTTACCTAAATGGCTCTTTTATTAACCCAGTGGTGCATTGCAACCTGTTTCCTGGTCTTCTTGCTTACAAACCTCTAGGATATTCTGCCTTCTGAAGGTTGGAAAGGGTTCCCTTTCATCATGTCATGACGCCCTGCTACTGCTCCCTTCATTCGGTGTCCTGCCTTCTTGAACTGCTGTTTTAAGGGCCTAAGCTCCTGCCTCAGCTGGCTAATCATAGCTACTGGTCATCACGTACTATACCGAGCCTTTCAGAAGAAAAGGCCGATTGCTGTTACTGCTTGGAGTTCTCTGTCAGTGTCACCCTTCCCTCTTGGATGGAGAATTACTTTCATGTTCTCGTTCAACTAAAGCCTCGACCAACTGATACCCTAACTACACCTCAATCTTGTACTCTGGTTTAGCCACCAGCACATGGAGGGTCTGGTCTGATTATGTGCTGCCTCAGGATCTGGCAGGTCCACGATTGCACCGTGAGTTGTGTCTGTGTGATTAATCCACAAGCTCTTTACCAAGCATGTCCTCTTGGCCTTGTGACAGCTTGTTGCCAGTCACGAGGGGATGTTTTCTTTAGATCCACAACCATATGTCCAACAAATTTCAGTCATCTGAATCTAATTCAACATTAATGACATCGCAGGAATAGGGGTGTGGAGGTTGGAGAGGTGGATGGGCATATGAAATGCTTGACTTGAGGCCAGCATTTATGTCCCCTTCCAGCATTTAACCATGACCACATACTCTCTCTAAACTTAACTAAGTGCTTTTAGTTGTGTAAACTTAGCCATACCCTAATCAAACTTTAGCTCCCATGAGCGGATATTATAAGAAAAAGAGAGAGAAACATTGAGATTATTTTGAAGTTATTTTCAACATGAACATATGTCTACAGTAAACATTTTCTAGATATGTTCAATATGAAGATTTTGTCTGTTATATTGAGTAAAAGTATGAACCCAGACTGCATTACCGAAGGTAATATGCCAGCGCATAACAGCATCAGAACATTTGAAGGACCTGATCCATATGCTAGTGGTGCTATTACCATAGTTCTTACTGTACATGCCTGTACCTCTTGTAATGTGTTTTGACATATCACTACTAATGTAAAGAAAGTGGGCACCATCAATTTAAAAACTGGAATCTAGAGTACCAGTAAATGAACAGGCCATCAGAAGGATATCTGAAGACTCTAAATACATAATCTACGCATGGGTAATAGTCTGCTAATTAGCCCTCACCAATATGAAAATGGAGCCAAAGAGAGACCAAGGATTTCATTGTAAATTGTTTTGACCAATATTTTTTTCAAAAAATAAAATCACCAGAGAAGGTGATAATTGGTTTGTATACATAGATAGATGTATAGTATTTAAAGATACTGTATAGTGCTTTACAATATTTTAACACTTCTATAGATTAATAAAAGACGTTATCATTCACGTAACTGATGTGCTAATGGCATCATAGTTCTAAAGTAATACAAACCTTATGTCTTCTCTTAGAAAGACCTTCTGCCACCAGTTTAATTATCTGTAACTGAAGATTGATCTCTCAGACATCATTTAAAGGCACCTGAGAGGATGTTGAGGAGCCCATTCACACTCCACTCCACGATTCAAAGTGAGCAATCATGTAGGCTATGAGCTAATGCTTATTATGCTCAGTCTGCCAAACACCATTTAGCTGCCTTGGTAGTTTGTGAGAGTTATAGCAGTTTAAGTATTTCTGTTTCCTTTCTCCATTTGCTGCTTCAGTTTTGAATGGCTATTGTCTAGAAGATAATGGATATACAAGACCTGTAGCCTCACCTAACATCCAAGCATCAAAATCAGTACAGATGACCAACTCATACCACCTAAATGTCAAAAAAAAAATCTGAACTATACCTTTAATGTACAGCCTACACTCTACAAGCTATACCAACTTTCCATGCAGTAAGTACCAAGGCCACCTGTACAAGGGCAGATAGACTCACCACACAGAGAAATATATTCCTAATTGGGTTTGTTTATTTTGTTTATTTTTCTATATTTAACATACTGGGATGTGAATTGATTTGTTAAACTAACAAATTCACCTAGTCGAATTGTTATGCAAGCCTCAGGCAGAGAAATTGGGCCACCTGTGATAGCTATGACAATCTGAGACAGCCGCTTTCAAATTGCTCCAACAAATTAGTGATTACTTAAGTACTTTTACAAGGATTTATGAAACCTGCTCATTTTGGATACTGTGGTAGAACGTCAGAGTAGGACGTTGCCAAACTTGCTCAAGTATCTCTTCCCATCGCTTCAGACATTTTCATACATAATAACTTCGGCCTGGCTTTTTGGAAGGAGAAAGCTGACAGGTACTAAAGACAATGAGGTGTCAGAAAGTAGTTGTTCATTTGCTTAGAAATTTATACCAATCATATCTGCTACACTAGCCTTATAAGACCCTTAAACTGCCTGTACTAATACTTTTTTCCTACACATGATCTGTTTTTCTAATTTTTTCCTTTGCCCTTTAAATTGTTAGGCTGTGTAATCCAAAAGCACAACACAGGTCACTTTAGATAATAAGGCCAGACAGATAGCAACAGGTTCGACCACTTTGAAAAGACTCCTCTAACCTCTCACGTCATCATACTAGGATGCAAGTGCTCTTATTGTGAAGAGGAGTCGAATATCTAAGCCCCCCCTTACAGCTCTTCCAAGACAGGAAGGAGCCGGCATAATGCAGAAATGTGCAAAATTTAATGAGACAGACATTTTTAAAAAGGAAGAGGGAAATTATGTGTTATTGCCTGTGAGAAAACTGCCAACACCTTCTCATTTTTCTGTATTGTGTAACTTCAAAGTAAAAAGACGATTATAATTGTTTGATTGGTCATTAACAGACATACTGTATTATTTTCTCTTTTTTTAAACTTTTTTTTTTTTTAATAGCAGTAGTTCTCCAACTTTAACATTAAAGCTTATGTTTTTGTTTGTAGGTCATTCCCCCACAGTTGCAATGTGGGGTAAAAAAAAAACATTTTAAAAAAAGTAAAATTGTGTGAATATAACTATAGTCATGATGATTATCAGTCTCTCAAGCAAGTTTAAGAGGTAGATCTTTGCCCTTTTGCAAATATTTATCTTTTTAACTTCACAGAATCTGTTCACAGAATGTGGTTTCTAATTGTTACCTCATTACTATTATGTTTTTTTATTTTTTTCCTTTACCTCACAGTTCTCATATCACAAGTAATATATAAGCACAGTGTTCCGCATGGTCAGTCATTTCAGCCTTCACGTTATGGATATGAAATGCACTTGCTTGCTATACAAAGTGATATTTGTTTAATTTTTAAGAACTTTTTTTGGGTAAGGAAGGTAATATGTAACACCTTATTTAGAAAATAAATAAGAGAAAGCTGACATTTTTACTGTCACGACAATTGGCATATCATGTCACTCTAACACTAACTCTGATATAAAGAATAAAAAAAAAAAAACTCAAAAAAAACCCAACATCCCATAGTATATGATGAAAAAGCAGGCTTTTTTTTTCATTTTCATCGTATGCCATGTGTTTTTCAGGAATATCCCTGTGTGTTCTGAATTGTTTTCATAAGTCTTGGAGATTTACTCAGTAAACAAAGACTGTGGAAACCATTACTTAAAGAAAATAAAAAAACATCATAGGAATTATGATGTTTTACTATGACAGCAGTGTTTTGCAACAATATAAAGTTGTGAAATCTTGATCATTTTTTCATCTTCCTTTTTCAGTCAGCTACAGAGAGTGGATGATGATTGAGTAAAGCAATAAAATATACATTTAATACTTTGTGAGCTTGGCTGTAACGTGGAAATCATCAAAGAACAAAAACAGCTTGAATTTCTTTACGGGGAAAATTAAACAAAAAAATTTCAGAAAAGTCAAAGTGCAGATGCTGGAGTTAAATGGGTTGTACAAGGTCAATGAATCTTATTTAGCAAAGACCAGGTACAGTTTTAATGAATCTCCAAATTCTAAATTTGAGTTCTGTTTTTTTTTTTTTTCCCGGGTTAACAGCACACAGAAACCTGAGGTGCGAATACTGAACTGTTATTAACTACGTTTTGATTAGAGGGATTTTTTTCGCGAAATAGCACTCCGAGATAATTAAAATTATTTTAAGGATCGTCCAGAAATCAATGCAGATGGTAATTTCGGGCTTATCCCAGGTATGCACAAGAAAGATAAGAATGATTAAATCCACCGGCGCATTAATGAGTATGAGATGTAAAATAATCCTAAAAGGCATGGCAGAGTTGCTGCAGGAGAAGCCAAATGTCAAGTGCCATTTTATTTTATGGAGGATCCTTTTTTTTTTTTAAAAAGGAGGGAAAAAAAAAGGGGGAGGGGGTACGGTTCTTTCTTATCCAAACTGAGCCTTCAGAGCCCCTAAGATCTCGTAGAGCAACACAAAGCGCACCAGAGTAGCCTGCGCACACAGACGACTCTGTGGCGAGAACGCGGGTTGTCCATTGGAGCTGAATTGAGCGTGGAACTTGTAAATTCCTTCCCCTTTCACAGTTACTGGAAAATTCATTAGGGCAATCGTGAAATATACGACGACAGCCCACACGACAAGGAGAAAAGATTGTTAAGACACATATTTTTTTGTGTTGCGTAAAATGTTCCATGAAGTAAAGGTTGTAGAGGGGTTTTTTTTAATTTTTTTTTTTTTTTTTTAAATAAAAATCTCAGTATGGAAAATAATCGATCTCTGCCACGAACAATAAGTGGCACAAGTCTACATTCAATTCAGTCACCCGGCGCAGTAAAGGAGAGCCATTTGTGTCGAACCTGACGCGGTTTACTGGGAGACAACGTGGAAAAATAAACCGAGATGATGTCTGCGATGGAAGTTGGTGTAAAAACATTTGGTTAGTCATTTAGCGTGGAAATGAGAGGCTTATTTCTAAAGACGCTGATTTAGGCTGCAGCTCGCATGCTGCAAATGAGACTCTCGATATCATGGCCATAATTAATTGCGCAAATTTGTTTCTATTAAATAAAACTAACACATACTGAGAAAACTCTATTAGCCTTAATTAAGCTTGATATCCTAATTTAGGAAATGTGTCGCTGAAAACAAGCCGTTTTGGTAGATTTTTTCTTTTTTTTTTTTTCCTCTGTCTTTCTCCGATAGTGGAAAGCCTAGCAGCTTTCTGCCTTTGGGCTGCTTTTCCTCCTTTGAGAGTTGGAAATGAGAAATGGAAATGGAAATACCAGGAGGTGCTAAATTAGCTGCCTGATCTGCACTTATTGCCGCATACAGGCCCCTATTACTTTGCCAATCTGTGCCTCTCCTTTCGCATTCCGGGCATGCAGAAGCTTCGAGATAGCTGATTTATCAAATGGGAAAATGAATGCATGATGATCAGTTAAATTGAAAATCAGCGTCTGCATGACAGCCCGACCTGACACCTCCGTAATTAGAAAGAAAAATGATGGCGTCCGATGCATAATAGAGCAAAAACAATTTACACTCTCCCATAATGATCCGGCGTTCAAATTGAAAATTTCTCCGGGTATAAATTGAATTCATAAAGTATGATTCATGGACGACACATCTCCTGGAGGCTGCCTGGGCATATCGATTGATAGTTTGTCTTGAATCATGCAGCGTGCAGCTCTCAGGCAAGAAAAGCTTAACTACTTAAGCAAATCGCTAATTTCACCTTAAGGCCACCAATGTGCAGCCAGCGATACTCCTATTCAGTGTGCGCTAATGAATTATGGATGAACTGGGCATACGTCCCAAATAGCCTAAGAGTAGTATGGAAAAATACACACCGCAGAATATTGAGGGGTTATTTCTAATTGGCCCCGGTTATCCCGCAGTTTAGCGCGTAAACCTTGTACTTCTGGATTTCTAAAGAATTTACAACCTTTGAATGCCCCCCCCCCCCCCCTTGAATAGTGTCAACATATTCCTGGTTCAACAATGTTAGTATTTGGGCCTTTGTAAGGAAATGTGTAATAAATTCCCTCAAAACTTCAATTAAGAGGAGATTTTAAAAAAAATAATAATAATAAGATGCCTGTAAACTCATTTGTGACTAGAATATTATTGAAAACTTATCGGGATGTCATGGAAGGTAATTGTAAAAAAAAAAAAGATTAATAAGTAAATGAATACGTAGACACTACAAAGTACAGGGAGGCATCTATAATCTCAACACCGTGAGCACCACCCAGACGCAGAGGGTACACCTCTAACCCGCAGCCCCATGCGGGCCTAATCTTCTGCGTGTTCCTCGTGTGTGCCATGTTGGCTCTGTCCGCCCCTGCTGCCCCCACCACCACCACCACCACCAACCCAACAAGACGTTGCCTCCGTAGTGCAAACAGCCGCATGGGTTGAGATTTATGTAAATATTTTCGAAAGGGACACTGGCTCAGAAATTCATTTGCGCCGGCTCAGACGTAAAGCTCGCCCCTCTCTGATTATTTTCAATTTATTTGCAAATCAAGACCCAAAGAGGACACTAAAGGGCTTGTGGATTTTAACAAGGCTATGAGCAGCTCTATATCCAGCTGGACGGGATGTGGGGTTTTTTTTTCTTTTTTCTTTTGGTTTTTCTTTTGTTTTGTGTAAAGATTTTTTTTTTTTTTATGTCATTACACGCCACACAGCAGCCTCCACATTTCTTCCCCGGGTCCTACTTGATATTGTGGTCAGCGCTGCTAATATTGCAAGAAGGGAGCAGATGTCCCAGGTCCCGCGCGGCTTCCCAGGGGACCACCAACCCTATTAGAACAAATGTGTTCTGCTATTGTAAATAGGCACGTTTGCCTCAGCCCGTCCTATTACAGCCGACGCATGATCAATAGGCTGATAACACCGAAACATCAATGTAAAGCGACAGAACAATGAGGGATATCATCGAACATCTATCTTAATATAGCCCTGCTACAAGGGACCCTGACAAAGTGGAGAGAGAGGGAGAGGAAGAAGGGGGGAGAGAAAAAAAAAAAAAAGCTCATGAAAATGCCTCCCCACGAATCCCCATCTCCTATCCAATATGCACAAACACACGCACTCCCAGCTGCCGGGGCTATTATTTTCCTATTTCAATTTGACACCCAGGCCTTTTCATGCTAATTCTATTATTCTTGGAAGTTTATGTGATTTCATATCACTAGAAATCGGTAATGTATTATAACCCCCTTTGAGCTAAAATAAACTGAATCCCCCTGCAGTGGCCACCGGGAAAATAATTACTTTCATATCAAAACTCTGCAGGAGTTGAGCGGGTCCTTTTCGCCTCAGGCTCGTAACCTCATTTCAGTGGGGGCTTATAGATGAATAAATTTGTTAAGGCAATATACAAAGTACAACATGAGATTTCTTAAGAAACCCCTTCCTACTGTACTGTAGTACTGCACTGCCTGTGCTGCTATTTAAGGTCTCACACGGTTTGAGGTGCTTGTATACAATAGATTTATTTAAGAAAAACCTTACATATATAAATAGTATAATACCTTTTTACAGCTCTTGAGGATTTTTGTTGGTGTCGTGGTCTTGTGTTTTTTTTTTTTTGTTTTTTTTTGACAAGTTATCACACATTAAAGGATATCTAGAGACTCCTGACTCACTCACACACTCACTCACACACACACACACACACACACACACACACACACACACACACACACACACACACACACACACACACACGCAAAGGGGGGGGGGGGCACACCGTTGTCAAAATATCAGCAGAGTGGGGAAAACCTAGATATTAGATGCAAAGATGTAGTTTCTGGTTAAGCTTTGGCCTATTGAAAGGTGTCTTTTAGAGGCTATATAAGTATGTTTCTTTCTCTTTTTTTTTTTTTTTTACCCCCAGGGACTTATTCCATGTCGACATCTTCTTTAGAGTCTGTCTTTGTTTCTGCTGGACTGTCACTGAGGACAGACTCGGGCTGGTCTGGGTGGTCCTTGTTCTCTAAATGCTCTTTTCTGTCTGCATCGACAGGCTGAACGAGGGGTGGACCGTGTTCGTGGGCGAAAGTCGAATCGCTGCAAATAACAGAGGTCTGAGTACTTTTGCCAGTGGGAAAGGCGGCCCCGGGCGGGCTGGTGTGCGGTGAACTCGTCTTGTCCTCTGACCCCGCCTGCCCCGTTTGTGTGGCGTCCGCAGAGTCCGGCGAGCTGCTCCTACATCCCGCAGCGCTCGCCGAGAAGCTGCAGCGGCCACTGGGCTGGTTTCTCTCCGCCGGGGCGTCACTGTCAGAGTTCGCTGCTGCTGCTGCTGCTGCCGCTGCTGCTGCCGCTGTCGTCTTCAGAGCAGTTTGAGGAACAATGAATCCAAGCGGCTGTGTGATGGGATAGAGCAGGAAGTGTCCTTTCCCTATCAAAGGCCGTGAGGAGGGTAAGGCCGCTTGGTTGCGTCTCGGTCTGGAGTCCGAAAGAAGGCTTTCGACGCTAAAAGGGTTGAGTTTCTGCAGGCTGGAGGCTCTGTTATTGTTGGGGCACAAGCTTGTCCGGTGGCTGGCTTCGGGCGAGTCCAGCTCGGATCCGCCAGCATCCCGGTCGAAGGTTCTTTGGTTCGGGTTTGGGGTCTGGAGAGAGTGAGGGGTTTGGTCGCAGCTCGACTGCGTTTGGCTCCCCCCCACAGAGTCAAAAGGCGGGCCTGTGTTGTGGTCACTGTCGGTCACATGCGACACCCCGCTGTCGCTGTCCGATCCCGGGGTGTGAAATAAATCCCCAGAAGCCAGCTTGTTCTGGGACTTGAGCAGCCGGCGCTCCTGCTTTCGCTTCTTCTTCTCCAGCCTGTCCAGCTCTCTCCGGGCGATCTCCTCCGGGTCCATGGGCTCTCCGCTGCAGGTGGTGGGGTGGGCGTTGTGAGCAGGTCGACCTGGGCCTTTCTTTGTGTTCTCCTTTTTCCTCCATTTGGCTCTGCGATTTTGAAACCATACCTGCAGAGAGAGAGAGAGAGAGAGAGAGAGAGAGAGAGAGGGGAGGGTGGGGGGGCCGTGAAAACATTTGTAATGTGCACTTCTGCCACTACAAGGGGGAAATTAATTGGACAAGAATGTGTCTTAACAATATGGTAATTAAACAAATAGTGAGGTTACATCTTGTTCTCGCTTGTTTTGTATGCAGGCCTTTAATTAGACCCTGCATTAAAAACCAATCTGTGCATCAAGGCAGGAAAAAGTTAGGATGAGGACTAACAAAAGAAGCTGTGGTTTGACATGGTAACTGAACTGTAGGTCAGTTTTACACGTCTTAATAAATGATCCTTTTTTTTTTTTTTTTTCCGGGGGCAACCTCTGAAATTGGACTAAAACTTTGTAAGCTTCCACTTGGCCGTTTTCACCAACAGAAATATTCCTGTGATAAAATATAAAGTAAGTCGATATGTAATTAAACATGTTTCTGACCCTTTGTTTTCCCGGGATTGTCAATAAATGTGAGAAATATTAAGTCATGGTTATTAAGTCAAAATTATTTTGTTAAAAAAATAATAATAAAGACAAAATATCAACCGGCATTAAAGGCTCCATTATTTTTCATAAAGCTTCAATTACAATTGATTTATCTGTATAGCATAAGCCACTAAAGGTCAGATAATACACACAAATGCAGCGATTCCTTGAAATTATTTTTAAAATGATCACTAAGTATATATTATGACCCAAAATTGGCCTGTGCTACTTCAAGATTTATTCTACATTGTTTACGAGAAATTGAAGCAGTGATCCATTGCCATGGACAAATCACAAACGATGGAATAAAAGATACACACAACTGGAAAAAAAAAAAAAAAACATAGGCTACGAAGGAACAAAACCAATATTTACCTGAACCCTTGATTCTATCAAGTCCAATCGGAGGGCCAGTGCCTCCCTCATGAACACGTCGGGATAGTGGCTCTCATTAAAAGCCTTTTCTAATTCCTCCAGCTGCCAACCAGTGAAATTTGTGCGAGTTCTTCGTCTCTTGCAACCAGGGCTATCTTTGTCTGGGTCCACCGAGTCTAACAGCAGAATGAGAATAAATGTAAGCAATGGATTTTTCTTTTTCCTTTTTCTTTTCTTTTTTTTTTTTTTTTTGCTTTTAGAAAAAAAATATGTATTGACCACATTTTAACACCATTTTAACAAGATCGGTTTCATGTGCGAGCAGATCATTTCGCCAACTTTAGAGCTGATGAGGGAGAATGCGTTTGACATTTTGCAGACTACAGCCACACGCATGCAGCTCTGATCTGAGATGCGGTCGCCCTTTCCGGACTCGAGGGCAAATGCCTCGGATGGTTAACACAAGCATTCCCTCGCTCTAAGTCTTTACTGACTGACAGGGACATGGTTTTGGCTTTGCTGCATCCTCGGCTTTCGGTGATCAAAATGAGGTGGGAGGCGAAGAACACTCCTCTGCGCGCCCGTGCGTGAGGGCTGGCGTCCCCCCTTAAAAACACCGCCAAGCGGATAACTTGTATCGCAACATCCTGTCTTTGTTTCTTTCTGTTTTGGTCTCTGTGCCACCAGCCAACCTCGATGAGGGGTCACCGTGCGGTGTGTGATGCGGCTTACCTGTCAGTTTGTACTGCTGGTTATCTCCATTCATGCCGCAGCCCGAAGACAAGAGGGGGTTGGAATTGCCCACTGAAGCCGTGCAGGAACCATTAAGTAATCCGTCTATTGAGAAAGGAACCGCGGACGCAGATTGGAGTTGATGCCCGGCTAATTCGTAAACGTGATGGTGGCTCAGGTGGTACGGGAAGCCCACCATCCCGCCGAGAGAGCCTCCGAACTGGGCGTGAGGTGGATCCAGTATCCTGCTGTCCATCATCCCGCAGGCAAAAGGAAACGACGTCTGGAGGCCGGTGATGGGAATTTAAAAAGCATGCAGCGAGTGTGGCCAACGAGCAGGGGACATGATGTGAAGGGAGGGATGAGCTGTACTTTATCCACATGAACCTCCCAATAATTAGCCCAGGCTCGGGGAATATGAGACCCAATGAGAAGCGGTAATGGGCTCTGACGTCAGAGACGCGCTCTGCAAACGCTCCCCGTATCGATTGCTAATTAAAGCTGACATCCACCTCAATAAACAATATCAGAGCTGTCACAACAAGACAGGAGGGCTTTGATAAGAACTACATCGCGACTACACGGGGGAGCCACCGGGAGGAAGGGCTCGCTGAGAGCCGGGAAGGGAAAGGCTACGGGAGGATAGGTTTGGCC